>NC_141693.1:1452655719-1453207486 GCF_964263255.1 Lissotriton vulgaris
TCTGTGAAGAGAGAGACATAGCAGTGAGTGGGTCAGACACCCAGTCCAAACTTAGGGAAAACCTAATCCAATGGCAAAAGGAGGACTGGGAACGTGAGCGCAGTGAGGAGAAGAGGGCCTGGGCCCCACGCCAGGAGGATGGTGGGTCTGAGGGGAGCCGTGAATAGTCTGAAGAGGAGGGAGAAAATGACCGGACATTGACGCCATTAGATCGTAGGGACCCCATAGATAGGAAGTCCCTTACTGGGTCCAGAGTCGGGGGGCGGCGCCCCATCCCTTTCCCTGTCCCCAGAGGAGTGGGTAGATAGGAGGGAAGAAAGGGAGCATCAGCTGGCTTTAGAGATACTCTAGAAGGAGAGCTATGAGCATATTGGAGCTCAGAAATTGGAGTTGGAGTATAAGAAGTTAGCCTTAGAGGAGAAAAAGGCATTATGGGCCCAGGAGTTAAGTCTTAAGACGTTGGGCCTTGAAGAGCAAAAGCTGGAGACTGAGAGAGTCTTAGCGCTGGAGAGGATGGCGAAGGCTGAGAGGGCCTTCGCCAGGGAGAAATTAGCTCTGGAGGGTAGATTATCCCCTGAGCGCAGTTGTAATTTTCTGGATTCCCCAGTGAGGGTGGAGTCCAGTGGTGGCAGCAATATAGAGTCCAGTGCTGGAAGTCCCATTCCCAGTTCCCAAAGTATGGTACCTTGTTCCCAAGAAGAGGAGTACAGGTTGAAGTTCAGGAACAGTAAGAAACCGTTTTACCAGTCTTCGGTGGATTTTTTGGATGATTGTAATGATGCACTGGCTTATTGGGTAAGGGTTGACAAGAAAGAGAATTTTGACAGACTGTTCAACTTGATTATCAGAGAGCACCTTCTCAGTTGTTGTTCGCCAGGGTTGCGCTAACACCTGTTGGAGGGAGGGTTTTCTGATCTATGGGAGTTTGCAGAAAGAGCAGACCTCTGGGAAAGGGCCAGAGGTTCTGAAGAGGCATTGGGGAGTAATCCCAAAAGTAGTGGCTCGGGTATTTTTCAGCCCAGAGTTGTGGAAGAGGTTCAGAGTAGCCCAGCTAGGTCCCAGTTAGAGTGGGTCACCCACATTTTCGACCCACTCTGACTGTGGCACCACTTTTGACTGTGATCTAGCCTTCAGTCCTCAAATTCAGAAATGCTGTTCTTGCTTTTTACAAATGAAAATCCTCAGAAATGTATTGCCTGTATTCTTTCCTGGATTAACAATAGCGTTGCCATCTACCTTGGCTTGTCATAGGCTGGGATGGAAAACCGCAGCATATTTATAATATGCTGGTGAACCTCGTTTTGGAACTGCTGAAATGTGCTCATGTCTCTGAGGTTAGGCAAGGGGGGCTCCACTAGCTCCCACTTCAACAATTGATTCACTGCCAAAGTAATCAGACCCTTTGCAAATGCATTGCCATGTTCCTGCCCACTTTCTTGGTGGCTCACACGCGTGCAAAACTTCTGCAATCCAATTTGTAGACGTGTGTCAATTCCTCACTCATAGGTTGGCATCAGAATATGATAGTACCTCAGTTATGCTTTTCTTACCTAAGAGACCATCCATCAAAACCAAAATTTCTCATGTTGTGGATAAATCATTTCCCAGTATAACCCGCACTAGAATCTACTCATGATTCTTGCTCATGATTTATATATCTAATCTCACTTTTTGATTAATACTTATAGCCTATGCTCGCAATTTATGCTCATGGTCAATGCTGATTAGTAAAGCTGGACAAGTGTTTTTATATTAAATATTTGCATTAACATGATAGTAATTCATAGAAATGCTAATGGTATTTGCAGATTTTTTTGATTTTATACATGTTTAGATTGACTATAGATAATGTAGAAAACATTGAGAGGGAGAAAGGGAAAGAAAAAAGGGAGAGTTAGCTCAAGTCCCCCATAGAATCATTACAATATCAAGAGAGAGGTAATCTGCATAAAATAATGGTTCCCTGTCTGAAGGGCAGGGCTCCTGTTTCTTTAGCAGATTCTCACACACATATTTCTATGTAATATACTTCATCATTGAGTCCTCATCTGGTACGTTTTGAAAGTACCATGTGGGCTCAACTCCACTTGAGTGGGGAGCACTATGTGGTTACCTGCAAATTCGGTCTTGGAAATGGGGAAAAAGGGAATTAAAAATACCTGAGTTTGCTCGGTTTTTTAATTTTAATTGTAAAAGAAAGAGCACACAAGGCACCGATAAAAGAAAGAATGGGCTGTTCATAGACAGCTTAATGCTTCCCTGGCTCCAGTTCAATATGTTTCAGATTATTATAATGTACTTTATCAGGTCATACAGCTTTTATCAGGACCATTCGAGTCCCACATATTTCAATGGTATATACTATCTAAATTTGTAGAGCTAAATCTTGGTGTGATACACTCATACCATGCACTTGCTTATATTTCAGACATATACTGCAATTCTCAATAATTAGGGATTGGGATTTCTTCAGGTATGGCAGGCTACTCTTAGTGTCACACTTTCGTTATGAGGGTCACCCAGCTTGGCACCTAGCCTGGTCCAATGACTCATGACAAATACATTCCATTCTTTTTATTTGTGACAAGAGTGCTCTTTCTATTAAAATTTTATTCCAAAAATGAACCAACGAAGGAATTTTTAATTCCCCTTTTCCCGATCCCCAGACTGAATTTGGAGGTAACAACAAAGTGATCCACCACAAGAGGGGCTGAGTCCATCCTTAACCATCAGAATGTACCAGATGAGGACTTGATGATGAAGCAAGTTACATAGAAATGTCTGGGTAAGAGTCCGCTAAAAAAAACAGGAGTTCTGCCCTTCATACAATGAGGCATTATTGCATGCAGGTTACCTCTCTCGTGATATTGTATAGCTAATGTAGGCCTGAATTTCAAAATGTCTAATGGTGAGTGCCAGCTTTTTTGTGACACATGGACATTTTATTTCTAGGAAAGCAGAAGTTCTAATTGTCAAACACAATGTTCTTTTTCCTTCTTTCCCATGTGTGGAAATGTTTTCTTTTCTTTGTGGTTATCATAGAATGTTTTAATTAATAACACATCCAAAAGAAACCTGCAGTGTGTCGACAAGTGTATGTATGTTGTGTAGTTACAGATTGTGGTTTATGCTCTCCTGGGCTTATGGTACAAGCTAGGATCCTGACTGCAAACAGGTCTACAGAAACAGTCAAAGACAATGTGCCACATGCAGCATCTTGCTTGTGAGTATCAAATGCTACTGGGGGCACTCAGTGATCCTTTCCTGATTGGTCTGTGCTGTGGCCATTCGGTGCATCTCAGGCTGCTTCTTGCAAGTTAGATTTCCAGTTGTCCTGTAAATCTTATTGTTATCTTTTCAACACCCCTGAACTTTTACGTAATCCCTGCAGCCTCTTTATTCCTATGCATCTAATATATGAGTAGTTCAGTTTGGAAACATACCCCTCCCCCATTATCTGTTACGACTTCTGAGCACATTGGAAAGATCCTCACAGTCATCATCACTGCTACACTATCAGAAACTTACAAGACCTCTCGATGAAATAGAAAATGAAATAGGGTGCCTTTTGTATTGGTTTCAAATACTGCATTTCTCTGGTTTGTCCCTGAACCACTGTGTAATCCTTCTGCTGATTGCAGCAAGCCAGCCATATACATGGTTGGCAGAGATTTCATGGTGTGACATATGTCAGAAGCAATGGTTCACTGTTCGCCCTAGTACAAACTTCGAGTCAGTCCTTTCTTATTTTAGACTGCATTTTTGTTATGCTGATTTTGTACCTTATTTGGGACACATTCGCTCATGAAATTGAGGTCAACACCATCTCCGATCCAACCAACATGTGGGTGTGTTTTCGAGGTTTAAGATTTTAAGGGAATAGCATGCCCACAAATGTATTAGTCACAGAGGATGGTTTCAATCTATTGACCTTTTGGTTATGATCTCAAATTGAGGAAGCTTTTATATATTAATCAAAATGGTGCTGTTAGATCTGGGGGTCTCTTGTTGGCAATGGTATTCTGTTGTTGTATGACTTTATTCGATACAAATATCATAAAAGTGTACACAATTCGTTCCTCAATTTAAAAGGGCATCGATGTTATAAAAAAGAAGGGTATCGTTTTGCCATACATACAGTACAAAATGGAATTAAAAACAGGGTATAAAAGATATAAAAAGTCCATTAGAAAGTTGCACAGATTTTAAGAACAATTTATATACAATAAAGACCACAAAAATAAAGGGACGTTGCTGGCGCTCCGTAGTCTACAACTTGTTCACCTGGAGGAGCTTACATCTAGTTAACCAGGCACATCCGAAATATTTTGCCCGTCCCACAAATTACACTGGGGACAGAGGTGTCTGTTGTGAGAATATACAATGCCTTCATGTAGTTCTTGGCCCCCAGATTAGAGCACACAGGTTTCAACCATCTTCTTCTCTCCTGTCTGTACACTGGACAGGGAATGGATTCCGTGGGAGAAGCACAGCCAGGGCACCCACTTTCCCTCACCCTTGTGTGTTTCCACCCCACTGTGAAGTCGTTCAGAGGGAGTGTGCCAGACCTCAGCTTCAGATACAGTGCCCTGTCTCTCAGGAATTCAATAAAATCTAGGAAGGGTTCCAATTTGGGGGTAGGCTTGAGGGCTAAAAACTTCTCCATCAGAGAGCCATGTTTCAAATTTCTTATGGCTTCGTTAGACACCCACTCCCAGTAGGCCTTCTTGACTATTTGCTATGGTGGCGGGGTCTGGCTTTCCCAGGCTTCTGCTAGACCGTTGGCCCCCACCAGCTGTTTCAATTTGGATACCCCGGATATCTTATGGCCTGTATCTATGCAGACCAGTTCGGTCAGGCCGGAGGCATATTTGCACAATTCAGGGGTCCTTCTAAGGCGTACCCAGAATAGAAGAGGGCATAGCCTTGCTATATCCCTTATTGAGTGTTTCCCAAAATCATGGCGGAGAGGGACCAGAGGGGTCGATGGATGAAGTGAGACCAGGTCCCTGTAAAACTTGTTCTCTGATCTCACTAGCTCCATGATGTTCTCGAATCCCCACAGTTCCTCCCCATACAGGGAAGAGGGCAAGGCTTTCCCCACATAGACCTTGATGGCTGGGGTGACAGGTCAACTATGGGAAAGACCCTGGTGCCTTGCAATAGCCCCCGACACACGTTTGTGATTGAGAAGCATCTTTGGAAGATGGGAGTTCCATTTCATCAAGTTGTTGACCCGTACACCCAAATAGTCGAAAGCTTTGACTAATTCTAAAGGGGAATCATCCAACTTGATGATATTTATAAAACGCTTGGATGGGGCCAGAGCCATTAGCTTGGTTTTAGTTGTATTTATGCACACGCCTCTGGACTCGCAAAACGGCTGAACAGATCCAACAGTTTTTGAAGACCCATCGGACTTTTAGAGATCAGGAGGGTACTGTCTGCAAAAAGCAGCGTGGGCGATTTTTCCCCTGCCAAGATTGGCGCGTCGGCAGGGTCCTCCCTCAGGTGCTCCACCACCCTGTTGACAAAAAGGGAATACAAAGTCGGGGCCAGAACACAACCCTGGTGTACCCCCTCTCTACCGCTACTCTCTCGGTCAGGTGACCCTGTCTGCCCCACCTCACTCTGGCATAGTTCCCCTCATGAAGGCGTACAATCAGATCCAAGATCAAGGGGGGATGCCCAAGTCAGACAGGACCTGCCAGAGCCTGGCACAAGGGACTAGGTCGAAGGCTGTTCTTAACCCCTTAAGTGCTGCTGACGGCCAATGGTCGTCAGCAGCACTACCTCCCCAGTGCTGCGCACGACCATTGAACGTCCATTCAGCACTAGTTCTAATGGACAGCGCAGCACTGGGGAGGAATGTGTAATAGCAGCTATGAGGTTAAGTCAATAAATGCCAAATAAAGGCTGCCTTTCTCGATTGTTACAGATTTCCAGTAAATCATGAAAAATCTGAAGACCTGGTCCATCGTGCCCACCCCCTGCCTGAATCCTGCCTGGAAATAAAACAGAACCTCATCCTCGTCTATCCAAGACCTCAGTCTCGTAAGGAGGACCCTGCCAACGAATTTTTGCACTACGTCGATCAAACTAATCCGCCTGTAGTTGGCAGGATCCTCCCTATCCCCCTTCTTGTAGATCGTCACGACCTCGGCTCCCTTCTAGGAATCTATATAGACTTAGCCACCCGCGATGCGTTTCAGAACCCGGAGGATGAAGAGGGCCCAAAGCTCTCCATCATGGCGTATCAAGTCACCATGAAGGCCATCTGGGCCCGCCGCCTTGCCGGCGCGATACTTGCAAAAGCAGATTTTACCTCCTGGAGCCCAAATGCATCCCCCGAAACAGGAATCCCAGAGTTGACCAGCCTTGGCCCCTGCTCTGGTGGTGAGTCCCCCCTCCCCCTGCTCCTGAATACAGGCCATTGAAGTGCTCAAACCATGATGACCTGTGATATGGTTTGGAATTGGCGCATCTCCCTTCCTTGTACTGATGTTAATGAGCTCCCAGAATGAGTTAGAGTCTTTCAACTGAGCAGCGGATTTGAGCTCCTGCCAGTGCTTTTCTTCCCACGCCCGCTTAGCTTTATCTATGGTCTTGTAGTAGATCTTTCTCGCTAGAGTTATTTTTATCTGATCTTTTGCTCCAAGGGTTAGCTATAGATCCAGTCTCCTTTCCCGACATAGGGCAGTATACCACAGATTTGTTGCTTGTGTGGAGTGTGGTTTGCGACCCCCATTATCCTTTATATGGAAAAACTCCCCTATCTTTCCCGTAGTCTCCTGATATATCTCAACAAATTTGGAATCCAGTGGTATTCACCTTTGTCCAAATAGGGACCCTTACTCCTTAATAACCCCTGCTCACCCCCTTGGTAGCTTGGTACGAGCAGACAAGCTTATCTCAGAGGCAGTTTGTTAAGCATTTGCGAATATACACAGTAATTCAGTGATAACACTATAGATGGAAACAACACAGGTTTTATAAAAACTAAGGGGCAGATTTATGATAACTGGCGCATCCACAGGGATGCACCAGTTATGTTGCGCCGCTGCTCCGCCACCTATGGTGCGCCGCATTTACAAAGCGGCGCACCATTGGGCAAAAACGGCATAGATGCGTGACGCATCTGTGCCGTAAAAGTGACGCATTGCTGGAGTTGCGTCGCAAGCGCGACGCAGCTCCAGCAAGGCTCGGGGGTGCCCCATCTTTACAATGCTGCATCAAGACCTACGCCTGCTTCAAGCAGGCGCAGGGTTTTGACGCAGCATTGGCCTGAAAGTGACTGAGTGAAATCTTATAGATTTCACTCAGCCACTTTTGCGAGGCGCACCTGCCCCGAAACGCCCACCCTGCGCAAGTGGCGCAGGGCTTTACAACGTGACGCATCTGCCTAGATGTGTCACGTTGTAAATGGGTCGTAGGGATGCGCCACTTTTACGCCGCAGTTGCGTGACGCAAACGTGGCGCATTCCCAACATAAATCTGCCCCTAGGTATTCTTTATATAGACTTAAACACACAACCACAAATGACAAAAATCCTCAATACTACACTTAAGATTACTTAAAAGATGATTAAAGTCTCTTAGTTCAAGTTGTTGGTAAATGCGACAAAGTTCTCAACAAAGTATCTGGATGCGTAACGCACAGTGAACAAATGACTTGCAAAAGGAGAGATGCATCGGTTTTGTGACCCGGGGGAACAGTTGCGTCCTTCCTCAATGCTTGCGCAGAGTAGGGGACTCCTCGTGAGCCTTACCAGTGCGGAGGTGATGCGTAGATTCTCGGCCTGCGGACCTGTTGCGGTGCGCAAGATGGCGCCTTGATGCGCTGAGACGATCCGGTTGCGATACAAGAACATGGCGCCCTTGATGCGGCTATGCGATGATGATGCATTGACAATGCGATAGAATCCTGGCAGCCTTGCGACAACTATGTACATTGGAGCCGTGACAGGCCCTGCGACACGCTCCTCCGGTGATGCAATGGCGACTCTCTCGATGGCGTCGCATTTCAACGGTGATGCGACAGCAGACAGCTTCGATGAACACACGTTTCCAGGGAGATGCGCCGAAGGCTCACTTCTCCGGCGTTGCAATGATTTCAGCTGTGGCGGCAAAACGCTTCTTTTCGATGCGTTTCGCTTTCAGCTCCCAGCGGCACACAAGTGTCTGAAGTCCTGCAAGGAAATTCAGGAGGGAGCTGGAGGTGAAGTCTTCTGTCCCTGAGACTTCAGCAGGTGGCCAGCACAGTTCAAGCCCTTGGAGAATATTCTGTAGATGAAAGTCATTACAAAGTTCCTTCTCCTTTCCCTTGGCAATGAAGCAACCACTGCAGGCCAACCCAGCAAACAGCACACTGGCAGAGGGGCAGTCCAAACTCCTGCAGCTTCCTTGGTTCTTCTCCTTGGCAGATAGGTTTCTTGTTCCAGAAGTGATCTAATTTCTTGGTATCAGGGACCTAATATTTATACCTCAAAATCCTTTGTTCTCTCAAGGCAGAGAGGCCTCTGCCTAGTCCAAACTAGTTCCTGAGCACTTTGTTTACATGACTCTCTTCTTCCTTTCACTGTGCAGGGCAGAGACATCAGCCGCCCCACAGGAGGTGGAGCCAGCACAAGGGAGGGAAGATCCATCTCTGGAGCACTCTGTTGACATTATTCCTCCTCTCCTTTTACAGCGCAGGGCAGAGACATCAGACAAGCCACGGGGGGAGCCAGTATTGTAGAGTATTGTAGAGGAAAGGCCCGCCCTATTCAGGTCCCAGGTGCAACTCCTCCCTCCCATCTAGATACAGATCTCTCTATTCGCCACTGGGCTGCCCCAGCCTGTCTCCTGGAATCCCCCAGCCCTGTCACACACAAATCAAGACAAGGAATACACAACCCAGCAGAGGCAGGCTCAAATGGTTAGGCAAGCAAATACCTACTTTCTAAAAGTGGTATTTGCAAACAAAGAATATTAAAATAAACTGTACTAAAAGATGTATTTTATTATTCTGAGTTCAGGCATACTAAACTCGAATTTCCACTATACTCCCTAAGTCAGTTAGGATTATAAGATGTAATAATCTAACTGCCCATTCTAGCCTATAAGAACAGGTAGCCTTCAATAGTGAAAAAAGGAAATGGCTGTAATTCACTATTAGAACATGCTACACACATCAGAGCATGCCCTACCTTATACTTACAATGCACCCTGCCCTTGGGCCTACCACAGGGGTGTCTAATATGAAGCAAAGGGAAGGTTTAGGGACTGGC
Organism: Lissotriton vulgaris; assembly: GCF_964263255.1. Taxonomy (NCBI): domain Eukaryota; kingdom Metazoa; phylum Chordata; class Amphibia; order Caudata; family Salamandridae; genus Lissotriton; species Lissotriton vulgaris. Next base: position 1,452,664,989 of record NC_141693.1, read on the forward strand.
AAGTGGGTGCACTTGGCCAAGTCGACATGGCAATGCTGGACTGCACACAGGCCTTGCAATGGCAGGCCTGGGACACACTTTACAAGCTGCTTCTGCGGGTGGCACAACCAGTGCTGCAAACCCACCAGCTGCATTTGATTTACAAGCCCTGGGCACACATGGTGCACAGTACTAGGGTCTAACAGATAAATCAAATAACCCAATCATGGAATCCAATTATTATATTAATTTAACATAGGGAGCACTGGCACTGTGGCACTGATTAGCAGTGGTACAGTGCCCAAAGCATAAAACCAGCAAAACATATCAAAACAGAGGAGGCAATCCGTCAGAAATGGAAGGGAGACTCACGCCAATGATGTCAGGTCTAAAACGTGTCCCCTCTAGCTGAAATGTGGGGAGAACTACCCTTCCCTTTAGCAGTTCTCTTCACTAAGGCGGAAAAATCTGGACAGACATCAGCGTTGGCGTGTTCTGTACCAGGGCGGTGTTCCACCGTAAAGTCCATACCCTGTAGGGAAATGGACCACCTCAACAACTTTGGGTTCTCACCCCTCATCTACATCAGCCATATGAGGGGCCTGTGGACTGTCTGAACCTGGGAGTGAGTCCCAAACAAGTATGGTCTCAACTTCTTCAGTGTCCAGACCACAGCAAAGGCCTCATGCTCAATTGCACTACACCCCTTGTTCCAGTGGAAGTAACCTCCTACTGATGAAGGCTAAAGGTTTGTCTAGGCCCTCTCCATCTATGATGGAATAGCCTCCACACCATGCTCTGAAGCGTCTGTCTGTAAAATGAATTATTTTGAGAAGTTGGGTGCCTGAAGCACAGGTGCTGTGCACATTGGCAGTCTTCAAGGCATCAAAAGCCTTCTGACAGGTGTGAGTCAAGTTCACTTTCTTGGGCTGCTTCCTGGAAGTCAGCTCAGTCAAGGGTGCAATAATGTTGCCATACCCCTTGCAAAATCTCCTGTAGTACCCTGTGTGTCCTAAAAAGGCTCTCACCTGTGTCTGAGTCTTTGGGGTTTCCATGCCAGGATGGTATCAATCTTGGGTTGTAGAGGCGCCACCTGGCCGCTCCTAACTGGTGACCTAAGTACACAACGGAACCCTGCCCGATCTGGCACTTACTCGCCTTGATCGTGAGGCCCGCCTTGCGCAGTGCCATGAACACTTCCCAGAGGTGGTGCAGATGTTCTTCCCAACTGGCACTGATCACTGCAATGTCATCCAGGTAGCTGGCACTGAAATCCTACAGTCCAGCCAACACCTGGTTGACCAACCTCTGAAAAGTGGCAGGTGCATTCTTCATCCCAAAGGGCATAACCCGGAATTGGTAGTGCCCATCTGGTGTGGAGAATGCTGACCTCTCCTTAGCCCCATCAGTCAAGGTGATCTGCCGGTACCCAGACGTCAAATCAAACGTACTAACGTGCAGCCCCTAATCGATCAATGAGATAATCAGCTCTGGGGATGGGGTGTGCATCAGCCTTGGTGACTGAATTGAGCCCTCTGTAGTCCACACAGAACTGGAGTTCGGGTGTGGCACCCGGCGATGCAGCCTTTGGGACCAAGACCACTGGGCTAGCCAAGGACTGTTTGAGGACTCGATGACCCCTAAAGCAAACATCTTGGAGATTTCCTCCTTAATGTAAGCCCTAACCTTGTCAGTCACTCTGTACGCCTTGTGCTTCACAGGAGGACTGTTGCCAGTATCCACATCATGGACGCACCACTCTGTGACGGTAACTGGACATAATATCGACTACATAATATCGAATGGACAAAATATCGACGGAAAAATATCGACATTAACAAAATATCGACTATAGGAATATCGTTGAAAAAAATATCGACTGCAAAAATGACCCAAAAATATCGAATACAAAAATATCGACTCAAAAATATCGACTAGACAAAATATCGAAATATAGTGAAAGTAAAAAATATCGAGAAAATGTTAGAAAATATTAATTTTATAAAATAATATATATATTATATAAATAAATAGTACCTAATGTTTAGGAGCGGGTTGTGGGTTTATAGGGGAATAGGGTGGGAAGTAATTTAATAATAATTAATTAGTTAATATATGTTTGGTAATTGTTTTAATTGGTAATTAATTAATATTAATTCGTTAATTGTTTAATTGATTAATTAGAATATAATTTAATTGATTAATTGATTAATTGAATATTAATTATCCATATTTTTAAAAATTATTTTGTATATGATTTTAATTGATACATTGGTTATTAATTAATAATAATTAGTTATTTATTGTATTAAGAATTAGTATATTATTTATATTTATTAATTGCTAACATATTAATTATAATTAGTTAATGATGTCATTAATATATTGCATATCATTTAAATAAATTATTTGGTAATTCATTTATAATAATGACTTAATTACATTAATTGTATACATTTAAATGTAATGTGTTAATTAATGTTGATGTTAATTAATTAATTGGAATTAAACAATATTAATTAATCAAAATTATTATTATAGCTATTGTGATAATATATTTTATAATAGTTTTTTAAAAAATATTTGTTTTTTTTTATATATTTATGTTTAATGTTTTGTTCATTATTATTTATAGTGTTCTGGCTTTGTTTCATAGTTTTTGTTATAGGTTTATTTGTTAGGGTTCTGGGTCATTTTTCTAGTCGTGAGTAAAGGTGTATTTAGTGGGATTTGGAAAATTTTTACGTTTGTGGGTAAATGGGTATTTTTAAGGTTGAGGGTCAGTTTTCAGTTTGTGGGTAAAGGGGTATTTGTAGGGGTCAGGGTCAGTTTTTAGTTTGTGGGTAAAGGGGTATTTGTAGGGTTCAGGGTCTGTTTTCAGTTTGTGGGAAAAGGAGTATTTGTAGGGTTCAGGGTCAGTTTTCAGTTTGTGGGTGAAGGGCTATTTGTAGGGTTCAGGGTCAGTTTTCAGTTTGTGGGTAAAGGGGTATTTGTAGGGTTCAGGGTCAGTTTTCAGTTTGTTGGGAAAGGAGTATTTGTAGGGTTCAGGGTCAGTTTTCAGTTTGTGGGAAAAGGAGTATTTGTAGGGTTCAGGGTCAGTTTTCAGTTTGTGGGTGAAGGGCTATTTGTAGGGTACAGGGTCAGTTTTCAGTTTGTGGGTAAAGGGGTATTTGTAGAGTTCAGGGTCAGTTTTCAGTTTGTTGGGAAAGGAGTATTTGTAGGGTTCAGGGTCAGTTTTCAGTTTGTGGGTGTAGGGGTATTTGTAGGGTTCAGGGTCAGTTTTCAGTTTGTTGGGAAAGGAGTATTTGTAGGGTTCAGGGTCAGTTTTCAGGTTGTGGGTGTAGGGGTATTTGTAGGGTTCAGGGTCAGTTTTCAGTTTGTTGGGAAAGGAGTATTTGTAGGGTTCAGGGTCAGTTTTCAGGTTGTGGGTGTAGGGGTATTTGTAGGGTTCAGGGTCAGTTTTCAGTTTGTTGGGAAAGGAGTATTTGTAGGGTTCAGGGTCAGTTTTCAGTTTGTTGGGAAAGGAGTATTTGTAGGGTTCAGGGTCAGTTTTCAGGTTGTGGGTGTAGGGGTATTTGTAGGGTTCAGGGTCAGTTTTCAGTTTGTGGGTAAAGGGGTATTTGTAGGGTTCAGGGTCAGTTTTCAGTTTGTGGGAAAAGGAGTATTTGTAGGGTTCTGGGTCAGTTTTTAGTTTGTGGGTAAAGGGGTATTTGTAGGGTTCAGGGTCAGTTTTCAGGTTGTGGGTAAAGGGGTATTTGTAGGGTTCAGGGTCAGTTTTCAGTTTGTGGGTAAAGGGGTATTTGTAGGGTTCAGGGTCAGTTTTCAGTTTGTGGGTAAGGGGTATTTGTAGGGTTCAGGGTCAGTTTTCAGGTTGTAGGTAAAGGGGTATTTGTAGGGTTCAGGGTCAGTTTTCAGTTTGTGGGTAAAGGGGTATTTGTAGGGTTCAGGGTCAGTTTTCAGTTTGTGGGTAAGGGGTATTTGTAGGGTTCAGGGTCAGTTTTCAGTTTGTTGATAAAGGGGTATTTGTAGGGTTCTGGGTCAGTTTTGGCCTTTAGGGTGAAGGGGTCTTTTTAGTGTTTTGGGACAGTTTTGGGTATTTTAGAGTGCTGATGTATAGTTTAACTTAACAGTGAAACATTAAATTTATTACACGAAAATATCTATTATTATAACTTTACATTAGTACCCTTTATTTAGATAAAAACAATTTATGTATTAGCATGTTTCCAGACAGTAGCTATAGTGGAGTTGGAATTCTAATTATTAATTGGTTGGTGTTCAGCACCATCAGTAATATTATCAACACTGGAGTTGGATTAATAAAAATACATTGGTTAGTCTCTACCACATTTTATGGTATTACCTTGAGTGTAGTAGGAATAGTAAAATAATTTTTGCTACTGTCCTGCAGCTTTTATCATTTTAGATTGACTGGAGTAGTAATAATACATATAAAATTGGTCAGTGTGCAGCACATTTGTATACATTTGTTCATTACTGTATTTTAATAATAAAAAAGAATGCAACATAGATGTTTTCAAATTAGTTTATTAAACAATTTTTACTTTTTTTATTGTGTACTACAATAAAATCAAACAGAAATATAACATCACATTTTTTTTAACTTTTATTATTCACACAATAACATCTTTACATTTATATACATGTGGTCAATGTAAAAAATTATTTGGATTACTAGATTCTTTCAGAAAATTTTACATATTCCCATCAGTCATTTACAATTTAAAGTATTTATATAGAAATACATTAAACAATGATTTGTTATATATTTCTTACATTAATATTTAATAATGTTAATATTAAATATTAATATAATAAAATATATAATACATTTTTCTTTTTAACAAGTAACATGACTATTATTACATTTCTTAGGATAAATTGAAATACAAAAATAAAGTTTCTTGGTGTATAATTCACACAATGTTGTTTTTACATAAAACATATAAATTGCTTTGGTTGTAAAGTTTATAATTGTATAGGGAAACAATATGTTTAATTATAATATCTGGTATTTATCAAATTGTAGTAAAGCAATTATATAATTTTGTTATAATTAGAAAAAATTATATACTCTTTTTTTACTAATTAATAAAAATAATAATTATTTTATTAATTATTATTATTATTAATTAATAAACATAAACATTCATTTATTATTAACAAAAATATATACATTCACAGATAAAATAGATAATTTTTTCAGGCAATTCTTTATATACTAAATGGTTCTACTTGTTATATTAATAACAATAAATAAGTTATATTATTTATCATTATTAATTATTCCCATAAACATTTATAATGTTTTATTAAAATTATACACAAAATTAGTCATATAAATATACAGAATAACTAAATATTTACATCTTTTATTCTAAGTTTTACATAATTATTTAATATTATTAATATATAATACATATTATATATTAATTTATATTAAATATATTATTTTTTTTAAATAAAGGAAAATTGTCATGAGTATAGTGCATTAATTTGTTACATTATACATGTGTATGTATTATATATTTTATATTTCACATTGTTTATTCTATTATCCCTTTACACAAATGGGTTAAGGGGACTACTTTTTTACCGCGTAAGGTTATTGCGCTCCATTCAGGACTGGAGAAGCTCGCGGTTGGGAGTTGCTTCGCGTGGAGAGAGGTAAGGTTATTTTTAACTATAAATTATAAGTAAGTGGTCATGTTTGAGGATGTAATCAAACTCTGTAGTGTTTTTTGGTGTATGTATTATTAGTTTAAGTAGCGTTTGGGTGAAAAGTCTCCGTTATAGATGTGTCGTGCTTTTTTTCCTTCAAGTCTAATTTTAAGTGTTCGGAAATGTCTTCTTACATGGTTAATGTTAATTGTTAGTATATTTACAAATGTGAAGGGGGTATTTGTGGGTGGCTTTCGTTATGTATGTTATTTTACAGGTTTCGGTTCCTCGCATGAAAACTACATGGAAGGAAGCGTGTTTTTTAACGGAGAAACAAATGTTTAAGTTATTATGCTTATATTTTGACTTTTATCTCCTATTTTTCGGGTTTGCCAGGACCGGTTTTTGAACTTTTTAAACCTTTTTCGGGTTTTTTGGAGGGTTTCGAATCGGATTGATACATTGATATGTGTGACCATTTTTTTTAAATAGTGTGTATATAACTTTAAATCCTAACGTGTACACACTACTGTTTTCGGAATTTCCTGGAGCGTTTTTTTACGTTTTACAATTTATTTTCGGGTTTTTGAGGGTTATCCCATATTGGAATAGTAAGATATTGGATTGGATTGTATGGATTGATTTTTCCTTGATTGCGTCTCTCAAGTCCAAAAATTGTAAGTATTTATTTTACAATTTTGATTGGGTGGGAAATGTCGATTTCTAATGTTATGTGTATGATATAAAAAATTATAAACATTGCATATTTGTTATAAATTTTTTTACATAACTTTTAAAAGTTTGTCAAACAAATATGTTTTATTTATAATTCATTATATATGTTTATGACATGTGAATTTTATTAGTATTGTAAGAAGACATTCGTATATTTACTTGACATTTTTATAGAAGACTTTTTGCTATTATTGCCAGGTATTCTAAACCTCTAGTTGTAGGGTATAATGTGACTTGACTTTGAAGTAGTCGGAACATTTGTTGGGTTTGTTTAGTGAGTTTGGGCCCTATTTGTGACACTGATTGTTCCATTCTTAGTTCCTGATAGCTTTGTTCTTTTTTCAAAGCTTCAAGAAGGTTGTGGAAAGTGGGTTTGCCTCTGTTTGTAGTTGCTTGGAAAGCATTATGCCACCCTTCAACACTATTGTTGGTTTTCGCCTCTTGGTTTAAAGTACTGAGATAGACATTCCACCAAGGGATTTGGAATTTGGGCTGGCGTCGATGTCCTGATCTGTGCAACCTTCCCACCCAAGTGTCTTCAAAATAGTCTAGCAATGGTGTTAGCTTATCCTCATTCCTCTTATAATATGCGCTGTCAATTAATAAATTGTAATGTTCAGCAACATCTGTAACAGGGACATAGGCCAGGGCTATTAACTTTTTAACTTGATAGGCAAAGGTGCTATCTGTAGAGTATAGTACACTTAAAGTAGATTTTTGGAGATGCCTCCATATACTCTGATTAAAATGATAATAGCAACCCTGGATTGCTGTGTGTGGAAATGTTCTCAAAATGCTATTTATCATAGCTAATTCGAAATCAATAATTATTTTTTCGGGAAAATAATTATTGATTTCCGTTTTGAGAACATTTAAAATTTCGGTGTAGGTTGTTTGCTGTTTGTTGGGTAGCAAACAGTAAATGAAAGGTATGTTAGAATGATGGTATAAGCCGTGGATGGAATACAGTTGGTAAAAAGGTTTTGGGCAGGGTTTAAATGTTCCATCCATCATCCATTGGGGACACTGTTGGATTTTTCGTAAATTACTTGCAGTAGCAAACATAATTATTCTGTTTGTACTGCTTTCATTATCAAAAAGAATAAATTTATCTTTATTGTGTGTGATGGCCATTTCGGGTGAAATAATAATTTCTTCAAAACAAGTTGGGTTGGGTTGGGTTGTGCTAGTGAGTCGTTTGGTGCGTGCAATAGTGCGTTTCAGGGAGTCAATAGAGGGTAGTTGCCCTGAAGCATGGGCAGGGATTTTTACCAGTTCTTCTTTAAGTATTTGGGTGGTGGGTTTGTCACTTTGTGTGCTAGCACTTTTAATACTTTCTAAGGCATCTCTAATTTCAATTTCGGTGACATTTGGGGGATGATTATGTTCTCTAGTAAATAGCACATTAGTTTCCTCGGTAGTGGCCCTCCCATAACATTTGTTGGAGTAGTATTTTGTACACTTCCAAAAAACCTTTCTACCACTTTGTCTCTCCTGATTATACACATAACCCATGTAGCATAATAGCAATTTATTTTTCTGAGACATGACAAATTCTGCACCTTCAGTCATTTTGATTTACTTGTTCTAGGAAAGAGTAGAAAGAAACAAAATCAGTACAAATTTTTTAACTTATGTGGTGCTAACATCATTAGTGATGCATTTATACTTACAGTTAATCAAAGTAGTAGTCACAGAAGCAGAAATGTCTTTTGAATGATGGTCTTGTATGTATGTCTTTATTTGCTGTTGGTATGAAAATATAGAAAAACAACGTTAATGTTTATATATAACAAACGTATTTCCTACTGAAAAGCAGTTGTCATTTTTGTCTACTAGTGCATTTGATGTAAGCATTACATATACTTACTTGTTTAAATAGTAGAATAGTAGTAATTGGTGGAGTTCATCAATTTAGTACAGGTATGATCTGTAGAGTAGATAGAAGAAATAAAAGCAAAATATTATAATTTTAATACTGAACCGTTTGGAAATGTAACACATTTAAAAATATACTAACTTCTACATATGTCGTTTTATTTGTTGTAGGTAGAATAGCTGTATGATGTATGCAGAATATCTGTAGAGGAAATATAAAATAGATAAGATGTTGTTAAGAACATAGACTGTGTTATTTTCGGCAGTTTTAGAGAAATGATAAATATACTTACATTTTTAACAAGGCTATTCTTCTATATTGGTATCTTTTGTGTAGGATGTTTTGATATGATATGTAGAATAGATGTATGATGTTTTCTGAATATCTGTAGAGGCAATTCAAAATAAATAACATGGTGTTAAGAATATAGTTAGCGTTTTTTGTGCCCACATTTTAGCAAATAACAATTATACTTACATTTTTCTGAAGGGTATTCTTGTGTTTTGCTATAGTTGATCTTGGATCTTTCAAATGATCTATAGGGAAGATGTAAAAAGCAAGATATGTTGTTTAAAAATGTGCATTAATGAAATTTGCCGTTTTATAACAAACACATCTATACTTACATGTGTAATTAGGGTAGTTTTGTCGTTTTTGCAGTAGAAATAGCACAATTTCTGTATATCTGTAAATATAATGTTAATGAAAAATAAATACTTTTGTAAATTAGTGTTTAAAAAAAGCAGTTGCTGTGTAACAGAGAATTATAATATACTTACTATCTGATTTTGCACATGAAGAAATATGACCATGTAATAGGAATTGTGTTGGAGTAGTTTCTATCAGAAAAGTAGGAAGACATGAAAATAAAATAAGTGTAAGACTTAAGAGATGTAAGGAAAATAGTGCACTTCTAATTTAGTTTTCTACAAAAATGCTGTGTTACTTACTTGATTAATTAGCTAGTAAGCTGGATCTTTAAAGATGTTTATTCTGCAACAAAATCTTCAAAGTGTTGGCATCTACTTTCCAGAGAGGTAGCAGCAACAAATGGTAGAATGCATGTAGCCCTTTTATAGTATATGTGTTATGTGTGCTTTGATTTGATTGGTTGTAGGATGTAAGGAAGCATAGTATAGGCTAGTTTGAATTTTTTTAAGTTAATTGGAGTGTTTGTTGATGTGAGAATGGTGGTATGTGGTTGTTCCCGCATTAAAGCAGGTTCGTGTTTAAATGAAATATATTTATAAGTCAAAATAAGTTATGAAAATGTTAGTTACATGCAAAGAATAATAGAAAATGATAAAATGCATGTAATAGAATGTATAGTAAATGTGGTTTAATAGTATTTTTATGTAAGAAACAGGTATTATATGTGAAACGTTTTTTTTAGTGAGAAATGAATTTTATTGATGATAAAGATGGTATTTTAGAAAGAAAAGTGTGCAAAGATGAACTCGATATTTTTTTTTTAACGATATTGTGGTAGTCTATATTTTTGTAGTCGATATTTTTGTAGTGTTAGGGCTAATTTCATGTCCAACGATATAATTGTAGTCGATAATTTTTTAAGCGATATTTATGTATTCGATATAGTTAGTACTCGATATTTTTTACTCGATATTTTTGTAGTTTGTGTAATAGGTATAGTAAGTCGATATTTTTGTCGTCGATAATTTGTCAACGATATTTTGGTAAGTCGATAATGTGTCCGTCGATAATATTTCAGTGATCCCTCTGTGACACCAGGAACCAAGGAAAATAGATCAGAGAATTGCCCCAACAGCTGGCGACAATCTTGCTGCTGATCAGGGGTCAGTGTGGCAGAGAGGCTGACACCATCCACTGACCCATCTTGCTCTGTTGCAGACAGGAGGTCAGGAAGAGGCTCGGTCTCCTACTCCATTCCATCATCTATTGCTAGGAGCATGCCCACTTCGGACCTTTCTAAGCGGGGCTTCAGGCGGTTGACATGCAGGACCCTCAAGGGGTTCCTGGGAGACCGCAAGTTCACCAGATAAGTGACATCACTCTTGCGCCTCATATGGACGAGTCCACCTGTCCTGGAGCGCACAAGGCTCCAAAGGGCCATGACACAAACTTTCTGTCCAGGCTGAAGCTCAGTCAGAGTGGCATTCTGATCGTAACACCGCTTCATTTCCTCCTGGCTAGCTTCCAGATTCGCCTAAGCGAGATCCCTGAAATGCCGAGTCTGGTTCCTGAAGGCTAGCATGTAGCTATATACATCCTGGGGAGGTTTCCTGGAAGATTGCTCCCAGCCTTCCTTGACCAAACGCAAAGGTCCTCTTACCGGGTGACCATACAATAGCTCAAAGGGGCTGAACCCTAGAGACTTTTGTGGCACCTCACGGTAGGCAAACAGAAGGCATGGCAAGAGGATGTCCCACTTACGCCTCATTGGTTCTTCAAGACCAATGATCATGCCTTTGAGGGTCCGGTTGAATCTTTCAACCAGCCCATTACCTTGTGGGTGGTAAGGAGTGGTGAACTTGTACACCACACTCCTTCCACAGAGACTTCATATAATTAGAAATGAAGTTTGCATCTTGGTCAGACACAACCTCTCTGGGGAACCCCACTCTGGAGAAGATCCCCATCAGTGCACGTCCCACCACAGCGGCCGTCACTGTGATGAGCGGAATGGCTTACGGGTACCAGGTAGCGTGCTCCACGAAGACCAGGATAAACCTGTTGCCCATGGCTGTCTTGGGGACCAGTTGCCCCACAATGTCAATGCTCACCCATTCAAAGGGGGTCCTGACTACAGGGAAAGGTTGGAGAGGGGCCTTCTGCCTCCTTCCACTTTTCCCACTTGCCTGGCAAGTTTGACAGGTCCTACAATGAGTGTCTGAACTCCTTCCCATCTGGGGCCAATAAAAGTGGGAGACAAGCTTTTCAAAGTTCTTGTTCTGCCCCAGATGACCAGCTAAAGGAACATCAAGAGCCAAACCCAGTAGGAAGGCTCTGAATCGCTGGGGTACCACCAGCGCACGGGCTGACCCAGGCTCAGCAACCTTAAGCTCGCTATACAGGAGACCATTCTCCCAGTAGATCCATTGTGATCCAGACTGATCACCTGCTGCCTGGTTTGCAGCTGTTGCCTCAAACCTACAAGAAAAGGGCACTTCTGCTGCTCTTCAAAAATTCCTCCATGGAGGGACCCCCTTCTTGCTGCCAATGGGTCAGCTCAGGTAGGTTCCCCAGTTCAGAAACTTGTTCACCAGTGGGCTCCAGGACATCCCCCTCAAGGTCTGCCTCCTCCTGGACCGTGGGAACAATGGAGGCTGATTTCTCCCGCCCCTACCTCTTCTCTTTAAGACAGGTCCCTGGGCCATACTTTCAGGCTCCAGGGTCTCTTGAACACCCTTAGCTGCCATAGACTGTGTGGTCACACATGCCCACTCAGGCAGACCCAACATCTCTAAATGCGCCTTCCGCTTCACCTTAGCCCAAGGGGAGCTTTCGAAATCATTGCCTAACAGACAATCAACGGGCATGGATGGCCACACAGCTACTTGAAGAGTAGCCGAGACCCCCCCACTCAAAGGGAACTTGAGCCACTTTGCAATGGCTCTCTGTGTTGTCAGCGGCAACAACTGGGAAGAATGCATGAGGGACTACCTGTTCTTCAGAGACCAAGTGACACTTGACAGCTGTCACACTTGCTCCTGTGTCCCTGAGAGCCTCCACTCTATGGCCATTGATGGTCACCCACTGCCTGTATTTTTTAGTGTTCTCAGGCAGCTGAGTTTTAGGGACCATCTCAAAGTGTCCTAATGAGACAAGGAACATTTCTGCGGGACCCCACCCACCTTGGGCACCCATCTCCTCCCCACCCAGGGCTACACTGGCCATCTTATGGGGTGGTGCATGGGGTGGCACATACTGTCCTTTCTGAGGACACTGGGGATCATACCAATGGTGTCCCATCTGCTTACACTGAAAGCAGGTAACAGCCCCCCTATGAACAGGTTTACCTGTCGGGGTCCTGACTTCTTTTCAGGGGGAGGCTGGGAACCCTTGTCTTGGTTCCCTTGGGAATTACTTGGGGGACCTTTTTGGAACTTCCTCTGTTAACCCTTGTCCCACCCACTCTTCTGCTGGGGATGCCCACCTTTGGCGAAGTCTCCCACAAAACCCTTGTGGACCCTGGTACTCACCCAGCAGTCCGCATCTTCAGAAAGCTTTCTAGGATTAGTCAACTTGAAATCAATAAGGTGCTGGCGTAGCTCTGGAAAACAGTTCGCAGACAAGTGCACCCTAGCAATCAAATCATAGAGCGCTTGAAAATTATCAACATTGCTACCCCTCACCCAACCATCCATAGCTCTGCAAAAGAATGACACATATTCTACCCAAGTGGTTCCCTCCAGTTTCTTACAATTCCTGAACCTCTATCTATAGAGTTCTGGAGGTAACCCATACCTTGTCATCAATGCTTCCTTCTTGTGGCGATAAGACATCCTATGATCACTGGGTAGGTCTAACAAAGTATCCCTCCCTTCAGTTAAAAAGTGGCCCCACAACCCCGCTCCCCAATCCTTCTCAGGGACCCGATGGGCCAACATTGCTATCTCATAACCTGCAAACCACTGACCAATATCTTCACCTTAGTGAAAATCTTTGATGACATCCTTGGGAATATGTACTCTGCCTTCTGAAGGCACAGATTGTGCACTGCCACCAGAGGGATTGATTTCTAAGCCCTTGGCATTGATCTCTAACTCCCTCAATATCCTCTCAGGCTCAATTCTCATTCTCTCTCTTTCCAAAGACAACCTATTATTCTCTGTTTCCCTTTGACTCTACATCTTAAGCTTAGCCATCGCCAGCTTGTGTGCCCTATTTCTTTCCCTGTCTTCCAACTCTCTGGCGGACAGGTCTTTGGAAGAGATGCTGCTGCCAGGCAGGGACGGCACCCCTCCCCTGGCTGAAAACTCTGGCCCATCAATTTGCCCATCTGCATCCCCAACTGGCTCCACCACAAGATCAGGGACATTTCTTGCTTTTACCCAGGCCCTCAGCACCTTTTGGTAGTCTTCCTTTTTAGAAATGCCTGGTGTAGCAACTTTCAATTTCCTGCAGAGATACTTGAGCTATTTCACAGTGTAGGTTTCCAACCTCTCTTCCTCAAAATCAAGATCCATAGATGCAACAGATGCTGGTTTACTCATGGTAGTAAAAATTGGGAGTTTTCAGGAAAAACTAACAGTCCAAGGAGAAAGGTTAAAAAAAAAAGCATGTGGTCGCGTTTGGTCTGCACTCACTAGTAGTGCACACAAATCACTGTATATGAAACACAAATGCAAAGTCCAAGTCCTCACCGCTGACCACCAATGTTAGATCTGGGGGTCTCTAGTTGGCAATGATATACACCTTTGTCCAAATAGGGAACCTTACTTCTAAGTCAGGATAAGGGGATTACACTCCTTAATAACCCCTGCTCAACCCCTTGGTAGCTTAGCAAGAGCAGACAGGCTTATCTCAGAGGCAGTGTGTTAAGCATTTGTGAATATTCACAGTAATACAGTGATAACACTACAGATGGACACAACACAGGTTTTATATAACTAAGTATTCTTTATATAGACTTAAACACCAGACTGCAAACGACAAAAATCCACAATACTAAACTTAAGATTCCTTAAAAGATGATTAAAGTCTCTTAGTTCAAGTTGTTGGTAAATGCGACAAAGCTCTCAACAAAGTACCTGGATGCGTAACGCACAGTAAACAAAGACTCGCAAAAGGACAGATGCGTCGGTTCCGAGACCCGGGGGAAAGTTTGGGTCCTTCATCATTGCTTGCGCAGAGTTGGGGACTCGTCGTGAGCCTTACCAGTGCGAAGGTGATGCGTAGATTCTCCGCCGGCGGGCCTGTTGCGGTGCGCAAGATGGCGCCTTGATACGATGATCTGGTTGCGATTCGAGAAGATGACGCCCTTGATGCGGCGATGCGATGACGATGCGTTGACGATGCGACGGCGCCCTGGCAGCCTTGCGACAACTCTGTACTTTGGAGCCGTGACAGGCCCTGCGACACGCTCCTCCGGTGATTTGATGGTGACTCTCTCGATGCCGTCACGTTTCTCCGGTGATGCGACAGCAGACAGCTTCGATGAACACACGCTTCCAGGGAGATGCAGTGAAGGCTCGCTTCTCCAGCATTGCAACGTTTTCAGCTGTGGCAGTGACACGCTTCTTCTCGATGCGTCGCGCTTCCAGCTTCCAGCGGCACGCATATGTCTGGAGTCAGAATTCCCAGCAGGGAAATTCAGGAGGGAGCTGGAGGTGAAGTCTTTTGTTCCTGAGACTTCAGCAGGAGGCAAGCACAGTTCAAGTCCTTGGAGAATATTCTGTAGAGGAAAGTCCTTACAAGGTTCCATCTCCTTTCCCTTGGCAATGAAGCAATCACTGCAGGCTAACCCAGCAAACAGCACACTGGCAGAGGGGCAGTCCAAACTCCTGCAGCTTCCTTAGTTCTTCTCCTTGGCAGAAAGGTTTCTTGTTCTGGAAGTGATCTAATTTCTTGGGATCAGGGTCCTAATATTTATACCCCAAAATCCTTTGTTTTCTGAAGGCAGAGAGGCCTCTGCCTAGTCCAAACCAGTTCCTGAGCACTTTGTTTACATGACTCTCTTCTTCCTTTCACTGTGCAGGGCAAAGACATCAGCCACCCCACAGGAGGTTGAGCCAGCAGAGGGGAGGGAAGATCCAGCTCTGGAGCACTCTGTTGACATGATTCCTCCTCTCCTTTCACAGTGCAGGGCAGAGACATCAGACAAGCCACAGGGGGGGCAGCATTGTAGAGGGAAGGCCCTGCCCTATTCAGGTCCCAGGTGCAACTCTTCCCTCCCATCTAGATGCAGATCTCTCTTTTCACCACTGAGCTGCCCCAGCCTGCTTCCTGGAATCCCCCAGCCCTGTCACACACAAACCCAAACAAGGAATACACAACCCAGCAGAGGCAGGCTCAAATGGTTAGGCAAACAAATACCTACTTTCTAAAAGTGGTATTTGCAAACACAGAATATAAAAATAAACTTTACTAAAAGATGTATTTTATTATTCTAAGTTCAGGCATACTAAACTAGAATTTCTACCATGCTCCCTGAGTCAGGTAGGATTTTAAGAATGTAATAATCTAACTGTCCATTTTAGCCTATGAGAACAGGTAGCCTTCAATAGGGAAAAACGAAAATGCCTGTAATTCACTATTAGAACATGCTACACACATCAGAGCATGGCCTACCTTATACTTACAATGCACCCTGCCCCAAGGCCTTCCACAGGGGTGTCTAATATGAAGCAAATGGAAGGTTTAGGGACTGGCAAGTGGGTGCACTTGACTAAGTCGACATGGCAGTGCTAGACTGCACACAGGC
This sequence comes from Lissotriton vulgaris, assembly GCF_964263255.1. Classification (NCBI taxonomy): domain Eukaryota; kingdom Metazoa; phylum Chordata; class Amphibia; order Caudata; family Salamandridae; genus Lissotriton; species Lissotriton vulgaris. The sequence goes on from NC_141693.1 coordinate 1,452,680,669, forward strand.
CTTGCAATGGCAGGCCTGAGACACACTTTACAAGCTGCTTCTGTGGGTGGCACAACCAGTGTTGCAAGCCCACTAGCAGCATTTTATTTACAATCCCTGGGCACACATGGTGCACTGTACTAGGGGCTGACAGATAAATCAAATAACCCAATCATGGAATCCAATTATTATATTAATTTAACATAGGGCGCACTTGCACAGTGGCACTGATTCGTAGTGGCACAGTGCCCACAGCATAAAACCAGCAAAAACATATCAACACAGAGGAGGCAATCTGTCAAAAATGAAAGGGAGACTCACGCCAATGATGTCAGGTCTAACAGGTGCATTATTTATAGTGTGCAGAATGTTACTTTACACTTAAATTCACATGTGTGCATTGACATGATACTATTACTTTTGAAACAATTTTGCAATGACTTTTTAAAGTGCATTTTCCTGGCTTATGCTAACTAGGCTTCAGCTAGGTTTTAACGCCACCTTGTTTAAATTAAATGTCACATTCACTGTCTACTATTACTGCAGCACAAAGACAAGTAAGTCATGTTTCTTTACTTCCGATCAACACTGTTTTTGAAAGACTCTCTCAATTTGGCTCAGTATTGTAACATTTCTCCAAGGATTGTCCATTTCCATGCAGTACTGCTTTATTTCACAATGGTTTACTGTTTGTTCTGACACCTTCGGATGACATTAGGTCAGAATGGGCTGATCAATAATTATGTAGTAGGTTAGTGCATAGGTGGTAAGGCTGTATGACAATTTTAAAATCCTTATTATTTTGATTTGTTGAAAATGATTCTGCATTAACCGCATCGCTGCTGCGGCGATTTTTGCGCTGTGCGGCATTTTTGAAATTACCGCGATACATGACGAGCTCAGCTCGTCATCAGCACACGCCACCCGTGGGTGATGACGAGCTGAGCTCGTCATCAGCATCGAAGGGGTTAATAATGCTGTTCTATGGGGAAATTTGTTGTATAAATTCTTGATTTTGGAGGTGAGCCAGAGATGTTTCCCATGCTACTAGAGATGCTGTCTGAATTCTTACTAATTTTGCTGCATATTTGGAACTCAGCCTTTTTATTTTGCCTATTATTCCATATTGGTTGCATTGCCTTTATGAACTTAAATGAAATATACTGCTTTCACACTTTATCATTTCTGTATTACACCTTTCGAAGTTTTGTAATAAATCTTCATAGATTCGCCCTGGAACTAATTTACTGAGCCAATCCTTTCTTATTTTTGATTGTACTTTTGCTATACTGATTCTGCACCTTACCTTGGGGCTCACAGCCTCATGAAATTAAGGTTAACACCGTACCTGATCCACACAACTCGTGGGGGTGTTTTTGAGGAGTACAATTTTAGGGGTACAGCGCACCCACACCATTAAACAAGGGAAGTACTGTGGCCATAAAACGCTATAAGCTCAGTGCACCAAGTGGACTATGTACCTCTCCGGCTCTCACTCGTGATGGCTGTCATGAGTGAGAGTGTGAGATTTTACACAGTCCACTTGGTGCAATCAGCGGAATTTATGGCTGCCAGTGCTTCCCCTGTTTAATGGTTACACTGTACAGCAGGCAGGCGCCCAGTGTTCACACTCATGCTCCCTCACAAGCAGGAGTGTTAATGATTTACCGCTGCAGAGGAGTCAGGGGCCCTGCAAAGGACGGTGATTTTCACTCTTGTTCACCAAGTTCAATGGGCGTCATTGTGCTTTCTAACAGAACTTAATTTTGGCCTGACTCTGACCCTTGCTCTCACGAGCTCATTTCTAGGAAAGTCTTGATAACACGCATAAAAACAGCGTGTGTACAGATAATGTTTTCTGTGGAAATCTAATCGATGGGTTCTGGCACCAATGTTGCTCGCGCTGGCATAATGAATCTGTACTTCTACTACTTTCAATAACTAACACATTTTCTTCAAAACATAAAATATTTCATTTCATGCGTTGGGAAGCTATATCCATTATTACGACACCAAATGACAGTTCAGTTTTCATTGTGTGCCTTTAAATAATCAAGTGTACTGTGTTGTGCTACAATATATACTTGGTGGAACATGGGAATCAAATTACGCAATTAGAAGTAGGCTGCCACCTAAAGCCCCAACACTACGAGAAATGAGCAATGTCTCCAGGGAACCCATTCCCTTTTATGAACGTTGACAGAAATATTTTTTATTAGCAAGCAGTTGAGAGAGCGCAATTTGAATAAAAATTATGTATGAACCATATTTACAAGCATATCGCATAAACGTGGAATCTATAACATGAAGTTAACACTTGTAGTGTAAAATTAGCCGATGTAACCAATGTAATAGGAAATGTATCTGTATCTATTCTATAAAGTATTAGAATTAGAGAGGCCCGTATACATAGTGGGCTAATATAGAAATGTGTAGAAATGCTTACGAATAGAAGAACGTGCAAAGTAGAATTCATGTAAGTGTGTAATCATGAAACGGAGAAACGGCGAAACGTAAAGCGAAGAAATGTGCAGAGAATGTAGAGCACGATGTAACGAACGAGAAATAAATGTTGCGTTATATGTAGAATGTATTCACTCATAACCATTGCTTTGCTAAATTCGATTATATATAAATGTGTTAAAGGTTATACTGTGTAGAAGAGTTGTAGGAATGTTAGAAGGGTTTAGTCATATGTGATTTTAACCTAACTGACCAAGAGTTCGCAGGAGTAGTCCGCTGTATGTAATTTAGTGGGCTCACAGGAGTCGTGAATAGCCTTGATCTGAATGTGCGAGACAAGAGTCAAAGGTATTGCTAGATTTAAGGTGACAATGCTGGACGAAGTTTATGGCCTAAACGTGATGAGAGACGCTTGGAATTTGAGTGTTGTTTAGAAATGACCGTTCACAGGACCAACTAAGGTTACGAATACAGTCGTAAAGAGTAGAGTTCTGCTGAGGTGATAGACTTTTGATCCGAAAGTGTCAAATGAAATGTCAAATGAAGTCACCAGCAAGAAGACGAAGATGGCGTCTAAGGAGAAGGGTCAACTTAACGGACGACGTGAAGAGATGAAGCCATGGAAAGAGCTAGAAATGACATCATGGGGAAAGTACGTGGTGGGCGTCGAAGGGGCGTTCCACCCATACTGTGATTGTGTATTTTAGGGACAGCACCCTGGGGAGGAGAAGTTAGGAGCGAGCTCAGAAGAACAGAGCGCAAGAGAGCAGTAGGCCGAGGACCCTTAGAGAGCGGATGGGTAGGCAGAGAGGGTACTGCTTCTCGATATAAGTTACCATTAGGGGTTAAGAGAGTTTGAACTTCTTTGGAAGTCAAACTGCTGACACCTTTTTAGGTAAGGAACTTGCGAAGTAGGGATGTCACCTAGTACAGAGTAGGGACAGAATTAACTTGTTTATTCTTTTTGTAGATGACGCAACGGAACCACATTGTATTTATGCTTTAATCTGCAGATTTGGAATTGACTTTAATTGTATTCTTTTGTATACTTATTGAAACTTATCCTGAGAGGATTGTATATGCACTTAATTCTGATTTTATATTAAACTTTTAAAACTTTATCAGTCGTAAGTGGTTCTTTAGAGTTGCGTCAGTTTATGGGGTTAATTTAACCTATGCGGGGTTTGTCTTTTACTCAATGACAGAAAATAACCGATCCAAATTGATGAATGAGATTAGTATCTAAGTGATCGAAAAGGGTATCAAAATCTCATTCCCCGCAGTTGGTAGCAGAGAAAGATGGTTTTCTTCTTGAGGAAGACAACCTAGGTCAGGTCTAGATTACCCCAAGGTCCCTAGTCATCGACGACCAGAAGAAGAATCCCTGCCGAAGAAGGTGCTGACGGTGCATCGAGAGAAAAGCAGCAGAGTCGGTCGAGAGTGAGTATAAGGGTCATGCGTTGTAAGATTGCGGTATTTTATGTTGTACTTGTGTTGTAATGTCAAGCGGAGTTGAATGCCTGTAGTGTGATTGAGGGAAGGTTGTGAGCGCGCGCAACCGGATAAAAATCTTAAGTTCAAGGAGAGCTTAAGTGGTTCGGGTGTATCGAACACCCAGAGTAATTGTTCACCATTGAAAGGGGGTCATGAGGTACCATTGATCGCCCGACAGACCGATGATAGGGGGAGCGTAAGAGTGAGTGTATGAGTAACGGACGCTGGTCGTACGTTTACTGTGTGTAAGTAACCTATCAGTTAAGGCGATCGTCTGACCGTGTGAGAAAAGACGTTTCGTCAGTTGAGGTGACAATTACAGTTAGACTGTGGCCGTACAGTCAGAGAAAAGTGATCGCTTGGACGGAAGTAGTCATTTTTCAGCGTATGAATGAAAACGCATGCAAGACCGTGAGACGAGTTGAGAAAGGAGGGGAACTGCTGCAGAGGGGACGAGTGACGTCAGCGTAGAGCCGCGCTGAGATTGGTCGGTCAGCGTAGAGTCGCGCTGGGATAGGCCGATTAGTGAGAGCCGCGTAGGGATTGGTTGGTTTGTCATCAGGACGTAAACAAGGAAGAGAATAAAGGAAAATTGTGGATTATCGAAAATGAAGTGTTTTAAACGTTTAAGGGAGATCTTTAAGAGAGATAGAAGAAACTTGTATGCCGGAGAAGAAGCTCCACCAGAAGGCACACCAGCTTATCATATGGCAGTGAATGTAGGCTTACACTCGATATTATGGATCTCCGAGTGGAATAAGCTAACGGAAGGGAATAAGGAACTGACGTTTCCGAGATACGGGACGTTTAAGTTGGAAGTACTGAACCAACTGAAAGCGATAATGCTTGCAACAAGACCTCTACCGAGGCCAACACAGTTCGAAGCCCTTAGTGCATGGTTTAGAGCAGCACACGAAAAGAGCTTAAAGAGACGCCAGGAAAGAGTGAGACGATCGGTAAAAGCAGTGCAGGATGCTAAATGGGACGATGAAGCTAAAAAGTGGAGGGTGCAAAAGATAGAAGCAGACAAACTGTTCACAATGTTAGAAACTACGGGAGAAAAGAAACCTCTAGAAGAAGATGAGGATAGCGAGCCAGATGAGGATCTGATAGAGAGACTATTAACAGATAGACCACCTCCGTACAACAGAGAAGCCGAAAGTCCCGTACTACAGCAAGGGGACGGAGCTAGATGGGGGGAATATAAACCGCTCCCAGTATCAGAATGGGATACCAAGAAAGGTGAGGAAGTACCTCAATCTAGTCCCGAACAGAGAGTAGTGGGAAGATTCGTGGTCCAGAAGGTGCCAGAAACACAGCATGCAAGGTCGTATCAAATGCCAGATGCTTTGCAAGTACCTGTTACCATAGGCCCTATAGTGTCAATCTACAACCCAGAGGGGGTCCAGCAGGATGAACAGGCACGATGGGACAGAGAAAGGGCAGAGATAGAGGGAAGGAATAATATGATCAAATCCCAGAGGCAGTTGCTAGGACCAATGAGTCGGAGTACCCCACTAGATTCCGCAACGGGTCCCTGGATAGAACAGGGGGGTCAAAGAGGACAGATGGATCTGAGGGGACCGAAACCGAAATCCTATAAGGAATTAAGGGAATATTTGAGAGAATGGGATGCTGCCGAAGAGACTCAGAATAAAAGATTAGAAACAGGAGCAGAATGGAGTGACCAGGATAACAGGATCCTCTCTCACTGCGGAGCTGGCGAAAGCAGCCCTGAGTGGGAGGGAGGGAGTCAAGGAAGCAGAGGGGATACTTGCCATACTACCAGTGGCAATAGGCAAATGTGCAACGACAGGAGTGCAGGGTGTGGGGGAGTGCCTCGCGTCATCCTTAGTGAGGGGGAACGAAAGACGCAGGAGTACCGAAATAGTTTCAAGTGCACTCACCATGCCCCGGACAAAAATGTGCGACATTGGAATCACGGGAACATGGAGAGTCGCGAAACGTCTCGCCATGCATCCGGTGATCACGAACGAGATCGCGGGAACATGGAGGACCGTGGAGGACCGTTCATTCTATTGAGCGACACCAGACAGCAAGGGATTTGCAGTGATACAGAACAGAACGGAGGATCCTATATTGTATCTAGAGAAACCAAGCCGAAAAGACAGAATGTAGTAATGGGGAATAGATCAATGTTCCACCATACCCCAAGGGAGGATGGAAAAGCTTGGGATCTAGAAAGGTGGGAACAAAGAGAAACAAGAAGGACGCCTCATAACTCACCTGCACCGAGACGTAGGGCTCGTAGTGGGGGTGAGAGGGATGTAAGTGAACCACCTAGGACTGACGTACTGAGAGCTGAATTAAAAGCAAAATGGCTTGATGTAATGAGTTTAAAATCAGACTTGGATGAGATAATTGACGGCACAGTGGCAATAGAAAGGTTAGAGCTGTACGAACCGGATGAAATACTGTTTTTATCTAAGGATGTTACTCGGAAAGCAAGGGCAGCTCATGAAAAATTATCTGAATTGGCAGACAGGTACATGATAGACATGTCACGGACTAAAGCTTTACAGGCCAACCATAGGCTAAATTGCACGGATCAGGATCTAGATGAGCGTAGGACGATTGGGCTAAGAGTACACATAAGGGAACTAATCATGTGTATCAGAATATGGAGAGATCTGGATAGATGGGAGGAAAGATGGTCCAAAAGGGGGTCCGTCAGAAGGAGTACACTTGCGAAGTCCCAAGATGGAGAGCTAATGCGAATGGAAGCTTTCCCTTTGCGAGAAATCGCGAACGGAAACTACGTCCATGTGCCCTGGAGTAGGGGGGATTTAGCGGCATTTACTAATTCTTTCCCCAAGTTAAGAGAGAACCCCGTGGAGTGGTACAAGCAGGTAGAGAGGTTCGTGAAGATCTCTAAGGTGCTGTGGATCGATTTGAACACCTTGTTCGATATCGTAGTACCCGGAGATTTGTGGACGGCATGCAAGCTTAGTGTCGAATGGCCCGCTTGTGAGCCTCCGAGAGATGCCAGGACGAATGGTCCATTAGATAGAGTCATGGAAAAATACGAGAGAGTAATTGCATGGCTAAAAGAGAAAGTGCCAGTGCAAGACATAGACTGGGTTAAGATAGATCGAACAACTCAGGAGCCTAAAGAGACGGTTCACGAGTTCTACGAGAGATTGCTGAAAGCATTCAAACAGTATAGCGGGTTGGATGTAATGGATCCCAAGGACATAGGACAGTTTGTGTCGAAGTTCGTTCTAGGATTGAGGCCAGACATAAGCCTGATGATTCAACAGCATTTAATTTGTTGGCAGAACAAACCGTTAGATGAGATTCTGAGGTATGCAAGGTACTGTAGCGATGAAATAGACTCAAAAGCAAAGAAACTTAAAGAAAAGCTGATGTTGGTGCAGATGCAATCAGCTGGAAAGGGTGGACAGCGGCAACAGGGAACAGGAACACCAGTAAAGAAACAGAATAATCAAAGCAGAGATGAGGAAGAAAGACCGAGACCGAGAATAGATATCGCGACACTGAAAAAGACAACGAGGTGCCATCAGTGTAACGAGGTGGGACATTGGAGACGCGAGTGTCCCTATAATGTCGAGACGGGGGAATTAGAACAGGAGGAGGATGAGGTTCAACCCAGCATGGTGAAGGGGACAGCAGTCCCGAAGGGAAAGTTCATCAAAGGGGGGAATCAGACTCCTCGAGCCCCGTTCCCTCAACCGCCTCGCATTACAAATGGAGGAAAAACCTATAGACAAATGCCATTGTTCGTAGAAGAAGAAGAATGCTACTACGTTGATCCTCTTACAGGGCAACGAGTGAATAGGGAAGAAGACTGTACCCTAGGAGCGGCCCTGGAAGTAGACCAGAGAGGACCATACGTAGAGGCTGAAGTAGCTGGATGTCCTACGACCTTTTTGGTGGATACGGGGGCCACTCGATCCACTTTGAGATCAGCGGTAGTCCCAGGTTTGCCAATGTCGGGAGAGACGATTCAGGTGGTAGGAGTCGCAAACAGGAGGATGACGAATCCTCTGACAGAACCAGTGTCAGTGAAGATAGGGAATTACAGTGATGAATATCAGTTTGTAATCTGTGATTCTAGCCCTGTGTGTCTGTTAGGAAGAGATCTGTTGTGTAAACTGAATTGCACAATACATTGCACACCTGAAGGAGTAGAAGTGCAGACGAACGATGAGGATGCCGATTTTAAAGTTGTAAACTCGCAGGAATGTGTGGAACTATACCCTACCCTAACGGTGGAGGAGCTTCCACAGGACTTGAAGGAGACAGTGTCAGCTGAGGTGTGGGATTTTACTGGAGAGGAAATAGGATTGATCAAAGGGGTAGAGCCAGTAAAGATCATGGTAAGACCCAATGCCGAGTATCCGAGAATACCACAATATAAGTTGACACCGGAGACGATTGCAGGAATAAAGCCTGTGATCGAATTCATGATTAAACAGGGAATACTGAAAGAGATCGTGGGAAGTCCATGTAACTCCCCGATTATGGGTTTGCAGAAGCCTAGTGGAAAATACAGAATAGTGCAGGATCTTCGGAAGATTAATAATATCGTTGTTTCAGGTTGTCCAGTGGTACCGAATCCATCAGTGATATTGTTTCAGATACCGTTCCAAGCTGAATGGTTCACCGTGATAGACTTATGCCAGGCTTTCTTTTCGATTCCTTTAGATGAGGAGAGCCAGTATTTGTTCGCTTTTAAGCTGGAAAATCGCGTTTTAACATGGTGTCGTATCCCTCAGGGGTATACAGAAAGCCCATCGATTTTTAACCAGCTGCTGAAGAAAAATCTTGAAAGTCTAGTACTGCCCAAGAATTCGGTTCTAGTCCAGTACATAGACGACCTCCTAGTGGCGTCAGAAACTGAGGAAGCTTGCAGGGTAGACACCATCACCTTGTTAAATCACTTGGCTGAGAACGGACACAAGGTGTCTCCAAGTAAATTGCAGTATTGTCTGACTGAAGTGCAATACTTGGGCCACAGGATTGAAAAGGGAAAACGGAAGGTGTCTCCAGACAGAATAGAGGCGATCATGAAAATGAACGCGCCTAAAACACAAAGAGAAGTCAGGATGTTTTTAGGCATGGTCGGTTATTGTCGGCAGTGGATAGCCAACTTTTCACTGAAGGCAAAACCTTTACTACAACTGACGCACAAAGGAGTGAGTGATCCGGTACCATGGGACAAGGATTGTTTGATGGCGTTTTTGCAGCTGAGGGAGGACTTATGTCGTGCCCCGGCCTTAGGAATGCCTGATTACACAAAACCATTTTTGCTTTACTGCTGCGAAAGAGAGGGTTGCGCTTTAGCAGTTTTGGCCCAGATACACGGAGATGCGCGTAGGCCAGTTGCTTACTTTTCGGCTACATTAGACCCAGTAGCCGCAGCGTTGCCCGGATGTCTCAAATCCGTAGCTGCAACGGGTGTCAGCATTGAACGATGTGAAAGTGTGGTAATGGGACATCAGTTAGTGGTGTACGTACCGCACTCTGTGGAATTGTTAATGACCAGGACTAAGACTCAGCATCTGACGAATAGCAGGCTCACACGCTACGAGCAAGTCATATTGGCTGCCGAGAATGTGACCCTAAAAAGATGCTCCGTCTTGAATCCTGCTACGTTGATGCCACTTCCAAATGAAATTGATGATGAAATTTGTACAGATCATGACTGCCTTGATGTGACTGAACTATGCACCAAACCGAGACCAGATATCGTAGATGAACCATTGACTGACCCCGATGAAATATTCTTTGTTGATGGTTCATGCGTAAGAGACGATATTGGTCAGCTGAGAGCAGCATATGCAGTTTGTACAATTACCAGAGTTGTGGAAGCCGCCTGCCTGGAAGGAGTACATTCCGCTCAGGTAGCTGAAATTACTGCTTTGACGCGTGCCTGTTTAGCAGGTAACAAAATTCGAGTCACCATATACGGTAGTAGTAGTAGAAAAGCTTTATTCGAGTTATAGACTCATAAAAGCACAACATGCATATTATAAAAACATCACACTTAATCAAGGCATTTCATCCAATACATTAAAACAGTTGCGCAAGCTTAATCATTGTAAAACAAAACATTATACAAGTAAAACATAATCAAGAAACATTAGGAGAAACAGAAAGGGCTCTCCGCCTAATGGACCAAGCCCACCCCAGGTACTTTGCTATTCCCATGACAATAGGCTCCTCAGAAGTAGTGCAAATAATTCTCTGCGCCTCAGCCGCACTGGATGTCCCAAGGTTCTTGCAGATAGGGGTTAACCAGACCCTTCTTGGGGAGGCATAAGCCTTACAAGCAAATAGGAAGTGTCCCACACTTTCCTTAGTTGCGCCGCACGCTGGGCAGCACTGGGTGTTCAAACTCTTCCACCTGCCTGTTAGATCTCTCAACGGGAGGGAACCAGATCTTAATTGGAAAAACAACTTTCTGTCCTTAGGAACAGTTATACTGTCCCAGTATTTTTCTAAAGCAGGACACATTTTACTTTCCAAAAAGCGACCTCCCATTGAGTCAAATTTAACCCTTCTCCAAAGCCTCTCGTCTATCCATTCCCAATATAGTGCTTTAAGTGTGTTTTTACTTGGGAACACTTCCCCCGACGGATTGTCCCAAAGGTTGGAAAGACCTAGTTCACCTAGCAATACCCTTAGGTTTTTCAGCCATGATATTTTATGGAATGTATCAATCTTGATTATTGCCAGGAAGCCTTCCCCATAATGCCTAATTTCAGGGGTAGACCAAAGTCGCCTCCAAAATAAGATGGGACGCAGTCTGGCTCGGTCGGTTACCGATCTTCTTCCCAGGTCAAGACTAAGAGGGATTAATGGTGTACTCTGGGGCAGTCCCGTAATACCCCTAAGAAACCTGTTCTCAGCTATCTGTAATGAGGTTAAGTTGTCAAAACCAAACAGCTCCGCCCCATATAAGGCCGATCCTATTGCCTTAGCATCGTATACAGCGAGGACAGGTTTTATGGGTTTAGTTTTAGATCTATTGTGCTCCACCCGTAAGGCCCCCGATATTTGCTGATGTTTCAAGACCGCCTTTTCTATGTGGTGGGACCAACCATAATTACTTGCGATTTGTACCCCTAGGTAGGTGAACTCCCTTACGACCTCAAGCCCAATATTATTCAAATGTATCCTAGGGCGAGGCTTCTGTCCTCGGGAAAAAGCCATCAGCTTGGTCTTGCCTATGTTAACTTCCAGGCCAAGCTCCTGGCAAAAGTCATCAAAAATATTCAGGGCCCGTTGCAATCCAGCTGGGGTTTTGGACATTATCAGAGTGTCGTCAGCGAACATCAGGATTGGAACCCTGATGCCCGCCAACGATGGCGCATCCACACTAGCGTCCTGCATCCTGCTGACTATCCCATTGATATATAATGTGAAGAGCAAGGGCGCCATTGCACAACCTTGGCGCACCCCACGCTCCACAGGGAAGTCAATTGAGGATTGGCCATTTGTCCCCCACTGTACTTTGGCAAAATTGCATTCGTGCAACCTCATAATTAAAGTAAGCAATTCTGCGGGAATGCCTATCTTACTTAACACTGCCCAGAGCTTACCCCTTGGGACTAGGTCGAAGGCAGCCCGCAGGTCGACAAAAGCGACATACAGGCTGCCCCCACCAACAAGAACCGTCCCCCACCGTAACATAGTGAAGCGAAACACCTGATCGATAGTACTGGTAGCCCTTCGAAAGCCTGCCTGACAAGGGGAAAGAGAATCATTTTCATCCACCCAGTCCATAAGTTTGTTTACCACCATCTTCCCAATTACTTTTTGGACGGTGGCAATCAAACTTATGGGCCTGTAGTTAGCTGGAAGGGATCGATCTCCTTTTTTGTGGACGGGTATAATAATGGCTCCCTTCCACTGTTCTGGGACTTGCGCACCCTTTGCAATCGCGTTCCCCAATAGGAGCACATATCTACCCCACCTATTTTTATCATTTTTAAAAACGTCCGAGGGTATCCCGTCTAATCCCGGGGCCCTGCCCCCTTGAACGGAGCTAATTACAAATTCAACTTCCTTGGCGGAAAACAATTCATCCTTGGGAAATACAGCCAAGATTACATCCCCACCACCCCACTCCTTTGTCTCAGCATATTGGGGCCTAAAGTAATTCACCCAATCGGATTCAGCAACATTATTATCCGGTTTTTTTGGGGTACCGCCTCTGCCCCACTTTACTATCTTCCAGAAAAGCCTGGAATCCTTTGCTCCAGAGGCCTCCTTCAGTTCCTCCCAGTGCTTCTCATCCCAGTCTTTTTTGGCCAAGGAAATGCTAGTGTTATATTGCTTCCTGGCAGTTTTGATTGCTACACTGTCCCTGCTTCTGATAGCATTACCCAGTGTTAATCTGGCTGCCCTGCACTGTTGGTTAAACCACCCTGCTGGTTTAGAGGAAGCTGTGCGATTACCCTTACATGTTCTCATAAAGTATGGCTTTAGGGTGGCGAAAAGATTATTATGGATTTCAGTGATCGCCCTAGATCCTGGCAGTGTTGCACTAGCTAATTCCATGGAAGCAATTGCTTTGTCCACTTCAGACCCAATAAAATCCATGGAGGCTGCATTCGCCAACACCGAGGGCCATTTCAATCTACGCATAAAATTCGAGTCACCATATACACCGATAGCCAGTATGGTTTCGGGGTAGTTCACGATTACGGGCAGTTATGGTCTCAAAGAGGTTACATGACCTCCTCGGGTTCTCCAATTAGGAATGGAGAATTCGTGAGATTATTGTTAGAGGCATTGCAAGGTCCGTCAGCCATAGCAGTTGTCAAATGTGCCGCGCACACGAAGAACGTAGACTTTGTGTCGCAAGGCAACCGTTATGCTGATGAGGTAGCACGTTACTGCGCAGAACAAGGTTATTCTCACACCAATGTAGAAGTGGGAGGAATACAGGAAAGAACTGAATTGACAATGTTGTTAGACACTGTAGATACGTGGGATGAGTTGAAATGTGTTCAGGAAAATGCACCAGATGATGAGAAAAAGGGCTGGTAGACAGCTGGATGTACAAAAAGTGAAATGAACTTTTGGATCTCTGCAGATGGGAGAGCAGTTTTACCAAACGAACTTGTTAGTCCAATGGCAAGGAAATTGCATGGATCAGCACACATAGGTAGAGATGCTATGGTGAGAGTATTCAGACAAACGTGGTTTAATCCGAAGTTTAGAGTAGCGGCAGAAGCAGTATGTCAGCGTTGTGCGATCTGTCAGCAACTAAACGTAGGAAAGAGAACACCAGTCACACTGAGTCACATTGGGAGGTCTGGGGGGCCTTTCAATAGAATGCAGCTTGATTTCATCGAAATGCCTCAATGCAATCGACTCAGATATGTGTTAGTGATTGTCTGTATATTTTCTAGATGGGTTGAAGCTTACCCGACACGTAGGTGCGATACACTCACAGTAGCGAAATTGTTGCTTAGAGAGTTGATACCGAGGTTCGGGGTGCCATCCTCTTTGGAATCGGACAGAGGAACTCATTTCAATAGCGAAGTAGTGAAGATGCTATGTTCAGCTTTGAGTATTGACCAGAAGCTCCATTGCAGTTATCGACCAGAAGCTTCAGGGATCGTAGAGCAAATCAACAGTACGATAAAATCCAGACTTGCCAAAGTTTGTTCATCGACATCCCTGAATTGGCCTGATGCACTTCCATTGGTTCTTATGAGCATACGTAGCACACCAGATAGGAAAACAGGTCTGTCTCCACACGAGGTGCTAATGGGAAGAGCTATGAGATTGCCATCGGTTCCGACTGCAGCGCTATTGAACATCACAGACGATTTGATCTTGGACTACTGCAAGGGACTATCTGATGCCATTAATTCTGTGTCCCTCCAGGTCCAGGCTGCAGAGGTTCCATCAGCACAAGACTTGTGCCATGACTTGTGTCCAGGGGACTGGGTCCTGGTGAAGAAGCACGTTAGGAAGAACTGTCTAGACGTGCGCTGGCGAGGACCGTTCCAAGTCATACTAGTTACGAACACTGCAGTAAAGTGTGGAGGTTTGCCCAACTGGATACACGCCTCACACACCCGAAGAGTGCCAACACCTCTGGAAGAAACAGCTCCTCTCTCGGATGAGAATCCAGCGGAAAGCGGAGAAGCCACAGAGGGGGAAAGCCAAGCTGTAGAGGTGATCGAAGAGGCTGAGCCTGTGTCGGTGCAGGCCGACGATGGTCAGGACACCAGTGAGACCGAAGTCGTCTCAGAAGAAGAGAGTACCTGGGAGTTCGAATCAGATAACGAACAAACTGTAAGCGATCAAGAGACAAGTCCAAGGACGAGGAGCAGGAGGACAAGGAGTGACGAAGCTAGTTGGCCGGAGAGAAGGAGAAGGCCAAGCTTAAAAGCAAATCAAGAGAGAACCCTTGTCCCGATCTCTGAAGAGTCGGATCAAGAAGAAGAAACTACAGATTCAGGTTCTGAGAGTCCGAGAAGATCAAGAAGGGTACGTGTGCCCTGCCGAAGGTACGCCACCCCAGAGTGGACTTATCTAGCAGATGTCTTGGGGACAGAAATCTGGGAGAGTGAAAGACGTGAAGGTGATCAATCTCGATCCATTTGTGGCAGTGGAGATATGGATGTTGACGCCTGGACTCGAGACTGAGGGGTTACTGACTTTCACACTTCCCATACCCCCATACCTAAGTCGGATCAAAGATCTAGTGCTGAATCGATTACAGTTTCCGACTTTTGGTCATCAAATACCAGAACAAGAAGAAAAGTCATTCGTTTAGAATTATTGGAACATGTTATTAAAGCTGCCGGTATGAGAATCATTGTAGATGCATAAAGACTTTTGTGTTTAAGCTATAAAGAAGAAGATAACCTAGCGCCTAGTGGAAAGAAGAATAAAATTAGGGATTACATTTAGAGGACGGAGAAGGGTTAGGGTTGTCTATTGCTGAAGATAAAAAGACATTGTTGTGAAAAGAGACTTTGTTGATAAAGAGCACTTTACAGACTGAGAAAGCAAATAAAGAAAATAAAGACTTGCAAGGAAAACTTTTCTTCGCAAAAGAAGGAGCTACGCTGTTTGATAACATGGAGAACGGCAACCCAAACCGAAAAGCCAAATGCATAATAGGTACACTAATAGCAGTAGTAATTTTTCTTATTATTACAGTAGTTACCACATCGTACATGGTAGGACATGCAAGTGAAAGGGAGACAACAGATGTGAAGCCTGTAACGACTTTGAAACCTGCTCTCGTTGGGAAGAAGGAGGAGAGCAATGTCATCCGTGAAAAGGCGTTACTGGCAAATGAAGCTCGTAGGTTACACGTAGACGAGTCACAGGGAAATTTTAGGTCAAATGCATATGCCAAGCTATTGTACGAATATATTGATGCCATGGAGGCCAAAGAATGCTATGTATGTATGCAATTGCCGGCTTCCGTAGACGAAGGCATCAGATATCATCATCTCCCACTGATTTATGGGATTACATGTAGTTTACTGCTCAGTATATTTTATGGTAGAGAAGGATTTGAGTACTACTTTTCAAATTATGATTCGGTACTGCCTGAAGTCCCGAATTATAAACAAATGAATAAGTGGGACTATTATAAAAAGGAAGATCGATTAGCCAAGTTCTTTCTTCCTTGGGATACACTAGATACTTCATATGCACGCAGAAATAATCTGACTTGCAAAGTGTCAGAGGTAGAGAAAAAGTTCATAGGACAAGTAGACGACAGATACAGAAGGCAGAAGATTCTGAAAATGTCAGGACAGTGGAAAACAGATTGGACCGAAGAAGAAAAAGCACACAAGAAGAAAGGTAGCAATGGTCCAATAGCTTTGGATAGAACGCAGAAAGGGAAGTTATGTTTAACTCGAAGCAAGACGTATTATGAGAGTGTATTTGTAGGTGAAGTAAATTGCGAACATGCTTTTAGATTAGAGTACTATACAAAAGATTTTATGAAAGGGATGCAAGCGATTCCGAATGTATATTTTGTATGTGGAAGAAATGCCTATGTAAAACTGCCTGACAATTGGTATGGTTCGTGTTACTTGGCAATTGTCTTCCCCAAAATATATCATGCAAAGGATTTAGCGATCATAGAAGGAAAGGCTTCGACAAGAGCGAAAAGGGAAGTAGGAGATGCTGAAGTAGTTGGAGACATATTTGGAGCAATGTTTCCTATGTTAGGTTTGACACTTAACGATGTTAAGATCAGGAGACTAGCTACAGTGGTAGATAGATTATCTGCAAGTACTGCAAGGTCATTAATGCTAGTAGAAGGAGCGATGCAGTCGATTAGAGCAATGGTTCTTCAGAATCGACTTGCTTTAGATGTACTGCTAGCAAAAGAGGGCGGAGTCTGCAAGGCTTTGAAGGTCCAAGAATGTTGTACTTACATTCCAGACAATTCAAAACCACTTGAGAAAGTCATACGAAACATTACACAGATACATAAAGAAATCGAAGATTTAACAAAAGTAAATGTTTGGGAGAAAGTAGGTCAAGGAGTAGCAAAGGTTGGAAGTTGGTTTGCCAACCTTGGTAAAAGCATTGTGTGGTATATACTAAAACCTGTATTGATAGTATTGATTTGCATAATCACATTATTAGGGTTAGTGAAATTGTATAAATGGTATAGGTCGAACCGGTTACAAAGGTCCATGAGAGAGCAAGAAAGGAGATTAGCTGCTTTACAAGATCAACAGAACAAGAGTTTAAGAGCTCTCGAATCGATGAAAAGAGGGAATGTTGTAACTAGTTCTGTGTAGGGTGTTATTCAAATTGCATTTAGTGATGACTCCTAGGAGTCATCAAAGGGGGGAACTGAGAGAGCGCAATTTGAATAAAAATTATGTATGAACCATATTTACAAGCATATCGCATAAACGTGGAATCTATAACATGAAGTTAACACTTGTAGTGTAAAATTAGCCGATGTAACCAATGTAATAGGAAATGTATCTGTATCTATTCTATAAAGTATTAGAATTAGAGAGGCCCGTATACATAGTGGGCTAATATAGAAATGTGTAGAAATGCTTACGAATAGAAGAACGTGCAAAGTAGAATTCATGTAAGTGTGTAATCATGAAACGGAGAAACGGCGAAACGTAAGCGAAGAAATGTGCAGAGAATGTATAGCACGATGTAACGAACGAGAAATAAATGTTGCGTTATATGTAGAATGTATTCACTCATAACCATTGCTTTGCTAAATTCGATTATATATAAATGTGTTAAAGGTTATACTGTGTAGAAGAGTTGTAGGAATGTTAGAAGGGTTTAGTCATATGTGATTTTAACCTAACTGACCAAGAGTTCGCAGGAGTAGTCCGCTGTATGTAATTTAGTGGGCTCACAGGAGTCGTGAATAGCCTTGATCTGAATGTGCGAGACAAGAGTCAAAGGTCTTGCTAGATTTAAGGTGACAATGCTGGACGAAGTTTATGGCCTAAACGTGACGAGAGACGCTTGGAATTTGAGTGTTGTTTAGAAATGACCGTTCACAGGACCAACTAAGGTTACGAATACAGTCGTAAAGAGTAGAGTTCTGCTGAGGTGATAGACTTTTGATCCGAAAGTGTCAAATGAAATGTCAACTGAAGTCACCAGCAAGAAGACGAAGATGGCGTCTAAGGAGAAGGGTCAACTTAACGGACGACGTGAAGAGATGAAGCCATGGAAAGAGCTAGAAATGACATCATGGGGAAAGTACGTGGTGGGCGTCGAAGGGGCGTTCCACCCATACTGTGATTGTGTATTTTAGGGACAGCACCCTGGGGAGGAGAAGTTAGGAGCGAGCTCAGAAGAACAGAGCGCAAGAGAGCAGTAGGCCGAGGACCCTTAGAGAGCGGATGGGTAGGCAGAGAGGGTACTGCTTCTCGATATAAGTTACCATTAGGGGTTAAGAGAGTTTGAACTTCTTTGGAAGTCAAACTGCTGACACCTTTTTAGGTAAGGAACTTGCGAAGTAGGGATGTCACCTAGTACAGAGTAGGGACAGAATTAACTTGTTTATTCTTTTTGTAGATGACGCAACGGAACCACATTGTATTTATGCTTTAATCTGCAGATTTGGAATTGACTTTAATTGTATTCTTTTGTATACTTATTGAAACTTATCCTGAGAGGATTGTATATGCACTTAATTCTGATTTTATATTAAACTTTTAAAACTTTATCAGTCGTAAGTGGTTCTTTAGAGTTGCGTCAGTTTATGGGGTTAATTTAACCTATGCGGGGTTTGTCTTTTACTCAATGACAGAAAATAATCGATCCAAATTGATGAATGAGATTAGTATCTAAGTGATCGAAAAGGGTATCAAAATCTCATTCCCCGCACAGTGGTCCCATGGGCCACTGCCTACTATTATAAAAATGATACTTAATTATTTTCTTTTAAATGCATCTTATTTTCCTTTAGAGGAAGATGGGGCTGCATTTAAAAAAAACGATTGCTTTATTAAAAATATATCACAGACATGGTTGTCTGCTGACCCTTATGTAAAGAAAGGTGGGGACCAGTAGCTGTATTTAAACAGGTCCTGCACACTAGCTGCATTGTAAGACTGTATAACAGAAAGATGTGCAGTTCCTAGCGGGGGAGGGGAGGTCTCTTCTTCGTGATGCCCTCACTCACCCCGAAGGATGTCATGCTTCATCATTGGGCCAAGCTCCTCATCAGGCCAGCGCTGGAATGACCGACGGACTCCCGTAAACGGTGCTTTTTGTCATAGATCTTTTGAAGAAGCTGTAGGGTGAGTGCGAGTGTGAGGGCAGGGCAGTGCACAGGGTAGTGGGTTAAAATAAGTCTAGAGCTGTCCTATTCTTATATGTCTTTATTGATGGGGTAGCTCAAGCTTAATTAAAGGTATCGAAGCCCTATATGGATGTAATGTAAAGGGCTGTCATGATGTAGTGGGTCAACATGTTTCGTGCCTGTAATGCCCCTAATGGGTCAGGTGGCACTTCATCAGGACCATAGAAAATTAAAGGTGAGTGGTGCACTAACTTAAATGTCTGGACCTTCTAAATGAGGTTAATGACCAGACAAGGTGGGAGGTACCCTTGTAGACTATTACCGGGGTCGGAGACCTGCCGAGGTAAGGTAGTCTACAGCTGACGGGGGAGGCAGGGAATGTTGTTGCTTTGTAGATGAGGTTGGCAGCCGGACTGAATCTATCCTACCCTGCGCTGGGCCCCGTGACTCTGACCCTTGCTCTCACAAGCTCATTCCTAGGAAAGTCTTGATAACACACATAAAAACAGTGTGTGTATCTATAATGTGTTCTTCGGAAATCTAATTGATGGGTTCTGGCACCAGTGTGGTGCACGCTGGAATAATGCATCTGTAAATTTACTACTGTCAATAAATAACATATTTTCTTCAAAACATAAAATATTTCATAGTAAAAGAATCAAAAGGTCATAAACTGAACCTAGGGCTATAGGATGTCTTCAGAGAAGGCCTAAGTGTTTGGGTCCCTACAAGGTGATTCGGCCTTTAATCCTTTTGAAGTCAATAAAATGAGTAACACTGCATTGGAAAAATATATCCATTTTCACAACACCAAATGACAGTTCAGTTTTCAGTGTGTGCCTTTAAATAATCAAGTGTACTGTGTTGTGCTACAATATATACTTGGTGGAACATGGGAATCAAATTGCGCAATTAGAAGTAGGCTGCCACCTAAGGCCCCAACACTATGAGTAATGAGCAGCGTCGCCAGGGAACCCATTCCCTTTTGTGAATGTTGACAGAAATATTTTTTATTATTAAGCAATGGTCCCATGGGCCACTGACTACTATTAAAAAATGAAACTTAATTATTTTCTTTCTAAACGCATCCTGTGTTTTTTAAAGGAAGATGAGCTGCATTTAAGAAAAAAAGATTGCTTTATTAAAAAGCAACCACAGACATGGTTGTCTCTTGACCCAAGCCGGCCACCATCCTTGTGATAACTGCAATACCTAATAGCTCATAAACTGAGACCTACTGCATCGTTAATCATGAGGTAGGTCAATTGGCACTCAATTAGGACTTGCTATTTCCAACTTCTAGGTTTTTGTACATTAGTTATTGCGATTTCCTAATTGCGATTCCCGAAGAATCGCAATTAGGAAATTGCAGTTCCTAAATTCTGTACATATGGCTCTAGGTGTGTAAACCTGAGAGTGTTTTGTCAATGTTTCCCTTATATTGGCAGGTCAATACATTTCCAACTGTGTGACAGGGTCAATAGAGTTGAGAGCAAGACGACTGCCTGGCTGGCCTCGTACAACCTACATAATTCATGAGCAAACAAACTTGGAGACATTAAATAATCTGAAATCGCACCTTAGATGTAGTTTAAAACAGAATGAAACTGAATTTATGAAGCAGGAATTCAAATTTGGGGGGCAAAGGAGGGTTAAATATTGGGTTCACTGGATTTCATTCTGTACCAGAACTATTGTCCTTGGGTAAATTTAGGGAGAGACGTGCAGTTGGTCACCCACAGTAGCCTCTTCATAGTATTTGTACATTGCCATTACTCCATCCCTAAAATGACCCACAAGTGCAGCTTGAACCGCCAGTTTGCCAATTGTGGTCAGGTTGAATGCAGAGTTTATCTCAGGCCTCCATCTGTCTGAGACCAAGGCCCCAGACAGATGTTGGGTTGTGTTGTGTTATGTTTTGGTGATTTGTAAAGTATACTTATCACATTAGAGGGCATCCAGGCGCTTGGATAGGTGTGTGGGTGTGTTGTCACCAAAGTGCTTATACAAAAAAACAGGTCTTTACCTTCTTGCCAAACTCAAGAAGTGAGGAGGAAGCTCTGATGTATTGAAGGAGGTTGCTTCATGTCTTGAGTGTGATATAGGAGAATGAACGACCTCCAGATTTGCTTTTGCAGATGTTATGTTATGTTAACAGATATTTATTAAGCGCACAGCTACTCCCGGGAGTGTCCCAGTGCTCAAGACACAAGACCCGCAACACTGAACTCAAAGTGCTCCAGTTTAAGGCTGCTGTTGGAATAACCAAGTTTTTAATTTCCGTCTAAAAGTGAGGAGATCCTGGGATTTCCTCAACGCAAGAGGTAGGTCATTCCAGAGGCGAGAAGCCATCACTTGGAAGGGTCTGCCATCTCTCCAAGAGAGCTGGATACATGGGGTGAGGATCAGTGAGTGGGCGATGACCTCAGAGTTCAACACAAAATATAGTGTTGCAGTCTATCCCCAAGATAAGGGGCACCGATTTTATGAAAGGGCTTAAAAACCAGCACCAATGATTTAAAGGTGATCAGTTTCCTAATGGGTAGCCAGTGCAGGGAGGCTAGAAGAGGTGTGGAATGGGTTCCTGGCCCGGCCAGGAAAATAGCTTGGGCTGCCACATTTTAGATCACCGGGAGGCGACCAAGTAGAGATTCAGAAAGGCCTAGGCAGAGAGCATTTGCATAATCCAATCTCGACACCACCAGGGCTTGGACTATCGTCTTCCGGTGGAGGATCGGGAGAAGAGGCAGAAAGTTCCTCATCATCCTCAACATCCCAAAACAGGCCCCGACCACTGATTGAATTTGGGCCTTCATTGAGAGAGAATCATCGAATTTGACGCTCAAATTCTTTAGGTCTGGATGGCTGCGGTGGGAGGGACATGTCTTGCGGCCACCAATTATGCCAGAGATCACAGGACCGAGAGCCGAAGAACCTTATCTCTGACTTCTCCGGGTTGCACTTCAGTTGGTTTATCCTGAGCCAATGGAAAACCTCAGATAAGCATGTGTTTATTTCCTTACTGTTAAATTCTGAGCTCTTCCCACAGGTGAACAGCAATTGCGTATCATCAGCATATGACACTATCTTAGCTCTGTAGTTCTCTGCGAGACACGCTAAAGGCATCATATAAACATTGAACAAATTTGTGCTAAGAATTGAGCCCTGAGGGACCCCCACATTCATAGGGGAAATGGGTGCCGAGAAAGGCGGGCACCAAATGGTTTGCTATCGGTTATTCAGAAAGGAATCAAACCTTCTCAACACGGTGCCTCTGATCCCACACTCTTGGAGCCTTCGTAAAAGTCTGCTATGGGGCATGGTATCAAAGGCTGCAGAGAGATCTAACAGCACCAGAGCAGCCCCGACCCCTTGTCCATAGTGATTTTAATAGTTTCCATGACTATTAGGAGAGTAGTCTGCGTGCTAAAGTTGGCTCTGAAGCCCGATTGGCTTAGATGGATGAGAAGGGTGGCCTCAACATAGTCTGTGGTCACCGAATTGACATAGCTCTCAAGGACTTTGGAGAAATAGGGTAGAAAAGATATCGGCCTATAATTTCTGGCCACCAAGGGATCAGCCTTATGTTTTTTTAAAAGGTGAAGGATTTGGGCATTTTTCCAGATCTAAGGCATTTCTCATGCCTGGAGGGCGGTATTCAAAACTGCATTGACTGCCGGATTAATTACCTCTGTAACGGCTGCCAGAATTTTGGCCGGACATAGATCGGAGGGTGACCTGGATTTGAGGGTTTTCCAGGGACTTAATCAGTGATATGGGGGGACTGAGTAGTGCGGGGCCTGTATCACAACAGCTGGGACAGGGCAAATCTCTGTCCCTTCCAACCACTGGTAGTTGAGCCACAAAAGAGTCTTGGATGATCTTAATCTTGTCATGGAAGAACCAGGCCATCTGATTAGCTTAGCCATCCACTGGGGACAAATGGGCTGCTATTAGCTTTAGGGGAGGAGAAATCTTTATCAATATTGAAAAGTTCTCTGCATTCATTCCCTGCATGCTCAATTTTAGCAGCTAGAAAGAGTTTGTTCACCTCACGCACATTCCTATAAAGCTCCTTAAGGGCATGTTTGTAGACAGTTTTGTCTGACAGCTTGTAGTTAGTAAGCCATACCCTTTCCAGGCGTTTACAGGCATTCTTACTTATCCTAAGTGCCTCCATTTTACTTACGCCTAGTAAAAGGGGCTAGTTCTAGGGCGCGAAGTTGGAGCCAATTCTCCAACGCCACTACATGCTCTTCCAAGCTCCCACTAAGGGGGATAGGATGGGAACTGGCAGCCATTTGAAAAGCCTCTGGAGTGATCAAATGGAAGGGCCTGTAGCTCGTCTCCTTGGGCAGAATGTGTGATGGAAGGCTTCCACAGTTAATTCTGAATGTGAGCAAAAAATGGTCCGACTAGGCTAAGGGTAGCGGGGTGTCCAATTCATCTGTTTAGATGAGAAAACCTGGTCCAATGTGTGGCCTTTTTCATGGGTCAGGAGATGGACATCTGGGTATATGTTAAGAAAGTCTAAGGCTTCAAACAGCCCTCTAGGCTCGGGTTCCGTCAAGTTATTCATATGGATATTAAAGTCCCCGAGTAACAGACAGTGACTATATTTTGCGGCAATCGGAGCGATAGTGAGGCTGATTGACTCTAAGAACATTCCGGCAGGCCCAGGAGGGCGATAAACAACTACCCCTGCAATGGACTGTTGGGCAGAGATTGTAATGAGGAAGCCCAGGCTTTCAGCCCCTTCTATCTTCCCAATAGTTAGTGGAGAACAATTGAGAGGGCTCCAGACAACGAGGGCAACTCCCCTTCCCTCCCCGAAGGGCGGTCTTTCCTGATGATCTGGTAGCCCGACAGGACCGCCATGGCAATCGTAGGATTGGAGGCTTCTGTTAGCCAAGTTTCTAGGTCCGGGGAGGAGTCCGTTAACAGACCAAATAATTCAAGTTGATGTTTTTTTTATTGAGCGGGCATTGTAAAGGAGTGCATTCAACTGCCTACCTCCACCCCGCATTCGGTCTAAAAGAGTCTTGGTATTGTGGTTCAAACAGGGATCTGAGCCTGTCTGCTAGGCCGTCCAGTTGCAATGACTACACACTGTGCCCTTCATAACCATCCAAGTTGGGGGTGAGGGGTACAACGAAGTCAAGTCAAGTCAAGTCAGAGTATTTATATAGCGCGCTACATACCCAGAGGGTCTGAAGGTGCTTGAGGGAGGGTGGGGGATTACTTGTCGAATATCCAAGTTTTAAGTTGTTTTCTGAATGCTAGGTGATTCTGAGTGAGACGAAGGTGAGTGGGAAGTGAGTTCCAGGTCTTAGCTGCCAGGTAGGAGAAGGATCTGCCTCCCATGGTGGTTTTGTTGATGCGAGGTACAGTAGCAAGCGCTTGGTTGGAGGATCGTAGCTGGCGGGGGGGGGGGTGTAGAAGGAAAGTCGTGTGTTGAGGCATTCGGGTCCAAGTTCGTAGAGTGCTTTGTGTGCGTGGGTTAGGAGGCGGAAGGTAATCCTCTTATTGACGGGGAGCCAGTGGAGGTTTTTCAGGTGACTGGAGATGTGGTCTTTACGCGGGATGTCTAGTATGAGTCTTGCTGATGCGTTCTGGATGCGTTGGAGTTTTTTCTGGAGTTTTGCGGTGGTACCGGCGTATAGGGTGTTTCCGTAGTCTAGGCGGCTTGTAACCAGTGCATGGGTGACCGTTTTTCTGGTTTCGGTGGGGATCCAGCGAAATGTTTTTTTGAGCATTCGAAGAATGTTGAAGCAGGATGAGGAGACGGCGCTGACCTGTCTGTTCATAGAGAGTGAGGAGTCCAGGATGACGCCCAGGTTCCGTGCGTGGTCCGTCGGGATGGGTGCTTTCCCAAGGGCCTCTGGCCACCAAGAGTCATCCCAGGCGGAGGGGGAGGTACCTAAGATAAGGACTTCTGTTTTGTCTGAGTTCAGTTTCAGACGGCTGTGCTTCATTCACTCGGCTACTTCTTTCATTCCTTCATGTAGGTTGTTTTTGGCGGTGTTAGGGTCTTTGGTGAGTGAGAGGATCAGTTGAGTGTCGTCAGCGTAGGAGATGATGTTGAGGTTGTGTTGGCGTGCGATGGCCGCGAGGGGGCTCATGTATACGTTGAAGAGGGTGGGGCTGAGTGAGGATCCTTGAGGTACGCCGCAAATGACTTCAGTGGCCTCTGACTTGAATGGTGGGAGGCTGACTCTCTGGGTTCTTCCGGTGAGGAACGAGGTGATCCATTCCAGTGCTTTTCCTTGAATTCCGATGTTTCTGAGGCGCTGTAGAAGGGTGTTATGGCAGACTGTGTCGAAGGCTGCGGAGAGGTCAAGGAGGTTGAGGGCGACTGTGTCTCCATTGTCCAGTAGAGTTCGAATGTCGTCTGTTGCTGCGATGAGTGCGGTCTCAGTGCTGTGTTTAGCTCGGAAGCCGGATTGTGACCGGTCAAGGGATTTGTTGGTTTCGAGGAAGGCGGCGAGCTAGGTGTTGACAGCTTTCTCGATGACTTTGGCTGGGAATGGAAGGAGCGAGATGGGGCGGTAGTTTTTGAGTTCGGTGGGGTCAGCTGTGGGTTTTTTCAGAAGGGCGCTAAGTTCGGCGTGTTTCCAGCTTTCCGGGAAGGTGGCGGAGTTGAGGGAGCCGTTGATGACGTCTCGGAGGTGTGGAGCTATGATGGAGTCTGCTTTGTTGAAGATGTGGTGAGGACATGGGTCTGTAGGGGATCCTGAGTGGATGGAGTTCATCAGGCGGATGGTGTCCTCAGTGGAGATTGTGTTCCAGTCATTAAGGATGTTCAAGGGGGGTGAAGGTCCTGCAGAATGTTGGGTGGGTTGGTTTGTGGGTTGGTTGTCGAAGCTGTTGTGGATGTCTGCGATTTTGTTGTGGAAGAACGAAGCTAGGGAGTCGCAGAGGGCTTGAGAGGGGGTGATGTCGTTGGAGTTGGCTGAGGGGTTGGTGAATTCTTTGACGATGTTGAATAATTCCTTGCTGTTGTGGGCGTTGTTCTCTAGTCGGTCTTTGAATGCGGCTTTCTTGGCAGACCGGATTAGTTGGTGGTGTATGCGGGTGGCGTTTTTGAAGGCGTCCCTGGTGCTGGTGTTTGGGTCTTTTTTCCAGGCCTTCTCGAGGGTGTGACAGAGTTTCTTCAATTTCTTAAGATCATCGTTGAACCAGAAGGCGTTTTTGCTGCCTAGTTTGATTTGACGTTTTTTCAATGGTGCTAGGATGTCGGCGCTGTTGGATAACCATTGGGTGAGGTTAATGGCTGCTTGGTCGGGGTTTGAGGAGTGGACAGGGGGGTTTTGAAGAAGCGATGAGGAGATCTGGTCAGTGGTGATTTTGTTCCAGTTTCTTCGCAGAGAAGGTTGAGGATGGCTGTGAGTTGTGGTCTTATTGTAGATAAAGTGAACGCAGCTGTGGTCTGTCCAATGTAGAGTTGTGGTGTGACTGAAGGAGACATGTTTGCTGGAGGTGAAGATAGGGTCGAGTGTGTGACCTGCGATGTGGGTGGGGGTAGTGACAAGTTGTTTGAGTCCGAGGTTGGCGAGGTTGTCCAGAAGGGTGGTGGCGTTGCTGTCATCGCTCTTTTCCAGGTGAAAGTTGAGGTCTCTCAGTATAATGTATTCCTTGGAGGGGAGGGTGTGTGGGGTGATAAAGTCGGTGATGTCGTCGCTGAATTGTGCGCGGGATCCTGGAGGTCGGTAGAGGAGGGTGCCTCTGAGTGTGGTCTTGGGATCGGTGTGGATCTGGAAGTGAAGGTGTTCGGCGTTAGCGAGGTTGACGTCTGAGCTGGTAGAGATGCGGATGGAATTCTTGTGGACGATAGCGATGCCTCCTCCTGTTTGGTCGGTGCGGTCCTTACGGATGATCTTGTATCCTTCCGGGATGGCAATGGTGATGTCTGGGGCTGAGGAGGCGTTCATCCATGTTTCTGTTAGGAAGGCGACGTCGGGAGAAATGGTGTCTAGAAGGTTCCAGGGGTCAATGGCGTGTCTGTGGACTGAGCGGGTGTTGAGCAGGATGCATTTTAGGTGGTTGGAGTCAGATGTGTGTTCGTGGATGAGGAGTTGTTCGTGGTGCCGTCGAACTTGCAGGCGTTGCAGGAGAAGGGTCCATGGGTGTGTCCAGGAGCGGCTTGGGCGCAGTTGGGGAGACGGCCGGGGTTTAGGGCTAAGAGGGTGGTGGCGTCGTATGTAATGCGGGTGGGGTGGGTGGTATGAGGGCCAAGGGGTCTGGCGCTGGGCGCGGTCCAGGCGCGGACGGGCGTAGATGGGCTTACCTTTGGCGCACCTTCGGCGCGACTGGGGCGCGATCGCTGCGCGTGAACGCTCCGCGCAAATGCATCTGTCATATGTGGATGGAAGGGGGGAGGGGCATGGGAGGGTCAGCAGGGAGGCGGGAGCGGGGGGGAGCCACGGGCTGGGAGTGGAGGCAACAACAACAACAAAAATGGCCTCTTAATGAAGAAACGAAACGGGGCACAGCCGAGATCGGCAAGCACAGTTAAATACTTAAACAGTTCAAAAGAGCAGTCTCATGCACAGAGCAGCGCTAACGGCACCAAAATCGAGCAGCTTCTACACCAATTAAGCAATTTCTAAGTGTCTGGCAAAGAGAAGTGAAAGTTAATTTATCATAGGTAGGGCACTGAAAAGCGCTTAGCTGAAACGATACCAGGCGCAGAGGGGGAGCACTCGCAACACGGGTCCAGCAGGGTATCAGGCAGCACTGAGGTAGGCAAGCTGGCAGCAGGCGTGGGAGCGTGTGTGAGCGACCGCTTCGGGACAAGCCCTATAATACCTATATTCTCAAGTGCTTCCCTATCATATTGTAGATGCCCCTTCGTCTCCATGGTCAGACCGGCAGCGTTTCCGATTCCAGCCGCCTCCAGGGCGCTGACGGGTGCAGACGGGCTTGCCTTAGGCGCACCCGCTGTGCTCGCCCGCTGCGCGCTAGCACAGCCTAGCACTTTATGTGTTCCAGAATTGCCAGCAACTAGACCGCAACGCCTCGTAAAAATGGCAGCGTCGGTACTAAGGGCTGCAAGGATCAGAGTTCGATTCCCCACCACACCCCACAGATCTAGAGCACCAAGAACTAAGTGTCACAGTTAAAATAAACTCAATCCGATTCGATTTTTAAAACAATTAATTCAATTCCAATTCATATAAAACAGCTAAAAAATGTGGGCGAATGCAAATTAGCAAAGCAGCGTTTCGACAGAGCAGCGAAGGGCTACGGAGTAGCAAGGCCTAAGCACGCAGGCGCAGCCACGCGCTTTATGTGTTCCAGAATTCCAAAATTGCCAGCAACTAGACCGCGCCGCCTCATAAAAGTGACGGCGGCGGTACTGAGGGCTGCATGGATCAGAGGTCGATTCCCCCACCGCACCCCACAGATCAAGAGCACCAAGTACTAAGTGTCACAGTTAAAATAAAATCAATCCAATTAAATTTTAAAAACAATTAAAATTCATATAAAACAGCTAAAAAAGTTTGGTCGAATTGTGCAAATTAGCAAAGCAGAGTTTTGACAGAGCAGCGAAGGGCTACAGAGTAGCGAGGTCTTGGGAATGCATGCAATTGAGAGTGAGGAAGAGCATATGTGTCTGGTGGGTTGGTGAGAGTGTTTGCAGCGGTTTAGGTAGTTTGGCCCTGTGCTGTGCAGGGCTTTGTATCTGTGCATAAGAAGTTTGAATTGCCTGAGTTTGTGAATCAGGAGCAAGTGAAGCTTCTTGAGGTGCCGGGTGATGTGTGTGCGGCATGGAAGGTTGAGTATGAGTCTTTTGGTGGTGTTCTGGATGGTCTGGAGTCTGTGTTAGAGTTGTTTGGAGATTCTAGCGTAGAGGATGGTGCCGTATTCCAGCCTGCAGTTGATGAGTGCTTATGTGATGGTCCGTCTGGCAAGTATTTGATGCTCTTTTGCAGCATGCATAGGGTGTGGAAGCAGGATGTGCATACAGTGTTGATTTGAGCTGTCATATGACCTTGTAATCTAGAATGATCCGTAGATGTATTGCATGGTCTGTGGGTGTGGGTGTTAGTCCTAGCTCAGAAGTCAACCAGATGGAGTCCCATGGGGGTTTCTTGTTGCTGAAAACCAGTACTTCTGGCTTGTCTGAGTTGAGCTTCAAGTAGTTGGTGTGCATCCAGCCTGCTACTATGGTATTTAGTTAAGTTACTTCATGTGGTGGTTGTCTTGTCCATCAAGGAGAGGATGAGTTGAAAGTCATCAGCATAGGAGATGACTGTGAAGTCTTGTGATGTGATGATGTTTGTGAGTAGTGTCATGTATATATTGAAAAGGGTGGGAATGAGGGACTATCCCTGTGGGACTCTGGATATTGGATTCTTGGTCTTCGATGTTAAGGGTGGCAGGCTAACCCTTCGTGTTCTTCCCACGGGGAAGGAAGAAATCCATTTGAGAGCAGATCCTTGTATGCCAATCTCGTGGAGTCTTTTGATGAGGGTGTTATGGGAGACAGTGTGGAAGGCCACAGAAACGTTGAGCAGGATGTGGCTCGCTGTTTCTTCTCAGTCCAGGATAATTCAAATGTCATCAGTGGCCACAATGAGTGCTTTTTCGGTGCTAGGATTCTTTCTGAATCCTGATTGAGTGTTGTTAAGAAGATGGTGAAGTTCGAGGTGGGTTGTGAGTTGCTTGTTGAAGGCCTGCTCAATCTCTTTGGCTAGATAGGGGAGCAGGGAGACGGTTCAGATGTTACTCAGATGATTTGAGTCAGCTGTCTAATCGATGGGTTCTGACACCAATGTTGTGAGCGCTGGAAATATTAATCTGTAAATTTATCAATTTCAATAACTAACACATTTTCTTCAAAACATAAAGTATTTCATCGTAAAAGAATCAAAAGGTCATAAGCGGTACCTAGGGCTACAGGATGTCTTCAGCGAAGGCCTACATGTTTGGGACCCTACAAGGTGACTCAGCCTTTAATCCTTTAGAAGTCAATAAAATAAGTAACACTGCATTGGGAAACCATATCCATTATTAGAACACCAAATGACAGTTCAGTCTTCAGTGTGTGCCTTTAAATAATCTAGTGTACTGTGCTGTGCTACAATATATACTTGAGGAACGTAGGAATCAAATTGCGCAATCAGGAGTAGGCTACCAACTAAGACCTCCAACACAACAAGTAATGAGATGTTAATCCAGGGTACCCATTCCTCTTTGTGAATGTTGACAAAAATCTTTTTTAGCAAGCAGTGGTCCCATGGACCACTGCCTACTATTAAAAAAGGAAACCTAATTATTTTCTTTTTAAATACATCTTATTTTCCTTTAAAGGAAGATGAGTTGTATCTAAGCAAAAAAAGATTGCTTTATTAAAAAGCAATCACAGACATGGTGATCTGCTGACCCAAGCAGGCCACCATCCCTGTGATAACTGCAATACCTCATGTGTCGTAAACTGAGACCTACCATATTGTTATTCTGATGTGAAGGGTGGCAGCCTAACCCTTTGAGTTCTTCCCATGGGGAAGGAAGATATCAATTTGAGAGCAGATCCTTGTATGCCAATCTTGCAGACTCTTCTGATGAGGGTGTTATAGTAGACAGTGGCGAAGGCCACAGAGAGGTTGAGCAGGATGTGGCCTGCTGTTTCTCCACAGCCCAGGATAATTCAAATGTCATCAGTGGCCACGATGAGTGCTATTTCGGTGCTACAATTCTTTCTGAATCCTGGTTGCGTGTTCTCTAGAAAATGGTGAAGTTCGAGGTGGTTCACCCGGTTGTTAGGGCAAGATTGATTTATCTTATTTTTTTAGGAAACAATTCCTATCAGACCAAAGTTCATTTTGTAGTGCATTTGTGATGGAGTTGTCACTCAGTGAGAGTGAGTTTAGAGAGTAAAACTGACAGCCAACACCTGTTTTACCCCTTACACGGCCATCCGGCCTGGGGCCTCTTCAGGGCATAATTTTTGGTTATTTAGGAAAAGGTTATTCTGGATCATTAGGTTCTATCTGGTGCACCAAATGACGGGCATAACTGCCGTAGGGTTGGTGTCTCTGTTCGTTTGTCTCATGCACGAGACTGACGAACCAAAAATTACGCCCTGAAGAAGCCCCAGGCCATATGGCTATGTAAGAGGGGAAACACGTGCTGGCTGTCAGTTTTATTCTCTAAACTCACTCTCACGGATAGAGTGACAACACAACAAAATGAACTTTGGTCTGATTGGAATTATAAGTAAGATAAATCAATCTTGCCCTTAGAACCTTGATGGACCTAATCTACATTAGGGGGCTAAATGGTTTTCCCCCTGTCAATGGCAAGCATCAGCACTACAATTTCAGCTAAATGTTCGGCTAGCAAGGGATCGGGACCTTTCACCCCTTAAATCATAAAACTGAAATTCGAGGTGGGTTGTGAGTTGCTTGTTGAAAGCCTTCTCAATCTCTTTGGCAGGATAGGGGAGCAGGGAGACAGTTCGGATGTTACTCTGTTGGTTTGGGTCAGCTATGGGCTTCTTGAGGAGGGCGTTGATTTCTGCAAGTTTTCATTAATCTAGGAAAGGGGCAGACGTGATTAATGGTGTTGATGATGTAGGTCAGGGTGATGCTGATTAATGATGTTTCCAGGTTGTAGATGTTGTGGGGGCATGGGTTCACTGGGGCCTCTCAGTGAATGGTCCGCATGATTGCTGCTGTGCCATTTCTGGTGTGAGTTGTCCATTTGGTTAGGTAGCCATCTTGGTTGATGGTAGGCAGGTTAGCAATTAGTTCTCTGGGGTTGGATTGGTGTGCAAAGTTTTTGTAGATGTTTGTGAGTTTGCTGTGGAAGACATTGGATACCTTGTTGCTGAGCTGTTGGGAGGCAGCAATGCAGTTGACAGTGGCTGAGGGTGAGGTACAATCCTTGACGATTGCGTAGATCTTGCAGCTGTTGGAGCTTTCATCACTAAAGTCTACTAGTGCTTATTTCTTGGTGTCTCTTATTTGCTGCTGATAACCTTGTAGGTAGTTGTGACTGTGATGTCGTGGCTAGATCTCCATTTCCTTTCTGGCTGTTTACAGTGTCATTTGCTGTCTCAGAGATCTTCTGTGTACCAGCTGGCCTGCTTGTTTGATCTACTTTGCGTGTTGGTTTTGATGGATGTGATGGAGTCCAGTTGTTGATATCCTTGTTCAGGTTGTCTGTGGAGCTAGGTTGATCCATGCTGAGGGTGCTGAGCCAGTCTTCTTCTGTTATTTTGACCCAGCTGTTGCTTGGAATGCTGAACCTGGTAATAGTGTTGACTTAAGTTGTGTCGATTTGCAAATGGATGACGGAGTGGTATGTCCATGTGAGAAGTGTGGTAGAGTTGTATTTGATGATGTTGCTTATACTGAAGATGTGATCCAGTGTATTCATTCTGAGATGAGCTGGGTGAGTCAGATGTTGCTCAAGCTTTCGAGGAGTGTTGTGGAGCAGGGACCGGTTCGGTCTTCCAGGTGAAGGGTCACCTAGGAAATTGTGGGCTCTGGGCTAGATAGTGAGTGGAGTGACAAAGTCTGTGATTAGGTTTATGAAGGTGGCTCATGGTCCGGGTGGTAGGTAGACTAGGGTTCCATTCAGGGTGGAGATTTCGGAGATTTGCAGCTTGAAGAGCAGCAGTTTCATGAATGGGGTGACGTTCTCTGTGAATGTTGTGCATTTGATGGATTTCTTGTAGATGATAGTGAGTCCTCCTCCTGGCTTGTAAAAGCGGTCATATCAAGTGATCTTGTAGCCCACTAGGAATGCCGATAAGGGGCTGAGACAGGTTTCTGTGATGAAAAAGATGTCAGTGCATTGCTATTCAGCAGGTCCCATATTTTGGTTGTGTGTCTGCTGAGTGATTGTATGTAGAGAAGCATGCACGTGAGTGGGTGTTGACATGCAGGTTTGCTGTGGCAAGTGGTGCAAGGTGGGAGTGTCGGCACTGGTGATTCCTGTGAGGTGTGCATGTTGGGAAGGGTGTGGAGGGCGTTGTTAGTATATGGTGGGGGGTGTTGGTGAGTGGCTGTTGAGAACCGGCATTGGTGCAGCTGAAAGCCACTACTGTAGTTTGAGGCATGGCAGCAGTTGGGGAAATGGCTTCCTGGGTCTAGCAACATAATAATTAAACTGGGCATTATCCAGAAGTAGACGGGCTCAGATGAGTTTGCATTTGGCACACCCGCTGCACATGTCTGTCTTGCAGCTGCCATTAAGTGGGTCCTGGGAGATGGAAGGGGGTGCAGGGAGCAGTGATGTCATTTCCTGTCATGATGGGTGATGAGAAATTAAGTCCTCCTGTTGGATTATTCTTTTAAAGAGGGTTGTTGCAGGACATTCAGTAATTTCAATTCCTGTCCAAGTAGATGATAGATGATCCAGTGATTTCACTTGCTGTGCTGATGTGCGTTGGCAAATTTATGAAGGAGTGGTGGTCCCTTCTGCTCAGCTGCACAAAATGTCTCCCCTGGAATACACTCCCTGGGCCTCGTTTATGAGAAATGACGCATCGCTGCGTGAAAGCAGCAATGCGTCACTTCTCAGTGCGCACTCCTTGCGTCAAGATTGATGCGTCATGTTTATAATATGACGCATCATGTCGCAAGGAGTTACAGATACGTCAGTATTTCTGACGTATCAGTAGGCGCAAAAGTGACGCATTGCTAAAGTGTGTCACAAAAGTGCCGCAACTCCAGCAATGTGTATTTTCACATGAGCAAGTCCCATGTTGTTAGTGCCTGCATCAGTCTTAGCCTGCCATGAAGCAGACGTAAGATTTTGATGCATTAGCGGCCAAGAAATGGCGCAGTGAAATCTTTTAGATTTCACTGCGTCACTTCCATGACCCTTTCTTGTGTCAAAACGCTCCCCTTGCATACATTATACCTGGTGCAGGTATAATGTGGCGCAGGGGTTTACAAAGTGACACATCTACCTAGATGCTTCACTTTGTAAATATGCCGCAGCAACAGGCCTTTTTTACGCCACTGGTGCGTCACAAAAAGTGACGCACCGGCGGCGTAAAAGTGACGCACAGCCTCATAAATGAGGCCCCCTGTCTTTTAAGAAGGACCGATCATTCACACATGTCTGTCCTTTACAGTGCCATTGGTTTTTACACATCAGACCTCCACTATCCTCTGATAACCCCATTGCACTATGTGAAGCATCCAAAAAATGTAAATCCCTCTTCTGCCACCATAACTGAGTATTCTGAAGTCACTAACTGCTTTGCAATGCCCTGGCATAGCATTGTCTTTTACATTTTGTATTAATAATGCACTTTCTGTGGGGCAGAACCCCATGTTCAAAGGTAATTTCATAGCAATGATTGTTCATATAGGTAATTGGGAGGAACAATTCCATGTTCCAACTAGACATTTGCAAAAGATACACTAGGATACCACCAGTTCTCAGGTACCACCTGTCTGATACAAAATGACAGGATACTTTTGCTCTGCATGAACACATTCATCAGGGAAGGCCAAATTCTAATATCAATTGAAGTAGACAACAGGATGTGGGAGCACACCGCTGACCTCTCAGGCAAGGTTTACCCCTGGCATTCTGGGAAATGCAGTCTCTTGTAGCACGCTCCGATATTTCCGAGTATTTCGGCAAGGTTGGCGCAGATAGTGCTGATCTGTAGACACGTGTTTCTGGTTTATTAACCATCATCAGTAGAGAATACAGTCTTGTATTTTGGGGTTTGCTGGGTAGGCTGCCAAAAAATATATCTTGTCCGGTACCTCTCACTGGCAATCAGGTGCTTAATCCACAGGCTTGTCAGCTCAATGACTCACAGGAGTACTTTAAATAGACAACAGGATGTGGGAGCACACGGCTGACCTCTCAGGCAAGGTTCGCCCCTGGCGTTCTGGGAAATGCAGTCTCTTGTAGCACGCTCCAATATTTTCGAGTATTTCGCCAAGGTTGGCGCAGATAGTGCTGATCTCTCGACACGTGTTTCTGATTTATTAACCGTCATCAGTAGAGAATGCAGTCTTGTATTTTGGGGTTTGCTGAGTAGGCTGCCAAACCTTATATCAGGTCTGGTAGCTCTCACTGGCACGCAGGTGCTTCATCCACGAGCTCGTCAGCTCAATGATTCACGGGAGCACTTTAAATGAACAGCAGGATGTGAGAGCACACCGCTGACCTCTCAGGCAAGGTTCGCCGCTGGCATTCTGGGAAATACAGTCTCTTGTAGCACGCTCCGATATTTTCGAGTATTTTGTCAAGGTTGGCGCAGATAGTGCTGATCTCTAGACACATGTTTCTGGTTTATTACATTATGTTGGAGTATACTTACAGCCAAAATATATATTATTTAAATCAGGCCTACGTCCTTGGTTATAACAGTGACGGAGAAGATCAATGGAGATTGAATGAGTGCAGCTTTTGAGACGGTATCTGGGGTGACGGGGAAAGAACCATGACATTAGCCAATTTTAAGCAGTCTTACAAATAGAAGATTAGTTTTCAATATAGCTATCTATGAAAAAAGAACCCCAGGCATGTGTTTGTACACTGAGATAATCCACACGCTAACAGCTTTTGTTGCAAATTCACCGTTACTGGTCGGGGGTGAAACCCTATTCACGCAGGAACCCAATTATTGTCAGGTTGATATACAAGCAAACCCCAAATTAACCTATGCTCATCCCTTTGGTATCTTGGCACAACAGCAGTCAGGTATAATTTAGAGGCGATGTGTAAAGTGTTTATGCAGCAATTCAAACAGTGAAAATTCCCACACCAATATCAGTAAATAGAGTAATACTAAATAAATTAGTTGACACAAAAACAACAAAAAATCCAATCAGTGGAACCAGAGAGATGCAATTTTAAAGATGTATTTTGAAATAGTGATTAAAAGCACAAAGCACCAACTGTGGTTATCTGGTTGCACTGGAATATGACAAAGTCACAGGTTCAGGTGGCGATAGTCCATAAAGGGAGCAAGTTTGGCCAGCTGAACAAAGTACCTTAAATCCTGGTTGAAGAGCGTTGCGAGATCCCCATGGAGGAAGTGTTGTGCAGCAGCGGTTCCAATAATCTGCAGGGTGTGAAGCAGGGTCCTGCATTGAAGAGAAATCATGCAGCAGTGGTTCTGAGGAACTATGAGGCTGCAATGTGAGGTTCTGTGTCAAGGAGGCATCGTGCAGCAGCAGTTCTGAAGAGCTATGGGGTCGTGTGTCAGGGATACGTCGTGCAGGGGCGGTTCTGATGCGGAGCTGAGTGGAGATCCATTGCACTACATCGGTCCCAACGAAAATATTAAAGCTGGGCTGACAGAGTACCTTCAGGCCCTCTTCAGAGGGTCCAGGACTGGCGTGGTACCTCTTAGGGAGCAAGACTCACAACAGGCAGAGTCCAGGTGCAGGCTTCAAAGTGGTTGGAGCCTTTTCAGCCCCTGAGGTCCCTATCAGGATACTAGCAAACTAGCCCTTGGAGTTACGCTAGTGGTTGTGGGTACAAGGTGCAGGTCCAATGCTTCTCACTCAGTCAGCAGGACAGTGGGTTAGCAGAGTAGCAGAGTGATAGTCGTTTTTGCAGCAGAGCAGCACAGCAGTCTTTCTTCTGAGGGTTCGACAAGTCTAAAAGTGATCGGAAGAGTTGGGTCTTAGGGCCCACTATTTATACCTGGTTTCCACTTCAAAGTGAGAGATGCTTCTAGAGACCTCCCCCTACAGATGTGTCTGGAATTTCCTGCCTGAATGCCCTGGGCCATGCACGCCTGGGTGCATAAAAGCCTAGTGTTGAACTCTTTGTGAGTGAGCCGAGGCAGAGTCTTTGTGATATGTAAGTGTGGTAGGGACAGTTCCGCCCCATATCAAGTTAGAGATGGCCCAACGTGCCGACGCCTATTCCTCTTTGTCTCACAGTCTGGGAGTAATACAAAAAAGACTAGCTGCCAGCTGTACACAGTCATGTGACCCAGGATACAGGCTGCAGGCAACAAATAGTTACAACAAGAAAATGCCAACTTTCTAAAAGTGTCATTTTCAGAATTGTGACTTTACATCCAACTTTACCATTAAAAAGCATTTTAAATTATATTTCTTTAGAGCCGAAACTCAACTTTCCTACCTTCTCCCAATTGAAAGCTATCACTATTTAAATGTAATAGGTTAGCCCAATGCTATCCTAAGGGAGAGGCAGAAAGGTTGTTTTGCCAGGTCGAAATGTCAGTTTAAAAAACTGCACACACTGGCTGCAATGGCAGGCCTGAGACTTTTCAAAAGGTACTTTAGCAGGTGGTGCAATGAGGGCTGCAGGCCCACTAGTAGCATTTAATTTACAGGCCCTCGGTACATGTAGTGCCACTTTACTAGGGACTTACAAGTAAATTAAATGTGCCAATTGAGCGTCAGCTTATTTTACCATGTTTAACGGAGAAAGCACAAGCACGTTGACATTAATTAGCAGTGGTAAATTGCACAGAATGATAAAGGCCAACAAAAAAGGGTTCAGAAAAGAGGAGGGTGAAGGCAAAACCTGTAGAAATGGCCAAATCGAACACTTTTCATGGCCCCACCAGAAATAAGGCTAAAGAAGATTGAGGCACATTTTCAAAAGCATTCTTATAAATATGTGTGCAGGTTCCATGATAGGGAATATTGTGAAAGACTACTTTCATACAGGATCATTCCCAAAAAAACCAAGGCCACTCCTCAAGAGAAAGAACTTTAACCCAACAAACCCTTCCAACTACAGATTGCTCTCCCACAATCCTGGGAAAACCAATGGAAAGAGTGGTATTCTCCCAGATCTGCACCCTTATTGGGGAGAAAAATACACTCCTGGACCAACAGTTGAGGTCCTACCCAGGCATGGAGATAGCACTGCAAGCAATCTGGGATGATCTGAAACTAACAGTGGACAGAAATGGTTAGGCAACACAACTGCTTCCCTACCTGCCCACAGCCTTTCTCGCGTTCCTTCATCAGATACTGCTGTTGATATTAGCAACAAAGAAACATTCTAAAAAGGATCTTCTCCTAGCTAAAAAACAGACAAAGTCAACAATCACCTCACACTCTGCACTGCTACATCCTACTGGGTTGGATGGTTTCTCTACTCCTAATAAATCTCTGCCTCACCCCTTGTCCTGACCTAATCAAATCATTCAGTCTCACATGTTACAGACTGTAGCTACAAATAAAACTCTAATGATACTCCCAAAATAGAAGGCTACACTCAAGACTAGCATCTTGACTCATCATGCCTTTGTATAAAAGAAAACGTTCATCAATCGAACCTCATTCACAATGCAGACAACAAAAATTGGGGATTCCTTGCAAGCAAAGATAAGAAACATCCAAGATCATAAAAAAATAGAGGAAGTAAAGATCTGGGTATTCCTCAACCTAGAATATCAGACAATAAACAGGACAGCCTAAATGATGTGGTTAGAACAGACACCTCTGCCCAACAGTGCCCATAAGATACTGGAATACGACAATCGAACTTTACTCATGACCAACTGTAATCAGTGCAGACTGGATGACAGTAGAGCCCAGATGTCAACACGAATAACTACAAATGGAGTTCACCGAGGACGAATGAAAACAGTAGACACTGGATAATTATACGGCCTTGTGGTGTTCCTGATAAAGTACCCCTACCTGGACTCTACTCCTAGCCGACTGCAATCAGTGCAGACTGGATGACACTGGCGCTCAAATGTCACTCGAATCACCACAATTGGAGTCTACCAAGGCTGACTGCAATCAGTACAAGTTGGAAAACAATACATCCTTGTGACGGTTCTGATAAAGTTCCTCCAGCTTGACGGGCTATTACCATATTTGCCATGAAACATGAATGTACTCTCACAAACCCCCCGCTCATTTCAATCCACCTAAACCTCATTGCTCATTACCAGAAAGGAAAAGCAGCTATTACATGATGAAATCTGAAACCATAACTAGCATCTCGAAGGACTTCATCAAAATCATTCCCAGCCGGTCATCCAAGCAACCTTTTCAACGTCTCACCGGCTCTCATCTTTATTTGTCTCTCCTGCTTCCAAGTCAAACAAGAAAGTATAGCCCATTGATGTAAATAAATGATGCAGAAAAAAAGAGAAAACTGGTCAGAACCCCTTGCAGAGGGACACAGGGCAAGCTGAAGCTCCTTGGCCTAACCGTGGGGCCTGTGGCCTTTTACTTCTGATGTTCTGAGGCCCAACCTTTTGTGGGTCCTGAGTAAATGAGCCAAGTACTACTCCTTCAGCACTTGACTCTCAGTGGTAGCGTAGGTCAAGCAGCCCAAGGCTTCTCGGGGCAGAGGTAGATGCAAGGTGTAGACTCACAACTCTAAATGCATCCAGCAACCGCAATAAATGAATATTCATATAAAAACGTGCTTTTATGAAGATAGTAGCACTTATATGTACCATTGGGGCCCGAGTCACAAAGAACCGCTACCACGAGTGCAGTCATGACTGCGAGCCTCCACCATGACTGCAGAGGCTCTTTGTGAATCAGGCTCAGAGTGAAATATGGCGCACATCAAATAAAACATACAGTATACGTAAGGCCGGCCCTCTAGTATTGCCGAATGTGTCCCTGAGTCCTACTCCCTTATCTGATGACGGTGGTTATTCCCCATCTACATGAAGCAATCATTCAGGTCATGCCCCACTAGAAAGTACCAGTCTTAGAAGGAATGTTCCACAATGACGCCTTAAAAAGTCAAAGTGTGCCAGCGCAGTAGCGCTTTTATTCAGAGCAAGTTCACCAGACGCTCATTTGCCCAGCAATCAGTCTTGCTCCCTCTCATTTTGAGCAGTGCTTTGGCAGGCTTGGGCGTGTGTCAGTGGCCTGGTAGTGAGCAGAAGTCTGAATGTTGCGGTGAGGCGGCAGGCCTCCACATCGCTCCTCCACTCGTGCGGTATGTCTTCCTGAGTCCGCTGACCGGTCTTCGATGCTCTTGGATGCAGGTGATGGAATAGGTGCTCTTCTCCTGCGGGTCACAACCCACTATGCTGATCTAGCGCATGCTGCACCAGGCCAACAACCCATTGTTCCCTGTGTTTCACCTCATAATAATGGGGAGGTCATGAGCAGTGCACTTCAGGTCCTTGAGGTCACAACACTGCACAGGGATGTCACGGTCCTCTTCCTTGTCCCAATGTTGTGCCAGGGGATTGGCACTTATCTTCACTATGGACCCACCTTATCTTTTGGGTCACAACACTGCAAGGGAAATGGCCCCTATTTTGCCACAGTGCTGAACTAGGGTGACGGCCCTTTCCTTCATTATGGCCCCCATCTGGCAACGGGGGTTACAATAGCACACATAGGGTGGCCCCGTTGGGTCACAGCACTGATTGGACCACAGCCCCCTTCTTGTTACCGTCTGTACCAGAGCAATGTCTCTTATCTTCACCATGGCTCTCACCAGACAATGGGGGAGTCACAACAGCAACACTTAGGTGGACAGCCCAATCAGTGCAACGGGACTCAATGCAGACCGGGCATCTCACACTCTCCTTCAGGGATACACTCGCTTGCTCTTCACTGGTCCTCGCGCCCTACAGGCCTTCTCCTCCTCCACAACAGGTCCTCTGGTCTTGGCAGGCAAGCAGATACGAGTGCTCCTGCTTCACGGCGAGTGGTCTTGATTCTCCTAGGGCGATGCTCCCTCTGCTGGGAGATTGACAGACCTCAGTCCTTAGTACTGGTCACAACAAGCAGAAGTCGTGCTGAGCTTCTCCACTTTGATTACAGCTCTAGTTAGACAATTTTGGGAAGCTCACGCTCCCTTTTTTAACATGTTTCCAGATACAGATGTGATTTAGGGCCAGATGTAGGTAGCCCTTTACCAGTCGGAAACGGCCGAAAATACCGATTTTCGGCCGTTTACGACCGGTAAATGGCTATGGAGATGTAGGGGCAAACAAAACGTACATTTTCAGTAATTTTACCGAATCAGTAATCTTACCGAATCGGTAAAAATACAGAATCTGTAAATTTACAGATTCTGTACATTTTACCGATTCGGTAAATTTACCATTCGGTAAAAATACCGAAAATGTATTTTGGGATGTAGGTAGCACTTCTAACAGTGCTACAGGGCCTTTAGAATTCGGTATTTACCATGCAATACAATTGCATGGTAAATTACGTACTCCTGTGTACATGCACATCTGTGCATGTACACCTGTGCCATGTGGCACACAGACATGCCCTAAGGGCATGTGTGTGTGCCACATGGCGCAAAAGCCAGTTACAGGGGTGCAACAGGGTGTCAAAGTGACACCCTGTCCCCCTTAGCAATTCGGTATTTTTACCGATTCGGTAAATACCAAATCGGAATTTGCTATTGAATCCTATGGGCTTTAAGGCCCATAGGATTCAATAGCAAATACCGATTCGGTATGTACCGAATCGGTAAATACCGAATCTTACCGATTCGGTAAAAAATACCCAATTTTTACCTACATCTCATTTACCGATTCATAAATACCGAATCGGTAAAATTTGGTATTTATGAATCGGTAAACGAGATTTAACTTACTTCTGGCCCTTAGTGTCTGCAAACGTGACAGATCTGCCAGATTTCAAGTTCCATAGGATATAATGAAATTGTAATTTAGTGACAGGATATCCATCACATTTGTGACAGAAAAACCCTGTCCGCCAAACTCGTAATCAGGCCCTAAGTCTTTGCAGTTTGTGATGTGGGATTCCCCCTTAGAAGTGCCCCGTACTCTGTCCTGTCCTTTGTCCAGGAAGCAGTCTGCCACAGCAGGAGCTACTCCAAATTTGATAGCCCCACACACAGGCCATGGGAGTAAGTAGATCACACCTGGATATCAGCTTCATTGGTATATGCCTTTCAAAAGGTTACCAAGGCCCCCTACCCTGTACTTTATGATTCTGTTATTAGCCCCATCTCCTTCCCAAAATGTGCCATACATCACTGACCATTTACAGTATGAATAAACCCCTTTGAAGGGTTTAAGAGAGCCTAGCTTGCCCTTTTCCAGTGAGTGTCCCACCCCACTATCCACCCAGCT
Organism: Lissotriton vulgaris; assembly: GCF_964263255.1. Lineage (NCBI taxonomy): Eukaryota > Metazoa > Chordata > Amphibia > Caudata > Salamandridae > Lissotriton > Lissotriton vulgaris. The sequence continues at coordinate 1,452,722,407 of NC_141693.1, forward strand.
CACAGCAATGCAAGCATTCCACAAATATGCAAGGGATGGCTGGTTCACATCCATATGCCTCTGTACGGTTGTGGGCTTTCTATATGGAACTGTTAGAACTGGGGGTCTCTAGTTGTCAGAGGTAGGTACCTTTGTCCAAATAGGGACGCTTGCTTCTAGTCAGGGTTAGGGGGATACACACTTTAGATAACCCCTGCTCACCCCTTGGTAGCTTGGCACGAGCAGACAGGCTTATCCCAAAGGCAATGTGTAAAGTATTTGTACCAACACTCACAGTAACACAGTGAAAACACCACAAATGGATACCACACCAGTTTAGAAAAATTAAATATCTTTATCTAAACTAAACAAGACCAAAACTACAAAAATCCAACACACAGATACTCAGTAGAATGTCTTTAAAAAGGGTTGTTGCAAAAATAAACTTGAAGATGGTCAATGCAAAACTTTTCTCTCAAAGTACTTTAGATGCGTAATGGAGACAAAACAAAGGGTTACAGAGAAGGTGATACGTCGATTCTTCCTGTGCTCTGGTTGGGATTCAACAAGACGGCGCCTCGATGTGTTGCAACGATCCGGTGAGATGCGATAAAATGGCGTCTTTGGTGCGATGCATCACGTGGATGTGATGGGTGCACACCCTATGGCCGTGTGGTGAAATTAGTGGTTTCTTGAGCTGCGAAAGGCCCTGCGACGCGCTTCTCCGGTGATGCGATGGTGATCAGCAGCAGCGGCGACATGCTTCCTTAGTGATGCAATGGTTCGGCTACACGCTTCTTCGGTGATGTGATGGCGAACAGTGGCAGCAGCGACACGCTTCCTTGGTGATGCGATGGCGGCTGCTGCAGTGGCGTCACGCTTCTCCCTCATTGCATCACGCTTCAAGCTTCCTGCAGCAAGGGCCTCATACACAATTCCATGGCCATCTAAAATTCTATCCTCGAGAGGTGAGGAATCAGGTAGGTCCGCCTCTTCAGGCAGGGCCCCCTTCAATACATGTCGGATTTGCGCATAGTGAAAGTACTCAGTTCCCATCAAATCAAATTCGACCTGAAGTTCTTCGAATGTCTTAATCCTCCCTTTGCCCCAGATATCACCTATGGTAAAAATCCCTATCAGATCCCACTTATCAAACCCTCTCGTATTCCAAAGCTTGCCTAGATGTTCCGAGTCAAACAGCAGAGTAGCTAATGTCAGTCGGTCTCGCCATCCCAAAGAGCTCCTGGAATCGTGCCAGATCCTCACTGCATGCTTAGTAGGTCCTGTTGAATTCAACTTTGCTGACTTAGCGTACAGTGCCCTGTTATAACAACCTCCAAGGAGGAGCCACTTATCCATTGCGTATCCGGGGTCAGCCACGGGCCCGTACATTCCCTGATTGATTGCAGCTAGCTGGGAGGCCCAATAATATCGCTTAATGTCCGGGAGGGCAACACCACCATCATACCATGGAAGCGTCAATTTAGCTAACGCAATACAGGGTCTACCCTCCCATGTTAAACTACGCTGCCGCCCTTCCACCTCACGGAAATAACTGTCCGGCACTACATTCAGAGTATTCTGAATGGTGTAAAGAAAGCGAGGCAGCGACATCATTTTAAAAAGGGCTGCTCGCCCCAACAACGAGAGGGGAAGCTTCTTCCAATTAGCTGTGTCACCCCTAAGTCTCTGTAAAGGGGGGAGGAGATTCTTCTCATACCGGAACGCCGGATCCAGCGTGATGAAAATCTCCAGATATTTAAAACCGTCCGTGTTAACCTGGATAGGGCATTCACGCGGAGGAACCGGAGTCTCTCCCTTAAGGACAAACAAGAGGGATTTCCCCCAGTTGATTGATAACCCAGAGTTTTTACCAAAGGACGCCAACACATCACAAACAACAATAAGGGATTTCCTAGGCGAAGTCAAATAGAGTAAAATATCATCCGCATACAAGGAGATTCGATCTTCCCAGTCAGGGGACCACCGAATGCCTTGTATAGACGGCTCCCAGCAAATCCAGGCCGCCAAAGGTTCCAGGGCCAGCGAGAAAAGAAGGGGAGAGAGGGGACAGCCCTGCCGAGTGCCTCAACCGAGAAGAAAGGACGCCGAGACACGATTATTAACCACTATCTGAGCGAGTGGTTCAGTATATAGTAAACGTACCCAGCGGATAAAGTCGGGCCGTAACCGAATTTAGCCAGGACTGCCCACAAATATGGCCATTCTACAGTATCGAAAGCCATTGTCGCATCGAGTGAGGTGATTATGGACGGTTCCTGCAGGGTGTGAGCCCTGGCTATCACTCTATGTAGCCTACGTAGGTTCAGGGCCGTATTTCTATGTGGAATAAAGCCCGATTGATCTGGGTGAATCAATTCCACTAATCACCTTCATCAGCCTGTTAGAGAGAAGCTTTACAAGTATTTTGGGCTCCACATTCAATAAGGAAATAGGCCTATAAGAGGGGCTGTTAGTCTTCGGTTTACCCTCCTTATGGATGACCACCACCGACGCCACTCTCTGATCATAAGGCAATATTCCCCTATCCCGGGCCTCCATAAACATATCCTTAAGGTGAGGAGCCAGCTTACCCAGCCTAAGCTTATACAATTCGATTAGGAGCCCATTGGGTCCCAATGCCTTACCCGAGTTCAAGGAACGAATAGCCAGGGCTATTTCGTCGGTCGCAAGGGCGCTATCCAGAAATTCACGGTCCTCACCGGACAGACACGGGAGTTGTATGTCCTGGAGCAGTACATGGGAATCTTCCTCCGGCCGATCCGAGACCGAGGTATACACTGTTTAAAAATGCGCTGCAAAGCCATCAACAATACTCTGGGGATCTGTGAGCAGCTCTCCCTTAGCAGTAACAAGCTCTGGGACGACACGCTCCACCCTGTCCTTTCGATCCAACCAAGCGATAAGTTTTCCTGCTTTATCTCCAAGATCATAAGTCAACCCTGCTGCTCGCTGCCGAGAGCCCTGGCACTATCCTTGACCAAAGATTTATAATCATGCTGTTTAAGAGTAAGTATATGCAACTTCGCCCGAGTTACCTCCTGCTCCAGTTCTCTCTCCAAGCGACCTATCTCAGCCTCCGCTTTAGCAACCTCTTTATTCATTTCCTTTTTCACTCCAGCTATTAGCAACAGTCCCTGGCCCCTGATGACCGTTTTAAAGACTTCCCAGAGAGACACAGAGGAGGACACTGACCCCTCATTTTTTACAAAATAGTGGTTTAGAGCCTTAATGAGGTCCTTAGGAAGTCTGGGGTTGTGCACATACCAGGGGTTAATAAGTGCCACCCTACCTGCCGAACTTAAAGCAAAAAAATAAACGAAACCAGAGAGGGGAATGGTCAGAGATGCCCCTGGCCATATGGACAGCCTCATTTATATAATATGCGTGGGCCGCAGGCACAAAACAATAATCCAGGCGAGAGAGACTACCATGAGCCCCAGAGTGAAAGGTGTATTGCCTCTAGTCTGGGTGAAGCAGTCTCCAGCTATCCACCAGACCCATTGCATCGAGAAAGTCGGGAAGCCTACGCTGGGTGTGCCCCGTATCTCGCAGGGGATGCCTATCCATAATTCCAGAAACCACTGCATTGAACCCCCCCCAAGATTAAAAGGCCCACCGGCAGATCCAACAGGAGCTTCCCCAGATCAACAAAAGTAGTGGCCTGCATACCTGGGGGACAAACACCGACAATAGGGTAAGGACATGCCCCTCCCAGCGACCGGTCACCCCAACATATCTGCCTCAGTCATCCTCTAACATGGAGTCAATCAATAATGGGAGCGCCTTCCGAATCAGGATGCCCACCCCCCTGGATCCCGATGTGAAACCAGCATGAGCCACTAACTTGTACCCCATTCTATGCATCGCCTTACAGGAATTGCCAACTAAATGTGTTTCCTGGAGCAAGACCACGTGTGGTGAGTGACGTTTAAGATACTGAAGAACAATACTACGTTTAACCCCTCCCCTGCTGGTGACGGAACCACTCAGTCATCAGCTGCGGTCGCGCTGTGCTGATGACGGAGCGGTTCCGTCACGGCCCGCTCGGCACGCCTGCGCGGTGCGGATTCCGCGCCTGCGCTGAGCGTTCCATTGAGCGGGCGGGGCCGTGATGGAACCGCTCCATCATGAGCACAGCGCAACCGCGGCTGGTGACGGAGCGGTTCCGTCACCAGCATGGACGCGCCGCACGGCCCCCCTCGCCCCCTTAGCACTGCGGCGGAATAGCCGCCGCAGTGAAGGGGTTAATCTTGCCCCCAATCCATTCACATTATGCAAAGAATACTGAACCTCAGTAAGGACCTATATTTCTTTTTAACATTGAATAAATCTCATCATTTTTAGGAGATGCCAAAGAGAGAACTGTAAAGTATTATTCAAAATAGATTTATTAGTATTTTTCACATTTTTATAAAAAGATTTGAACACATTTTATCAACTAAGTCAATCATTGTATACTCAACAAAAAATTGATCAAATTTACAAACACACTTTCATGACATAGAAAACATTACGTTAGGGGTGCCCTCTAATAACAGCTAATCTGAACATACATGCAGACATTCTTACATACCAGTCATACTGTGATCTATTCTAAAATTGACTTATCTATCTTCACACATACAAAAGACTAATTTATACAAAACAATAGACTAATACAATTGGCAATTCTGAGGTGTGCTGTGCAGAATACACTGGAGAAACAAGATGGTATAGTTCTGCTAGTTATGATGGGATTAACTAGTTCGTATCCATGACAACTGATGTTAGGCCGACGTACGTTTCGGTGAGAGCCACCTTCCTCAGGGCCAGAGACAACATAAACAATAATTATTACACAAAGATTATTTAAAAAGAGTATACGAGGGCGTCAGACAGTTCTTCTGCAAAAAAGTGCATAGGAGAAAACATATAAATGTCAATTTATCTATTACTTGTTTAACAGTCTCAAGCAATGGCATCAATATATACACATATCTACATTTTAGAAATTGCTAATAAAAGCTCATAGCTAGCACATACTCCAGAGTGGGAAGTAAAAGTTCAGCAGATCAAAGGTTCAGCAGTGAGAGAGAAAAGAAAGACAGGTCCTGGTTATTCCCTTTCAATTTTTATGCACCCAAAAAGTGATATGATTAGGTGCATGCAGTGCTTATAAGGTATATATTGAAAGTGCTTGATATTTAATAGTGGCAGTGAGGCGAATAGACATTACCGGTGGTGGAATCTTGGTAGTTACTGGAAAAATATTGGGACAGATCCTGGACAGTCTATGATTTGAGACAAGAACTATAAGACAAGAGGAAATATCTTAATCATCTGTTTTCATGAAATAACATTTGAATAGGTGACTTTAAGGTTACGCTATATTACCTATGTTTATGGCGAAGGATTTGCTTTATTAATGGGACCGGGTTTTCCAAAAGGCAGAGGGCTTCCGCATGGGTAGCATATGTTCTGTGTAAACAATAAGCATCTCCTGTTTAGTGTGTAGCCATACGTGATACAACAGGGTTACCTGTATAGGGTGTTTATATTAGTTACCTGGTTGTGTCTAATTTTGATTGATGGTATATCCTCACATTCCGCCTTTAATTGTATGCTAGAAAAGACAAAAATAGGGTTGTTTTGCTCTATTTTATTACGTTGGAAAAATCCCAAAACTCCTTGGTTTCTAGAGACGGAGATATCTCCTAATAGTTCTAAAGGGCAGCTTTAGACCCTATGTATGATATATTGAATTGCGATTAAGGGTTTTGTAACACAGTACAGAGGCAATAATGGTAACTAAAATTGGCCATTGGTGTATTACTGTGTAGACCAAAAGCTATTTTTGATCTTTCTTTATTTTAGTTAAAATAGCGTAGTGCACGTCCAAGTACTGTCTAAATACAGGTTGACAGTTTAAAATTGCTTGTTTTAAGATCGCGGTAACTGTGCGCATGGAGAAATGACAAGACGTGTGCGTCTGTTAAGGCTCCCGTTTTGGTCTTACCTTATGTATTGACATTTAGCTTGCCGCTGCGGTAGGTTTTAAGATTTGTAGCTCGAGATTGCCAAGCCCTAAAAGGTAATGTAGATTAACGTGAGACGCATGGCACGAGGAATTACTGCGAACGTCTCAAGTAATAGCACGGCGTTAAGGTAAATATCGCGCTATGAAATCGGGCGGTTTACAAATCGGCCGCCCTCAATAGTATTAGAAAGTTTTTGCAGAGGGCTGACTGGCAGGTTACATTTAAACGGGGCTGGACACATAGCGAATGAAAGCATTAGGTGCAGTGTCATTTTCTAAGCGTTTTATCAGCGAAATTAGGACGTGTCTGCTGAGCAGATTCTTACCTGATTTTGACTCAGCAGTTTGCGCGACCGGGGGTTCTTGTGACTGCTCCCAGGGAGAGAGGTGTTTGTCAGTGTGGAGAGTACTTTTAAGTGGGCGGTTCAGTAATTACATCCAGGTGGAGAAGCATGGACAGGGAAACAGGTTTCCTGTTCTGCATTTTTTTGTAAAAGGAAAAGGGGGCATGAAAATAGTAGATGGACTAACTCTGGGTTGTCTATGCTGTGGCGGCCATATCAAAGCTATTTTTCTTAATTTGAAAACAGTGTTAATGGAAAAAATAAATAAAAGCCCATGTTGAATTTTCATCGTGTACTAGTTTACACGGTTGATTACAAAGATGCTCAGATTTATGAGGGATTGCAGTGTAGGAATTGCAGTGTAGGAATACCTGCAATTAGTCCAATTATACAAGAATTTTTGTATATATAGTATAGAAAGGCAGGTGATATGTTTCAAATCACAGAAACACAGGAATTATCAAAGGGTAACTATCCAGGAAATTTCCTCGTTGTGCCCATAGCGAACAGTGTTACATAGATGGATCCAAAAGGTTTCACGTTTTTTGCGAAAAACGGTGGGATCTTTACCTGGCGGTGTGTGGACATGTTCTAAGATCTGCCACCGCAGATCTTTTTCTTTGTGGCCATATTGGACAAAATGAGGAACCATTGGGGCATTTATTTTTTGCGTTCTGATTGCAGATTTATGTTCCGAGAGTCTAGTACGGAATTCTCTAGATGTTTCACCTATATACCCAATGTCACATGGACATTTGATAAGGTATATGACATTTTTGGTTCTGCAATTTGTCATTTCTTTTAGTTTTCCTTGTTTTTGTCCATAAGTCCATGTTTCACCAGGTATTATCTGGTCACAAGCGTGGCAGTTACCACATCTATGGTTGCCAATGGGTAATGGATTTCCATCAATGGTTTTCTGTTTGTTTGTTTCTTTGTTTTTCCACCTGCTATGTACCAGTTTGTCTCGCAGGTTCTGATTTCTTCTGAAGGCCAGAATGGGTTTGCTCAGTTTATCTTCCTGATCATTGGTATTCAATATCTTCCAGTTGTTATGGATCACCTTCCTTATTTTGTTGTTAATTGTAGAGTGGTTCAGGACACACACAAGTTTTTGTTCGTTGGATTTCGGAGTTGGATTTAGGAGGACATCTCTGTTATAATATTTTGCTCTTTTCATAGCATTACGAATGAGACGTTTGGGATATCCTCTCGCCAATAAACGTTCTGATAGTTGGTTGGCATGAGTCGTGAAGTCCTTCATAGACGTGCAGTTCCTTTTTATTCGTAGGAATTCACCGAACGGTATGGAGTCCTTTTGACAGTTAGGATGGTAGCTGCCATGTTCCAAATTGTTTTGTATAAATTAGTCTTTTGTATGTGTGACAATAGATATGTCAATTTTAGAATAGATCACAGTATGACTGGTATGTAAGAATGTCTGCATGTATGTTCAGATTAGCTGTTATTAGAGGGCACCCCTAACGTAATGTTTTCTATGTCATGAAAGTGTGTTTGTAAATTTGATCAATTTTTTGTTGAGTATACAATGATTGACTTAGTTGATAAAATGTGTTCAAATCTTTTTATAAAAATGTGAAAAATACTAATAAATCTATTTTGAATAATACTTTACAGTTCTCTCTTTGGCATCTCCTAAAAATGATGAGATTTATTCAATGTTAAAAAGAAATATAGGTCCTTACTGAGGTTCAGTATTCTTTGCATAATTTGTCTCTCCCCCCTCGGGACCTAAACCTACTAGGGAGAACTCTTTCTCACCTTATTATCCCAATCCATTCACATTCCAGCTAAATACCTTCAGTTCCCTACCCCCCATCATCAAACAGGAAAAGAAAGCAGTAATCCTATGTCTGTTGCAAATCACAAATGCTGCAGTTCCACACGATGCCTGGACAAACAAAAACTGAAAACATACCAAACAAATCAAAGTAACAAAAGAAAACCCACCCCAATAATAACATCCACAACTCACCTCCCCCCGCCCTGCACCCGTGCTCCTGGCTTCCGCCTAACCCCAACTTGCAGTGTGCCTGTCGCCCCATACTCTAACTAACTGACTAACTACAGATAGTAATGAGGAGGAAGACAGCTCTTAGGAACCCACCCACCCCCTTAGCTCTCAACCCCATGATAGCGACCCTCATCTCCTACAGTAATTCTAGGAGAACATGCTTGTCCGACACCCCCATATTCATTTCTAAAGGCGGATCCCTCTATTCCTGCTCCAACTCATGCCCCTCCTCTACATTTCCCGGTTTCTAAGTCTCCGGCTCAGGTTGCGCATCCAACCAGTCTGAGGCAATGTCAGGATTATCAAAGAACCACGATTTCCCATTAAGCTCAATCCGCAGTCAGGCTGGGAACATCATGGCATACTTCAACCCCCTTTCTCTGAGCCTCTTCTTAATGCCCATGAAACCCTGACGCTGTCTCTGCACTGTTTGTGTAAAATCAGGGAAAAAGGAAAGGCTAGCGTTTTCAAATTTCAGAGGGCCGCCCGACCTGGAGGCCTGCAGGATAGCGTCTCGATCCCTGAAATTAAGTACTCTCGCAATCAGTGGACGTGGGGGAGCCCCAGGCCTTGGTCTTCCACCCGGGACTCTATGCGCCCGTTCGACAGTAAAGAAATTATTCAGTCCTTTGGGTTGAAGGTAGTTAAGGACGAGATCTTCCACGAATAAATCCGGGGCCGGGTTTTCCGCCTTTTCGGGTACCCCAACGATCCTGACGTTATTTCTTCGGGCCCTCCCTTCATAGTCGTCAAGCTTCCGGCTCGTGAGCTCCCCGGCCCTCTTGAGTTCCCGCACCTCCTGCTATAGCATTGCTACATCATCTGTCAAGCTCGTTGTTTTAATGTCTAGGGACTTAACCTTTTTTACTAGTTTTGGTGGGATCCGCACGTATAAGGTTTACTTCAATAGTCACCTTATCTAACTTATGATCAAGCGACTCAATTTTCCGTCCCAGGGATGTTCTAACCCCATCTATAGCTGCAATCACATCAAGAAGTGTAAGTTCTGCCAGAGGGTCAGTCAGGTCCATCCCCGGGTTCTGCCCCTTCTTCAAGTCTTGTGGGGACCCCTTGGATGTCGTATATCGGTCCAGTTTGTTAGTCTGGATTAACAAGATCCCTTAGAGGACCGAAACTGGGACTTCTCAGTTTCAGTCTTGGACGCCATCGGTGCTCCACTGCCAGGACTCACAACAATACGCAAAGCGTCCACGACCCCTCCAGACTGTACAGCAAATCTATCCGCTTCCTCCACACACCGACCCCCCGGTCCCCTGTCCCTTCCAATCTTAATGTTTTCTGTTACCTCCGGGTATGGGACCGACCTCAGGGCCACACTCTGTGCTTGTCACCAACCGCCTCCAGACAACAATTGTTGGGAACACTGGCAGGCCAGAAAGCCCCAGATCTCCACTGCGTCAGGGGGGGTTTGCCCCCAGGATGACCAAGTCTCCGTCCCGCAACCAAGACAATCAAGGGAACACACTCCTGCGGCAGATCAGAGCTGTCTCCAAGTGTACTGCGCTCAGCACCAGGGCAACGTCCTCCGGGGCCCCCTCAATACCGGGGGTAGCGTCGTTCAATCTGCCACTCCAGCCCTTACTCCCGGTGCAGAACCGAATCTAAGCTTGCTGCACACACATCTCCCTGCTAAGCCCCCGTACCCTCATGCCCCCGTCTCCGTCAGAGCAGCAGCGCCTAACCGGTATTAAAAGCACTCCAGCTGCTGCTCACAGTGTCTGCGCAGGGAGGCGCAGCCGGGGGGGCCTCAGAGTCATTCGCGTGGGTCCGCCTCTCTGCTCCCGAGCCGAGTTCTGCAAACCTCCGATTCGGCCGGCCACTTCCGGTTTCGGCCACAGTTGTTGTTTGAATTGCGGCTGGCCGCTCCACTCACTCGAGCCCCGGGCTTAGCTCGTTACATAGGCCCCAAAAACTTTCAAGCACGTCGCTCCGGTCCCCGATCTCACAGCGGGACCGGAGTTGCTTCAGGGGGTGCCACGGGATCTCCGCTGACCGCTTTTCGCGACAGCGTCACAGGATGGGTTCAGGATATGGGGGCGAGGGTTTCGTCCCGACGGAGCTGCTCACCTACGCGGCCATCTTTGGCGCACGTTAGGCTCCTGCATGAAGTGTAATCTTGATCCTATCTGAGATAATGTAGGAGACCAGCATACTTAAGCATAGGCAGCACCACTCAAATATATTTAATTGTAATTAATTAACTAAAAAGAAGTGGAGAATTGACTACTGAAAGTACTTCTTTCGAAATATATATGTTTAGAACTTGATTAATAAAGTTATGTGACATTTTGCATATTAACAAGAAAGGAGAAATTTAACATGACAGCATGGGTTCTAGAGTGCTGGTCAGTGAATGTTGGGGCTGAGCAGGGAGCAGAGGCATTTGCTGTGCCGGTGTTGCGTCCTCAATAAATCTTACTTAAATCTCACTCATGTGTGACTCCACTTTACAAGTGGGGACAAATGAAACACCAGAAGAATCCACGTGTTTCAACAATTTTCTGGACAAAGCTGTGACCAGTTTCATTTGCCTTCACAGCTGTTTTATATTTTAAGAAGCTGCTGGAGTGTCAGTGTGTTGCAACGTGGACGCGCACACACACTAGTGCTGCAGGCAGGTCATATACTTTATTTACTGCTGTTCCCTGACTGTTTGCTGTGCTGCGGCAGTAAGCTACAGTAGCTGCCCAACTGTTTCATTCAAATGCCGCGAGCTCTCGCATCTCCACGCTCATGCCGAACCTAAACTAGAACACCATCTGTAGGTACGCTGACTTTGTACATGGAACTCTTCTCTGCTGCTGAGTTATTTTGCTTCTGGTCATTCTCTGTGGTATTAGAACCTTTTTTCGTATTCACACTGAGGTAACGTAGCGTGAACTTACGTGCCGCCATTTTGTCAGTCACCTACTTTTGCCTGTTTCTGCAGCGTGACGCATACACTCTGTTTGATCTAAAGGCAGCTACAAGTATTCCCGTCACTTCAGCACGGTGACGTGCACACCTATGCAGTGTTTAAAATATTATACCAGGCACATTTCTTGTGCTTTTCCGATTACCTTGATTACCTTGCCGCAACGCGGTAATGCGCACACCATACAATCATTCCAGTGCGCATTGTGGCATTTTATTACTGTGCTTCAGCTCGGTGATGCACACGGCATATTTTTCGATCACCTTGATTACTTTACCTCAGTGCAGTGATGCACACACCATACAATCATTCAAGCGTGCACTGTGGCCTTTTATTACCTTACTATTATTATTATTAATAGCTTTTAACTAAGTATGGGCGAATTTAGCGAATTCGTGATCCGCGAATTTGCGGATTTGTGAATTTTTTATTTTTGCGTGTTCGCGAGTGTTCGCGGGGAACTTTGCGTATTCGCGGGGCGCTTTGCGTGTTCGCAGGTTTTTTTTTGCCTGGTTCATCACTGCCACCCTCTCGTTTTTTATGCCCTTCTGCCCTCTGTACCACTTGTTTTTGTGCCTTTCTGCCCTCTGCCCCACTCTTGTTTGTGCCCTTTTGCCCTCTGCTCCACTGGTTTCTGTGCCCTTCTGCCCTCTGCCTAACTCATGCCCTCTCTCCCACTTTGTGTCTTTCTGCCCTCAGCCATAAGTCAGCTTCAACAGGAAGCACTAATAGATAAAGTAAAGCAGGTGCTTGAGTTGGGGTGATTAATGATTGTGTAACTGAATTTGAGATTCAACTCTAGCACCTGCTTTGCTTTATCTATTAGTGCTTCCTGTTGAAGCTGACTTTTGTAACTATTTTAGAGGCTCTGGCAGCTTGCCGGCGCCATTCTAAAATAGTTACAAAAAGTCAGCTTGAACTTTTGACCCAATCCGTTCTGCTCGTGGATTTTGCGGGAAATTCGCGAATCTCGCGGATTGCGAATTTACCGAAAATCCGCCCATGCTTACTTTTAACAATAGTTACTTGATGCATCACCATTGCTTCAGCCTGGTGACGTGCATACCTTTACACATTTATGTGCATTTTTAAGTGTACAAGTGATTGGCACACCCCTTAAAAATTAACGCTATTGTTTTTTTGCACAGCAAACTAGTTCTTTTCAAGGGGTGTTGGGAGACTTATAATCTTCATGCACCCTTGTGCATTTTATTCCTTGGTACTATGGCAAGCCAAATTTTTTCTGTTCAGCTACCTCAAGCATTTTTGCCTGCTGGTAGTAATCCATGCATGAAATGGTCTGAGTGGAAGTCTTATTTCCTCAACTTCATTTACACTATTGATGAAGAGGGGAAGATAACTCCAGATAGGAAAAAGAGGATTTTATTGCATTCAGTTGGCCCAGGAGGGCTAAAGGCTTATAAAGAAATGACTAAAGCATTGGGTAGTGGAGATGTTAATGTATTTGATGTCATAATGAATGACTTTGACAATTACTTTGCGCCAAAAGTTTGTATTGGAATTGTTAGGTTTAAATTTTTCAACAGGAAACAGGAGGCCAACGAGACTGTTGATGAGAATTTTTTCGCATTAAGGAAACTTGCAGCAGATTGTAAGTTTGGCCATTTGGTTGATAAGTTCATTAGAGATCAAGTGGTCATGCAAGCCAAAGGTCCTGCAATCCAAGATAGGTTATGGATTTATGGGGATGTTGAACTAAAAGATATATTAAGTATTGTTCGGAAGGCCGAGATGTCTAGCCGTAGTGCTAAATTACTTAAGGAAGATGCCACTGTCACAGATACCCCTGCGGAGGTGGTTAGTAAGGTTAAAGAGAGGACTACCACTACCAAACCAAATATACAGCTAAAGCTGAAGTTATTAAGAACAAAGATTTTAATCGCTGTGGTAACTTCAGGTGTTACCGTTGTGATAGTTTCACACACATTGCTTCTAGCAAATCTTGTCCTGCAATCAAGCAAAGATGTTCCAATTGTGGAATTCCGGGACATTTTGCTGAGGTTTGCAGGAGGAAAAGTAGTAGGAGGGTGAAGTGTGTGGATGAAGCTGACTGTGATTCGAGCGACAGTGAGTGTAACATTAAGAAGCTTACCATTAATGATTCTAGAGATTGTTCCCAAAATATTGATCCTAAAGAATAGTTCATTTGGAAAGTCAATAACAAGAGCAACGTGTGTTTGAAGAAAACATGGTGTACTATGTCTATTGGGGGTTGCACAGCGCAAATGTATGCAGATTCAGGTTCTCCATACACAATAGGTTTTTTTTATTACTATTTTTTTTTACATTTTCAACAGTAATGAACATCATACATTTATTCAAATCAGTGCATTGTTACAGCATAGGCATAGTATATCCCCCATTGTGGAGAATATTGTATCACAGCATTTCACAATGCAACAGCATACAGACATGGCAATACTTTAAAAATGCAGTACGGGGCGTGGCCAAGATGGCGGCGTGAGAGGACGCTTCTCCTCGCAGCTCCCAGATCCGACTAGGCCCAAGCCTTGAAATATAGCTTCTTCTCCCCCCGCTGACGTTCAGCAGCGCCGGGAGAGGTGGTGAAGCCCGGAGCGAAGACTTTGGCAGGGGAACTGGCCTCGGAGTGGTCCCGGAGCAGCCTGCCGAATGGCATCGGAAGTCAGGGCCGGGAGACGAAGGAGACAGAGGCCGACCTCCGGGAAACAGAAGAAGGTGACACGGACGGCTGCACACCGCACTAACCCTCGGCCCGGTGTAGAACGAAGAAGAGAGAAGGACTCTGCAGCGCCCGGACTGCCCGGAGGGCGGCTTGCGACCCAGCGAGTGGATCCGCGCTGGAGGGGACGCTGCAGGGTGGTAATTGAGGCCGCGGCTGTGGCCTAGCGGACCAGACGCTCGCTGGAGGGGACCCGAAGCCGATGGGGCCAAAGCCCGGAGTTCCGCCCTCTGTCCTAGGAGCTGAACCCCCTCCGGAGCTCCCCCGGGCTAGGAGACGAAAGAAGATACAAAGGGGATCCCGTGTGACCTGGGGGGCTCAGGAAGTGAGGACTGACCCACGCTAGCCGGCCGGCGACTGCTAGGCCGGGAACACCAGAGCGCTGCTGTGCCGGAGTAGCCACAGAGGGAAACGCCCCGAGAAGCCTCCAGCTGCCTGCCTGCCCGGGAGGTGTCGGGACGGACCAGTGGGCCTCACGGCATCGGCCGCAATCAGTGCCTAACAAGGCCCAGCAGTGACGACGGGCGGAACGGCAGCACCAGGGATCGCAGCTGCGGCCCACCAGCAAGGCCTCTAACGGAGGCTCTTCGGAGCGGAGCGAGCCTGCCTACCCGAGATTCTTATAACCAGGCGGAGGGCCCAGCGGTGTCGGCCGCATCGGGAGACCAGCGGGGCCCAGCAGTGAAGACGAGCAGTGCAGCAGAACTTGGGGTTGCGGCTGCGGCCTCGCGGCGGAGGCCCCGACGGAGAGTCTCCGGCGCAGACCGTTGGTATCTGGCGAGGATTTCCCAGTAGATCCCGGAAGACATCTGGAGAGCCTGAAGTAGCGGAACAATGGCGAACAACAGGGGTAGCAAGAAAGGGGACGGCACTCTCCCGGAGATGCTCAGCAGGACCCAGCAAAGAGGAGACAGGGGACAACCGTCACCGAGCTCCGCCGGAGGATCGCAGAAGAGGTGCGGAGGGAAGCCACCGGTCACTAGGTCCTTCCTGGAATCCCTCTTAAGCACCCTCAGGGACGATTTTCAAACACTGAAGCAGGAAGTAGCGGTAGAGGTGCGAGAGGTGCCCAGAGAAGTAGACAGCCTGGGAGAGTGGGTGGCCACCGTGGAGAGCACAAACCACCGGCTTGACGATGAAATTGTACAGCTGCAACAGGAGGTGTTGCGCCTGCGGGACCAGCATCTGGATCTTCAAACACACAAGGAGGACCTTGAAAACAGGTCTCGACGAAATAACATTGGGGTCCGGGGAATTCCATCTACAGAAGAGGGCATGGATGTGGCCGGTTACTTGCGAGACCTATTCAGGGAGATCATGGGAGAACCAGCGGAGCCAGCATGGCGAACGCCGTTTCCGAAGTGGCCAGAGACATGGCTTCCAATGGTGATGTCGCGTTGACGGCATAGAAACACTCCGGGAGGAGAACATCACAGCCTTACTGATATTGCAGGTTTGGGGTCCTAGGAGGTGGGAGGCCGTGGGGAGGAGTAAGTGGCCGGATGTCCACTCAGGTAATTCACCACAGACTTGTCCACTTGGGACATGACTGGGACTAAAGTTTGTTGGAGTCCCAGGGGGGTGCGGGAGGGGAAGAAGGGAGGGGGTTGGAAGAGGCTGGTTGTTTGCAAGAGGGGGTTGTTGAGGGAATGTGTGGGGGAGGGGGGAGGACAGGGAAGGGCAGTTCAGGGGAAGTTCAGGGGGAGTTGGGGGGGAAGGGTGGGGATCGTCCAGTGCTTTTGATGCATCTACCCTGGCCTGACAGAGCTCCTGCACACTACATATCTCAGAGCCGCCCCACCTGGGCTATGATTCAGTGCTTACGCTACATTTGTCCCTACGCCGATGGCAGCCCTTAAGGTCGTCACCCTTAATGTGAAGGGGTTGAATAACCCAGTCAAGAGGAGGGTGGTCCTGTCCCTGCTGGAAAATACACAAGCAGATATCTGTCTCTTGCAAGAGACCCACTTGCTAGCCTGTGATTGCCATAGGATGCGATCTCACAAATTCCCAACACAATTTTTCTCCTCCAACACTACCAAGACAGCCGGGGTAGCAATCCTAGTGTCCCGAACATTTAAAGGGGAGGTTTTACATACATTTGCAGAACAAAAAGGGAGACTCCTAGTGTATAGAGTTAAGTCAGGAGGTCTGGTGCTTACCATTGGGTCGATATACAGCCCCAACCAGCATCAAGAAGGATTTCTCAACTCGGCCTTAGTGGATATTACAGCCACCTCAGATAGGCACATTATCATAGGAGGAGACCTGAACATGGTCTTCGACTTGTCTTTAGACAGATCAGCGCAGAGGTACCCGCAGACGGGGGAGATGTCACAGGTGGGCAAATCCCAATTGGAGGACCTGGATCTCCACGACCTCTGGCGCCGCATCCACCCCACCGACAGAGACTACTCCTATTACTCGCATGCACATAGGACCTATGCGAGATTGGACCACCTCTAGCCACAGCCTCTGAAATGGGGGTTCTCTCCTTATCAGACCACGCGCCTGTCACGGGCACATTTCGCTTACCGCCGGTGTCCCCTTCGCGCGGGGTTTGGCGCCTCAGGGATACTCTGTTGCATAAAAAACAGTACTGAAGCACATTACGGACTCGGTCCGTGATTATCAGACCCACAATGATAATGCCGACACTTCCCTAGCGACGCAGTGGGCAGCGTTGAAGGCGGTGCTCAGGGGGGGATTTATAGCAATATCGTCAGCAGAGAACAGAGAGCGGCAACACAAGGGAGACGAACTCACGCACAAAGTACGTGAGTTGGAACAGGTACATCAGCGTATGTGAGCCCCTAGTATCTGGAGGCAACTCAAGGCAGCGAGGAAACTCCTGTCGGCCTTGGATATGTATAGAGCGGAGTATGCAGCGTTACGTTTGAAACATGCATACTCACCCGGCTCTTCAACTCATTCTCCGCTCCTGGAGCTATCCCACCTGATCTACTCCAGGCAACCGTGTCGGTCATCCCCTAACCAGGGAAGGACCGGACTCACTGCAGCTCATACAGACCGATCTCTCTCCTGAACATTGATCTCAAGCTGTACACTGGGATCCTTGCGGCTCGGCTGGCACTTCATCTATCGGGACTGGTGGACCCAGAACAGGCAGGATTTGTCCCCGGGAGGCAGACGGTAGACAATACCAGAAGAGTGGTTTACATCCTAGAGAAGGCCTCTCGGGTTCCTGGAGAGAGAATACTGTTAGCCGTAGACGCGAAGAAAGCGTTCGACCGGGTACATTGGCCTTATTTAGAGCGGGTCCTGGCGAAGGTGGGAATAGGGGAGAAATTCCGCACCCTAGTATTCAATTGCTACAGGTTTCCATCTGCGGTGGTACGGGTGAATAGCTGCAGCTCTCAGCGGTTTGCAATAGAGAGAGGCACCAGCCAGGGGTGCCCATTATCCCTGCTGCTTTTCGCACTATATATGGAGCCCCTTGCCCAAAGGATACGCCAGAACCCGAACGCGAAGGGAGTAAGGATGGGGAGGTATACCCACACACCACACAATTAGCCTCTACGCGGATGACATTATACTGACACTAGCTGATCCAGGGAGGGCACTCCCAGCATGTATCGCAGAGCTAGAGGCTGTATCGACGGTCGCAGGATTCAAAATGAATATGGGGAAGTCGGTGGCCCTCGATGTGTCATTGACTGCTGCCACACGAACCGCACTACAGAACCTCTTCCCAATGCACTGGTCACGGGACCTCGTGCCTTATCTGGGCATCTTATTGACACCCACCCTGCCCGCTATGGTAACCGCCAACTATGCAGCTTTGGTAAAGAAAATTTTGGAGGAACTGGGGCGCTGGAACAGAGGCACACTATCTTGGCTCGGCAGGATAGCCGCGGTTAAGATGACGATCCTACCACAGGTTCTGTATTTGTTCCGGGCTCTGCCGCTACAACCCTCCAAAGGGTGGATTCAACAGACTCAGGCGGACCTTGCACGTTTCATCTGGCAGGGCCGCAAACCTAGGCTGAAGAGGGCCTTATCTACGCTAGCCCCTGAGGCAGGGGGTCTGGGTATACCGGATTTACTTGTGGAGTGGAGCAGATGGGAATCGGATAAACACTGGCTTTTCCAAGACCAGGCAGTAGCGGGCCGGCCTCTACAGGAGGTGCCCTTTCTGCGCAGGGCGCACCGTCCCCCCAATCTGTACGCATCTTTCATCACGCGAGTCCCGATGAAGGTATGGGATGCCACTAATGTTGTGCATGATCTCACCACGTTCCCCTCGCCGTCACGCCATTGGTCGAGAACCCGGATTTCAATCCCGGGATGGAACAGAGAGCCTTTACGCACTGGCGGACTGCGGGGTGCAGGACGCTATTCCATATGTTTACTCCTGATGGCGTCATCCCGTTTCAGAATTTCAGGCGTGACTGTCAACTACCTGAAATGGAGAGAATGCGTTATTTACAAGTGCGCCACTGGGCGCTGCAGCCGCAGGTGCGTAAATCAGCGGACAGGAGGCTTCTACCTTATGAGAAATGGCTTGTGACACGCACCTCAGATGCGAAACTAATCTCGGACCTCTACAAATTTTTGCAGCCCCCTTCCTCTCATCTTTATAATCCGGGCAGGGAACGTTGGGAACGGGAATTGGGGAGGACATTGAGTCACACAGAGTGGGACCAGATTTCATACCGATCACGACATTCCGCATACCACACGGGACTTACTGAAACGTTCACTAAGGTTACCACCTACTGGTACTACACACCAGAAAGATTGCATGAAATGAACCGTAACATTGAGGACACATTCTGGCGGGCTTGTGGACAGATAGGCACACTTACGCATGTGCTGTGGGATTGCCCTCTGCTGTGCCCCTACTGGAAAGAGGTCTTGGACGAGATTGACACACACTTTGACATCGAGCTGCCACGCTTCCCTGCGTATGTAATGTTGGGCTTGCCCAACCGGTTGATGTACCCCCTAAAGTCCCATAGGGGCAGGCAGATTGCAATAGCACTGGGCTCAGCAGTTCAAAACATCCTCATACACTGGCGCACCGCCACACTCCCCTCCATCACTGGTTGGCTGCATAGATTATGGCATGTTCTGGGCATGGGGAAGTTGTCGCTCACAGTGGCGGGAGAGGTGGAGCAGTTTAACGACCTGTGGCAGCCGTTTCACTCACTACTGGTTACGGAATTTAAGGAACTCACATGTCCACGATACCTCCGACTTTTGAGATTAACATCACCTGCAGATTCAGCTGATCGATGAGTCTTAGATTAGAAATAGCTGAGAGGGGAAGGTGGCATAGGAGGGGTGAGGCGGGAGAGCGAACTTAGCACTGGACGGGGAGGAGAAGGGAGGGGTCAGAAGTGGTGGGAGTGGGGGGGGAGTAGAGAGGGGGGTTGTTTATTTTAGTGTTATTGTCGCAGCATGCGCACCAAGCGTCGAGCCCGGATGGGCATTTAGTTTGAAGAGACTTTGCGCGCCAAATGAGCTGCTAAATGGCTGTGCCATAGCACTGATTTCTTGCTACAACTGTTTTCTATTTTTGTAAATGTCTCAATAAAATGCTTTAAACCTAAAAATGCATTACATAACAGTATAAGGCGAGGCATTTTTACAACAACACAATGGGCTTCAAATGGCAGTAATCGATAACAAATAGGGTGTGAGCGGGCCGCTGATATCCCGTGGTCTGGACTTTGTAGGCAGTTCTTCCGCCTAGCATGGCATGTGAGCTGTTCACGACAGTAAGCTCGATCTTGAGCCATAATTTAGTGGTTGACATAGGCCTGCCCCCCCAAATATATGGAAACCCTGTGTTTAGCCAGTAATATTGCTATGGCTACAAGCTTCTTATTAGCCGCCTTAATATTAGAGATGACACCCAACAGACATATCCGTGGGGTACATTCCACAGGCTCATCAATCATCAGATGTAGAATTTGTGTGACTGAACACCAGTATTCATGCACCTGGGGACATCCCCAAGCCAGATGGTAAAAATCGGCACCTGGTGTGCCACAGCTATTGCAGTTGTCAGTATGCCGTAACCCCTATTTATGAAGCTGAGCTGGAGTGTAGTATAGCTTATGTAGATATTTATAGTGCACTGATTGCAAATTACCATTCACCGTCAGCTGACCCGTTAAGTGGCAGCTGTCAAACCACTCATCTTCTGATAACGGAGTAGAAAGTACGGTATACTATTTCATCAATGCAGATGCTTGTACTACCGTTACATCCCTCTGCGATGCCTGATAAAGTCTAGTAACTAACTTAGCTCTAGATGCAGTAGTGTATAAAGTTGTAGTGCCTTGAGTGCCGGCAGTTCGTCAAGGTAATGACGGTAGAGTGCACTCATAGCGGAGCGCAGTCTATTGTATACAAATAGTTGCATAGCAGTGGTCGTTCCTCGGGCATTTATATTGTCCGAACCCACAAATGTACTCTCAGGAAATACATCTCCCATGGTCGATATACCCATGTCCTTGAGGGTCTTCAATGTGCCAATGTAACTAGTGACAGACAGTTCGGAATGAACCAATAATGGCATGTTAGGTGCATATAATGTCAATTTCTGTGCACGCTTGCCCAATTCATACCAGGCCTTTGATGTGGTTTGTACTGTGTTGAATTCCCCTTTTTCGAATACCGTGTGGCTATTAAAAATCATGACTTTGAGTGGTATCGGGTGTACTGCACCCGCCTCCACGCCTCATGAGGAACATACAATGAGTCGTGTTGCCAAATAATAAGCGCAGTGTGCTTGCGCACAGAGATAATAAAGATGGAAGTCTGGTGCTGCGAACCCTCCCCGATCATAAGGAAGGACAAGCGCTTCCCACCTAAGCCGTGTTTTTTTACCACCCCAGGTTAATGTGATCAAAAGAGAGTGCAGCCTATCAAAGAAGAATTGTGTTAAGCGTACAGGGATATTTAAAAAAAATACAGAAAGCGAGGAAAGATTACCATCTTCCTCAGCGCTTTACGATCCGCAAAGGACAGAGGTACCTTAATCCAACTACTCACTTGCCCCTCCAGTCGCGTAATGATCGTGCCATAGTTGGACATAGTTGGACGGTTCCCTGTGGAGCCAGATTCCTAAGTATTTTACAGTGTCTGTGCACCATGTTAGGGGGTATTCCATTTCAAACGAATGCGTACAGACAATAAGGAGTAATATAATTGACCAGTTGATGCCCAGTCCTGAAAATCTTTCAAACTGAACATATTCCCGTATAAGCTGTGGCAGGTACATCGCAGGGTCGCGGACATATAGGACCATGTTGTCCGCATACATGGAGACTGCAAGAGGACGTTGCAGGAATCCCAACGCAGTTTGAGCATAACTCTGCCATAGGATACAAGCTAATGGATCAGTACGAGAGCAAACAACAGAGGTGACAGCAGCCACACCTGTAGAGTGCCAGGTTGTACATGGATCTTTTTGGATAGTTGCCCATTAACTCTAACCTGTGCTACAGGATTGACATACAGCAATTTTATCCAATTAGTAAAAGCAAAAGGAACTCCCATACAATGTAGAACTGCTAACATATGGGACCAGGATACCGAATCAAACGCTTTCGCAGCGTCAAGAAGCACCGCCACATTTGGCAGAGTGGGCTCTAGCACATGCATCGCATTGATCAGGAAGTACCATAACAGGAAGAAGTAACTTCAGCCTAGTTGCCAATACCTTTGCTACGATTTTTACATCAGTGTTGATTAGAGATAGGTTCCGATAAGAATCGCACCTATTTTGGGGGTTTGTCAGGTTTCAAAAGCGTGACCACTAGTGCCTTGCGTAGAGTTGGTGGCAGACATTGAGTTTCAAATGCCTCCTCATACATCTGAAGAAGGCAAGGAGCGATCTGATCAATATATTCTTTGTAGAATTCTGCCGGCAACCCATCCATGCCCGCAGACTTTCCATTCGGTAATGAAGTAATTGCATCTCGAACTTCATCTAGCGCGATCGGATGCATAAGAAACTCTTGCTGCCCACTCCACAGCCACACCAAAGCGACATCATCAAGATATTGTGCGAGTTCCGCATCACTTGCAGTTGGGCGATGGGCATGCATCCTTGCATAGTACTCCGCAAATGTTTTCAGTATTATAGGCGTGTCATAGTGTGTGTCATCCTCCGTAATAATCACCTTAACCATACATGCTTTAGCCTGAGGCTCTATGATGCAGCTAGCTAATGTCCTTCCCGGTCGGCCTCCTTCCCCATGTACGTGATACATGGTTGATCTCTTGATCGGCCACTTCATTATATTCTATCATTTTCTCCTTTATTTGCGCTAGAATAGCGGGATCTGCTTGTTCGCTGTAGTTACGCTCTAATTCAGACAACTTACTTTCGAGCACTGCCATTGTGTGCTGTAACAATTTGAGAACCCCGGTCTGAAGTCCTATGCACGCACCCGAATTGTCACCTTGAAGGCCTCCCAGAGCGTTTCCACAGTTTGGACAAACCCAGAATTGATGGAAAAATAATCAGTTGTGGACACACGAATCCCTTCTTGAAAGACCTCATCTAATAATGAGGACGACTGCAGCCGCCATTGAAAGGGAGGGGGTGTGTGAGATGGCAGAGTCATGCTAAGAATTACTGGGTGAATGATCCGATAACGTTCTAGATAAATGCTTAATCTGTGTAGTCCATGTGCATACTTCCTGTGAGCCTAACCAGTAGTCGATGCGAGACCACCATTGTCGTGCATATGAGTGACATGTGCCTTCTCTAGTGTTTGGGTGTCTCAATCTCCATATGTCCTTGAGGCCTAGCGTCCACATTCCATCATGTATGGATGTAGTAGCCTTCCTAGGGGGGGAGTAGCTGCAGTCACCTGAACCAGTGAAGGATCCAGAATTATGTTAAAATCGCCCCCACAAATAAGAGCTGTGGAAGAGAGTTTGCAAAGCTTACCCAATAAAGTATTAAAAAATGCTGGGTCATCAACATTGGGTCCATACAGATTCACGACGGTCAGTTCTGTATTGTAAAGTGTTCCCTGAACTATAATATATCTCCCTTCGTCATCCTCATCTTTATGAGTAGGCACAAATGGGATGCCTTTCATCACAAGAATCATAACACCCCGCGCATATGAGGAATAAGAGGCAGCCAATCGTACTCCCACCCACCTTGTAGCTGTGTGTGTGATTCTGCCTGCTTGGTAAGATGCGTCTCCTGCAATAAAGCAATCTGGATAAGGTGTCGGTCTAAATAAGACAAAACCTGCTGCACCTTCTTGGCATTATTGAGCCCTCTTACGTTCCAACCTAACCAGGAGATTGTAGAACATTTGGTGTCATCCATGTCTATACATGCTGGTGATAAAATCTGTGTTAGTATGTAGGAAATCTGTGTCATATAAGTCAAGTTCTGCCCCCGTACCAATAACCAATGCTATCACCATGTGAAAGTGAACCCCAACTGACCCCCCCCACCCACATCAGCATTGCAACCATGCCACAATTAACCCTCCCCTACAACCAAACGGTGCATAAACATTAGCATCTTTGAATCACATGTCATGAAAAAGAAGAAAAGAGACAAAAGTAACCCTATTGTGGCACGAATCGGGGCCCAACCTGAAAACAAAACATTTTGGGGATTTCCCATAATGAGGGACACTAGCAGCCAACTGCCCCCCGTATAACAGGGTGGGTGAGTCGAGACAGGTAGAGACTGGCTAACCAGCCCAATTACTACTGGCAATTAGTGAGGTTATACAGCAAAGGATCCTTCATGAAACAATATCAAACAATGAGTGCCCCATCATCTCAAAAGCATAAACTACATAAAGCATGCATGCAAAAGTGGCACCAATTACGGAAGTCCTGTAACTGTCCAACATAAAGCAGAAGCTGCTCCGCAACCAGTAATAAACGAAACTTAATGTATGTGTTATCTCCACATAGCAGGAGTAATGCAACAAATAGATACAGTGATCATTATAAATCTCATGTGCTCATCCCTCAGAGTCCGAATCCACGCCCCTCTCTCGTAGCGTCTCCTGCCGCTCGATCTGCCAGGTATATTGAAGCGTCTCCTTGGGCGTCATGAACATATGTGCCTTCCCCACGTTCTGAATCCGCAGGCGTGCAGGGTAGAGCATAGCGTACTGAATGTGCAGGGACTGCAATTTCTTTTTGACTGTCTGGAATTCACGGCGAGCTTGTTGCACTGCAACGGTGAAGTCAGGAATATATTCCACCTTCATTCCTTGGTATTGGAGATTGCCCTTTTCTTGTGCTAGCCAGAGTGCATTATCTCAATCCCGGTAATTTAGAAGCCTGGCAATGATGGGAGTTGGCGGGGCACCCGGGACTGGTCGAGCAGCCATAGAACGGTGAGCTCTCTCAACTACAGTATCTAAGAGAAGTGTTCCGTTCTCACCAGGGTGGTAAGTAACGTCTCGATATACACTTCCATGGGACCGATATTGGTGGTTTCCAAGATTCCAGTTATGCGAAGATTGTTCCGTCACAAGCGAACTTCAATGTCCTCATTCTTATTTTATTTTAAATTATTTTTATTGTGATGAGATTAAGTTAACCAGTACAGTGGCCCTCTCCAGGGAACAAGTAGCCAAATGTCGATATCCATGCAGCAAAGTACACAGCCGTTCAGGCCACATCCCGGGGGCCGGGTGGCACATCAAGAACCTTTCTCAAACCACTGCTGCATGGGAGCATCTCTAGCCAACCGTATCTCAAAATCAATGCGGGAATGATCATCACTTTTTCTGTTTCCCCCCTCGCAAAACTGTGTTTCTCAAAGAAAATATAAATACAGCATCCTGTGTCTACACACAACCATGAACTTACAAAAACTAGCAGCAACACCTCTACCCCCGTCCCCTTCCACCTCAGAGCCCAATGATCCCTCCCCTAATAGGAGTCACATGAGTTCAGAGCCATCGGCACCCCTTGTAAAGAACCTGGATCATCCCAATTCTCTCCCTGTTTCCCTCCCCCAAACACATTGGCCATCCCAGCACTTATTCCTTACCCTCACAACCCCCCGTCTACTCCATGGTATTGTCGCCATTTTGCCCAAACTCTGCGGAATTTCTTGGGGCACCCCCTTGCTTTGTATGTCACCCTTTCAGCTGCCATATAGAGGTCTAACCCTCTCCTCCACTCCTCTATGTCCGGCGGTTCTGGTGCCCCCCAATATCTTGCAATGTCTCTTTTCGCCAGAACCAAGAAGGTGAGGAGTGGGCGCGGGAGATCCACATCATTTGTCATTCCCAACAGCGCCAGCTTCAGCTCTTGTTGCAGTGGGACCCCCAAAACCTCTCTTAAATCCACAAATATGCTTGACCAATAGGTTTGTATCATGGCGCAGGCCCAGAGAGTGTGATAGAAGTCCCCTTCCTGCTGTAGGCACCTAAGGCAGCGAGAGTCTTCCACTTTGCCCATACGGTGGAGATGTTTTCTGTTATAATATGTTCTATGTAGCACATTGAATTGGATCAGGCGTAACCTAGACTTAATCGCCACCTCCCGGGGATGCATCAGGACTATCTCCCAGTCTAAGTCCTCCATCTCCCCCACCTCATTCTCCCATATGCCCCTAAGCTTCGCTAAATCCCCCAGCATGTTGTTTGTGAGAGTTTTGTAGGTGAGTGATACTGCCTGTCCCACCATTCGTTCCTGAAGAAGTCGCCCCTCTAACGGTGCGTACTCCGGGATATCTGTTAGCGGAATCCCCTGGGCCCTCCATGCACTACGGAACTGCAAATACTTAAACATCTGTGACCCGCCGCAGAGCCCCAAAGGACTTCAGTTCCCCCTTGGCTATCACGTCTCCGATTGTGGAAATGCCTATATCATCCCACCAATGGAATCCGCGCAAGTTATGTAGCTCCACCAGCAAGTGACAATGCCACAGCGGTGTTTGTCGTGTGGGCTTCTTTTCCCACCCCGTGCGCCTTGTGGCCCCGTTCCATGCCTTGAGTGTAAGGACCGTCGCCGGGAGGAGCGATGCCCGCCCCGGGCCCCCGTACAGATAGGACAGTATGTTCCTGGGTGACATTTTCCCCCTTTCCAGGGCATAGGTCGGGTGCTCCGCCGGGGCGTGAATCCAGGCATTGATCGGCGTCAGATGTTCCGCCCAATAATATGCCTCTAAATTAGGCAGTGAAATGCCTCCACTGTATTGATGCCTCTGAAGTGTGGTTAGGGCTACCCGGGGTTGTTTTCCCAGCCACAAAAAGGCTCGTAAATCAGAGTGGATTTGGGTGAACACCGCCTTGGGCAACGGATAGTATTCATTTTGCAGAGCATATAAGAATTTTGGTAGGACAATCATCTTGTACATGGCAGCCCTGCCAAGGAGCGTGAGTGGAAGCTGCTTCCAACAAGCCATGTCCGCCACGGCGTTCACTATTACGCGTTCCAGATTTCTCTGGAACGATGAGGCTGCATCCAATGTAATGTATATCCCGAGGTATTGGAAACCGTCGGTGGTGGTCAGTAGCTGCTCCGGAAGCCGTCCCCATCTGGCTTTCCCCCCGGATCGTAGAGGATAGATTTATGCCAGTTTATGGTGTGTCCAGCCCGTCCTCTGTATCGTGATAATTCCCTGAACAGCTCCGGGACAGTGGTCTCCGGTCTCGTTATGTAGAGGAGGACATCATCCGCGTATAGCGAAATCGGCCTCGTAAAGCCAGAGATGCCCTCGTTCTGTCGGATCCTGGCTGCCAGTACCTCGATGGTAAACGTAAAGAGGAGCGGGGACAGGGGGCACCCCTGACGGGTACCCCTCTGGATCCGAAATTCCCTGGACAGTCTACCGTTCACCCTCACCCTCGCCCTGGGATTAGTATAGAGGAGTTGAACCCACTTTTGGAAGTTCTGGCCAAAGCCAAACCTTTTTAGTACCGCCTCAAGAAATGGCCAGTGTATCGCGTCAAACGCTTTTTCCGCGTCGAGGGAGAGGAACCAGTGGGGTTCCTCCCGCCCCTTCACCTCCTGTAGCCAGTTGTGTGTCCTTCTGAGATTCAGTTTGGTTGCCCTGTCCGGGAGGAAGCCTGATTGATCTAAATGTATGAGGTCCGGGATGGCCCTTCTCAGGCTGTCGGCCAGGATGGTCGCTAGGACCTTCACTTCCGTGGTAAGGAGGGCGATAGGGCGGTAGGATGCACAATCCTCACGGGGCTTGCCCTCTTTGTTGATCGGCACTATCGTGGCCAGGGAGAGGTCCGGGGGGAGTTCCCCTTCATGTAGCGCATCATCAAAAAGCCTTTAATGTGACGCGATAGGAGATCCGTCGTATGTTTAAAAAATTCCGCGGGGAAGCCATTAGGCCACGGGGTCTTGCCCGGTTTCAATTTTCAATGGCCTCAGATACGTCATCCACCGAGATATCCGCCTCCAGGCCCGAGAGATCTTCTGGAGACAACACCGGTAGGTCCATCTGGGACATGTAGTCTAGCGCCTCTTCGCACGTCCCGAGGGCTCGTGCTGTATAGAAGTTTTCATTGTACGCGGCAAAGACATCACTGATCTCCTCGTCCGTGCAGACTAGCTCGCCCTCAGGGTTTTTAATACTATCTACCCACCTCGCCGCCCTCTCCTTCTTGCTAAGCCATGCAAGCAATTTGCCAGACTTGTCCCCCACGTCGTACAGTCGGTGGAGGGTGGCCAGGGACTGTGTCTTTGCCTCATTGGTCACCAGCTCTCTATATCTCCTCTGGGTGTCTAACAGTTGTCTAAGGGTCTCCTCATGTTTGTTGTTATGATGCTCCCTCTCTAAGTCTGGAATCGTTTGTTCCACTGCCGCCACCTCGGCCAAGTCCCTACGCCTCTCTTCCCCCAGCCTGCTCTGTATCCTATCTCTCAGGGCCGGTTTTAAGGCTTCCCAGAAGGTGACACCGGAATCCACCGTGCCCCCATTTTCGGCCACGTACACCCTAATATCTGCTCTTACGCCACGGACTATCGCCGCGTTTATTTTATTTTATATTCTTCTATAGCGCCTGAATAGACCCCCGGAGGGGTATCTCCGCGCTTTGCCAGTGAGAGTATCCTCAGATGATTATGGGTAGATGAATGGTACATATTGACAGAGGGGGATCAGTTACTGGAGAATAGATGTGTTTTTAAGACCTTACGGAAGGTCAGATGGTTGGTAAGTGTTCTCATCTCAAGAGGTAGGGAATTCCAAAGCTTTGGTCCAAGATGGGCCAAAGCTCGCCCTCCTTGTCTGGACTTTTTTATTCTAGGCACCTGCAAAAGCTGCTGGTTGCCAGAGCGCAGGGTTCGTCCAGGGGCATAAGGCAGGAAGATGTTGGTCAGATATTTTGGGCCTTTGCCTATCACACTTTTGTGGATAGTGCATAGGGTCTTAAAATGCACTCGCTTCCTCACTGGTAACCAGTGGAGCCTAATCAGCAGTGGGAGGGAGGGAGTCCTGGGGGGAGCATTGAGGACTACCCTTGCTGCCGTGTTTTGGATCACCTGCAACTTTTTGAGCTGCCCTTCATTTGCTCCTAAAAGAAGGCTGTTGCAGTAATCCACTCTGCTGATGACTAATGCCTGCACAAGTGTTTTCCTATGGCAGTCTGGCAGATAGGGAAACACTCTTCTTAGCATTCCGATGGCTCGGAAACATGTACTAGCCACCTGATTTACGTGGTCCTTGTAAGTGAGTGTCTGATCTAATAGCACTCCAAGGTTTCTCACCGTGCTTTTAGGGCTAGGAACAGGACCTAATTCCAGGGGCCACCAATCCAGTGTCCAGTGTGTTGCTGCTTGTCCAAACAGCATGACCTCCGTTTTTCCTATATTGCATTGGAGACAGTTTGATGACATCCATGCAGATATTGCTCTCATTCCCTCTGCAAAAGATCTTTTTATTGCAGGTGTCAGGTCTTTAAAGGGAAAGAGGAGTTGGGTGTCGTCAGCGTATGACACCGGTGTAAACCCGAATGATCTTGCTAGGTTGGCCAGGGGAGCCACATACACGTTCAAAAGTGTAGGGCTTAAGCAAGAACCCTGTGGCACTCCCTTATTGAGTTCCCTGTGGATGGATTTGTGGGAGCCCAGCCTGACCTCTTGAGAACGGCCTGACAGAAAGCTTTCTTTCCATGCCAGAGCCACACATTCCAGTCCTACGTCCTTTAGTCGCTCAAGAAGCACTTTGTGAGACACCGTATCGAAAGCGGCGGAGAGATCCAACAGCACCGGAATCATAGAGATGCCTCCATCCAGTGCCATTCTGATGTTATTGGTCACTGTTTGGAGGGCTGATTCGGTGCTGTGGTTCGGCCTGAAACCAGATTGAGAATAGTCCAGGCCCTCCGTCGCTTCGAGATGTTGAGACAGATAGGTGTTCACATGCTTCTCAGCTATCTTGCTGATGTATGGCAGGAGTGGGATGGGACGCAAGTTGGAAAGGTCGGTCCATGGGGATGCAGCTTTCTTGCGTATTGGGTTTACTACCGCCCTTTTCCAATCTGCTGGGACTTGTCCTTTAGTGAGAGAGATGTTAATAACATTCTGTATGAAGGGGCCCAGGAGAGGGATCAGGGGAGGAACCATCTTAGCAGGGAGGAGGTCATTTGGAGATCCTGATTTGATGTGAGTAATGAGATGAGGGAGATCTGTATTTTCAATAAGGGGGAAGAGTGATATTGGGTGTGCATTATCTTTAGGCGGGGTTAGAGGTGTGATCTTATTGATGCCACTCGTGCTGTTATTGGCAGCCACTATTTATTCATAAATAGTATTTATTTTACTGCGTTCTGCAGATCCCAGGCCGCGAGGCGCCAGGAGGCGCACCTGCCTCCTCGGTCTCGTCCCACTCCCACCAGCAAAGGCGAGTGGTCAGACACCCCCCGTGCCCTATATTCTGCCATATCAAGCGCTCCCAAGTATTGCCTGGACATAAAAACGTAGTCTATCCTAGAGAATACCCTGTGTGCCCCGGAGTGATAAGAGTAGGCCCTTTGGGTGGGATGTATTCGTCGCCATATATCAATCAATCCTAAGTTATGCATGTGGCGTGCTAGCGCTGTCTGGCCCTCCCCCCTGTCTACCTCCCCAGATCAGTCCAGCTCCACCTCCATGACATCATTGAAGTCCCAGCCTACCACTTGGATGGTATCAACTGTGTCTAACAGAAGGTTGGCGAGGGCTGTCATTGTACATGCCTGCAGTTTGGGTGGAGCGTACACCGAAATGATCGAGTAGACACCTCTCTTCCATGTCCCCTGAACCCCCACGTAGGTTCCCAGCGGATCCACCCAGGTGCATGTAACATTGAAAGGTGAGGCCTTTTTTATTATGACTGCCACCCCTCTCGAGTCTGATGTGTATCCCGCATGGGCCAGTACTCTATAGCGGCCCCTGGCTATGAACGCACAATGACTGCCTTTTAAATGTGTTTCCTGGAGGAGGGTTATGTCGGAGAAGTGTGGCTCACTGGTTAGAGGAGGCAGACCTGGAAGCAGAGGTCAGCCCTGGACCAGGGTTCAATTCCCAGCTCGGCGGGGTCTTGAATCCTAAAATGTCCACGGACTAGACAATTCTCGCTCCGGTGCCTACTCGATTCATGGGTTCACACTCTGCGACTGTGGTAAATAGTTTTACCTAGTCATTTTTCCGTATAATAATTATCATTACAAGACAGCTCATATAAATGAGAGGCAGAGTCCGTGGTATCTGAGTCTTACGGGTTTTTAATGGAAAACCTCGAGGTTGGAGATCATGTTCCGTCACCACTAGGGTTCGGGAAGGGACAGTCAACGTTTTATTAACATTACACATTATATATAGTAAAGTAACATAATTGAATCCAATACAGTAGGCGTAACAGGTGGAAAAGAGCGAGATAAGGACACATGTGCGTAACAGGAGGCGTGAAAGAAGGCGTGTAATAGGCGTACACGGAGGCGTGCACTGTGCATGTCAGAGAAACGTCATAAGAATCGTCACATGTGGGTGGGTGTACAGAGAAAGTTGCAGGATCAGCAGAAAGTGCGGATGCGCGCGCAGCTAGCATGACGTGACATAGACGTGTAACTGGGGAGAACTTTAACACTAGTAGAGGAGACAGAAGTCTGGGATGTCAGAACGACCTGGACCTATAACGTATCTGGTATCTTATGTTTGGAGGATGTATTATCTGAAGTAAAGGTCTCTCGGGCAGAGGCTATTCTATACTGAATGCTAGTGCGTGCATATGTGTCTACGTGTCTACGTGCAGGGGCCATAGGCCTACTATGGCAACGGGAACTGTAAATTACTTGCATGGAGACAGGAAGGCTTGCTCTTTGCTATGCAGCCGGGGAGATGTTTACCTAAATCACTAGACAGGAATGTATTTTCGAGGAGGCTGGACAGATAACTTGAAGGCAAAATACGGTCTTGGCAGCCAGGCCAGGTTGAGCCAGGCACTGCTTCGCTTGGCAGGAAGTAAGGCAGAGGTCAGGGATACGCGACCATGCTGCAGCTTTCAGAGGCAGGAGGCAGAAAGGGCTTGGAGACAGAAATTAGGGCCTAGCTCGGCAGAGCCAGGAAAAACGTAAAAGTGTACCATGTAAAGACGTTGGCATGGTATGGTTAGGAACTGAATTATCGATCCATTCATGGTGGATCTGAAAGAGGACATGTTAACGTTGGACGCAAATGTATTTGCGTCTTCATATTCGGTCATGGAGGGAAATTACATGTACTTGAAGCACGTACATGGAGCCGTTGGGGTACACGTTAGGGGACACACTTGACCATAAAAAGTTTGATTACCTCATTCCCTCCTTGTCCCCTACGGACCCTTCATGATATGTCAATCCTCATGAGTCCATCTATCTGTTCATATAACATCATTTGCTCATCTTTTTTCATTCGGGATTTGGAACGTGGACTTGGATGGGGAATACATGATGTGGCACACAGACCACAAATCGCTGGCCCACATTGTAGACATAGACAACAACTGAATACTATGAGAAGGGCTATTCCGAGGAAGGATAGGACTTTCCATCCCCAGGCTTATAACACGCTCCAGAGCCAACCGGACCAAGTCCAGGTGCCTGGATTCTGGTGTATCTGACTTGCAATCTTGTGGAGCCGAGTTATGGCTCTATATACTGACGGTGCGTTATTTGGAATGAAAACACAGCAGCTGGATCAGATGACTCTACAAGCCCCGCCCCTATCTGCCAGGATGACGTCAAGGACGAGACGATTTTGAAGAACGACAAGTCTCATAGCAGATTGCTCGTCTGTTAAGTTACCTAGGGCAAAAGTAGTTTCATTTATTACTGCTTCAAGGGTTCTGGTCAAGTGACGTATCAGTTTACTATTTGAGACAGTGCCTAAATAGGGGAAGAATCCTTTATTGAAATCTGTGTATTGTTCCCATGTCGTTTCAGTGTAATCGACAATCGGGAAATCTCTTTTGGGTCTAACATGAATGAGATGAGAATTTCTATGGTAATCAGGTGGGGCTAGAAAAACAGGTGGCAGTAAGAATGCAATGTAACAAGTACCATCCCAGTCTAGAGGTAAACTTATATAAGCTGTATGGCCACAAATGAAATAGGAATGTCGGGAAGCTTTGAATGTAGACTTGCCCTTATCACTGAATTCAATAACTGTACTACAATCGCTGTGTCCTAGATGTACTGAACCATTCTTTCTAACGCATAGATCACCCTTCACTGGTAAAACTGAAATCGAGGGTGAGTTCGAACTAGTTTCTGACTGAACATTCAAAATCATGAGGTTAAGTGTAAAATTACCTAATCCATATACTTCGTCTTCTAGATCGGTACCTGTCATTTGGGGAAAACCCTCCTTGTCTGGGAAACATGCCTTATTCATAACTGTATTCAGGTCTCCCCATATCCAATTATCTTGGGAAACTTTGGACTTACTGTCTAACGAGGACATCAATGTAAACCATGCACCACATGAACCATTATGTGTAAACGGGTAAGGAAAAAGAGGCAAGGCTCCCATCATTTTCTGGTAGGGAGGGAGTCGGCCACATACCCAGCAATTGGTGGCATTGCTGGTCTGGTGAGAATGGTGTAACATACAGATGAATAAATTGTTGCGCAGCGCAAGTCGATAGGACAACTCGTGAGGGGGCAGATCACTAAATGTGTGGTCTGCAGTGTCATTAAAAGAAGAGTGTGCATGTGAGGCAATAGGAAAGAACATATGCAATAATATACTTATGCCAATAATCGCAAGACTCAGAAAAAACATAATCAATAATGTAACAATACAGTAGCTTCGGAGAGATTTACAATATTTCTGTTTCTTGATCTCCTGTCTATCTCTCTCTCTATTGGGGTCTAACTTATACATGTCAGGAACCTGTCTAACCGCTTCACCTAGGAGAGGACTTAAACAATTAAACTGTCTGACTTACTAGACCTCAACTTTAATCGATACTTCTGAGACGGAGTTCTCTCTACCAGGGGGAGTTTAGTATCAGTGTCTGGAATGCGAAAGTCCTGGGAATTAATTTTTGGCGGAAGTCCATGAAATCTTTTCACGTGGCTTGAGTGGAGCCAGCCTTTACGGCCCTCTAATTTGACTGCAGTCCTTGTAGTTAACAAAACAAGCTTCGGCTCCTTCCAGCGGGGCTCCAGCGGACTCTTCCGATCGAAATTTCGGACGTAAACATGGTCACCAGGGATGATCTTATGTGGCTTCACCTCGGTGTTGTCCGGGAAGGCTGCAGCGACCTGTGAACGACATGATTGTAGTGCAGACATCAAGGAAGCAAGGTAATCTGTCAGCATATTACTGTCAACATCAGTGATCTTACGAGGCAGAGGCGTCCCCCACATATTCGGTGGCCGTCCAAAAACCACCTCATACGGGGATAGCCCTGTCCTAGAATGGGCTACCATTCGCATATAGAAGAGAGCAACTGGAAGGGCTACTATCCAGTCTACCCCTTTTTCTGCACAGATCTTGGCAAGACGGGTTTTCAGAGTCTGATTGTGTCTCTCTACTAATCCAGCTGCTTCGGGATGCCGAACACAGTGGAACTTCCATTGATAACCTAACAAAAGGGAAACCTGTTTCATGAGCTCGGACGAGAATGGCTGTCCGTTATCTGAATACACGACACGAGGCAAACCAAACCTCGGGAAGAATTCACGAACCAACTGCTTGGCAGTGGTCGGGGCAGTGTAATCTGGGACTGGATATGCTTCTGTCCATCGGGAAAGTGCACATACAACTACGAGGACATACTTGAATCCTCGACAACGGTCCATCTGGATATAATCCATCTGGAGGACCTCAAAAGGGTGATCAGGAGGATGAAATCCACCTTGCTCTACGGGAATGCCTTTACCTGGGTTGAACTGACAACAGATCATGCAAGTACGCACTTTCTGTTTTGCTGCTGCTCGTAAATGCTTCTTGAACCAAAGGTTTTGAATACTGTCTAACATGGCTTTTTCTCCTAAGTGTGCAGGGCTATGTGCTGTATTAATGATAACTTGAACCATAGAGTCGGGGAGAAACCATGTGGCTTTTCCCTTCGTCATCCATCCCTGTTCTGTCTGGATCCCTCCTAGTTCTGTCCATTTCTTGATTTCATCTGGGGTAGCATGTGTCTGTATGTCAATTACATCTAGGGCGGGATCCCTAACTGTCATGCAATGTGTTGGAACTACTGCCTTTGTCATGTCAGTATGAGTCTGTGCTGTATGTTTGGCTGTTCGATCTGCCAGGTCGTTACCCTGGGAAATGGTGTCTGTGACTTTCGTATGTGCTTTACACTTCATGATGGCTATTGCTGTAGGCAAATGTATTGCTTCTAACAGAGCTTGAATGAGGGGACCGTGCTGGATCTTGGCCCCGTGTGAAGTTAAGAAACCTCTTTCTTGCCAAAGGACTCCGAAGTCATGTACAACTCCGAATGCATAACGGGAATCTGTGTATATGTTAACTTTCTTGTTCTTGGCTCGAATACAGACTTGGGTCAGAGCGATGAGCTCTGCTGCTTGGGCAGACAGGGTGTCAATACGACGTGTTTCTATGACTTCAGTTTCAGTGGTCACTGCATACGCGGCCACTAACTCTCCTGTACTTGTTCTCATACATGAACCATCCACATAAAGTGTCAGGTCCGGATCTGGTAATGCGATATCTGTCAAGTCTTGTCTGGGCTTCGTCTTAGTGTTAATGACTTCTACACAGTCTGTTGTACCTAAAAGTGTAGCAGGATTCAGTGTATTGCAACGTCTGATTTCTATGTATGGCTGGAATAACGTTAATTCATAACCTGTCAGTCGTGCTATAGTCAAGTGCTGAGTCTGTGTACGGTTTAAAAGAACTTCCACGGAATGTGGAACTTGTACTGTCAGTTGGTGTCCTAATACAATGGAATCACTCTGTCTGATTGCTAGAGCTGTTGCTGCTACAGATTTCAAACACGCAGGCAAAGCCTGGGCTACTGGATCTAATGTACTGGAAAAATAAGCACATGGTTTGTGTGAACCTGCTTGATCTTGGGTGAGTACTGACAATGCAGTACCTTCGCGTTCTGTAACAAAAAGTGTAAAAGGTTTACTGTAACATGGTGTCGCTAAAACAGGTGCTTGACATAGGGCTTTCTTCAAGTCGTCAAAAGCTTGTGTATGTTCCTGAGTCCAAGGGAGGACAGTCGATGACGCTGCCTCCTGGGTTGTCAACTGTATAAGTGGCTTAGCTAAATATGCGTACTGAGGGATCCATTGTCTGCAATAAGAGGTGAGGCCTATGAAGGCCCGTACATCTTTTTGTGTCTTGGGCTGTGGCATATGTACAATTAACTGGATGCGGTCAGGTGTAAGCTGTCTCCCCCTCTTGGACAGCAAGTGCCCAAGGTACACTACTCCTGAACACAGAATTGCAGCTTCGAAGGTGACACTTTGTGTCCCTTGTCGGCCAGAAAATACAGGACTGTCAGAGATGCTTGTTCACATTCTTGTTCACTTCGGGCGGTGATCAATAGATCATCGACATACTGAAGTAGGGCAGTGTTAGCAGGCATGTGGATACTGTCGAGTTGTCTTTTCAATGCTTGGCTATAGATACTCGGACTTTCCGTGAACCCTTGAGGTGCACGTGCAAATTTAAAGCTTCGGCCATTTAAACTGAATCCGAAAAGATACTGGCTTTCCGGATCAATGGGAACACTTAAGAAGGCATTCTTGAGATCAATTACAGTAAAGAACACCGCTTCAGAGTCAATAGCTGTCAATAGGGACGAAATATCTGGGACCACTGGAAACTGAGGTATGATACATTTGTTAAGCTCTCTAAGGTCTAAGGTTGGCCTGCGGGGGACGGTGCTCAAATGGTTTTCATCCTTTCTGGCCGACCGCCGGCAAACGATCTGGACGCCGCCTGACACCGCTGTGATGCCGCCATTGGGAGTCGGGGTCCCTCAGGGCTCTATTTTGAGCCCGACCCTTTTCAATATCTTTCTGTCCCCCTTGGCGGCGGTCGTGGAGTCTTTCGGTGTCCGGATCGTGTCATATGCCGACGACACCCAGCTCCTCTTCTCTTGCGAGAGAGGGGCTGACTTTGACGGGGAGAGTATCCGGAGTTGCCTTGGGGCTGTGTTTTCATGGTTCCAACTGCACAGCCTCAAGTGCAACTCCGATAAGTCCGAGGTACTCTTTTTCGGGTGCGATGCGGAGCCTAGCTGGCAGGCCTGGTGGCCCATGGACATGTTCCCTCCGTCCGGTTCTTCCCCAGTGGCTAAGAACTTGGGGGTTAAGATGGATGGGGGACTGTCAATGAAGGCCCAGATTTCTGGGGTGACCGGCACCTGCTTCGGCCTATTAAAAATGCTGCGGAGGTTCCTGCCTCTTTTGTCGGAGGAGCATAGGAGGCTGACAGTGCAGGCCCTGATAGGCTCCAGGTTGGATTATGCCAACATTCTTTACCTGGGCCTACCTGAGTACCTGCTGCAGCGGCTTCAGGTCGCGCAGAATGCGGCGGCCAGGGCCATTTTTGGTCTAAACAGACGCGCCAGTGCCTCTGGGTTAATTAGGACTTTACATTGGCTACCGATCCGTAAACGGATCGTTTTTAAGGCCATGATATTGGCCTATAAGGCACTTCATGCAGTAGGAGCTAAACATCTCCAAAAGAGAGTGGTCTTTTACCATCCGGGCCGCTCTCTGCGGTCTGAATCGCTGTTTTTGGCGGCCGTTCCGCGTATTAAGAGAGCTCGCTTGGGCGGCCGCTCTTTCAGTCTGCTAGCCCCACAGATGTGGAACGTGCTGCCACTCTCACTTCGGGGAGCGACTAGTCTTTTAGACTTTAGGAGAGGTCTTAAAACCTGGCTGTTCACCCAGTAGGCCTCACTAGCTGCGCTTCTTGTTTTGTGTGTGTGGTGTCTTTTTTTTGTTCTTTTTAATTGCGTTATGTTATTCTGAATCTGTTCCCCTTACCCAAAGCGCCGGGACACTCTTTTTGAGTAGCCGTTGCGCTATATTAAAAACATAAATAACATAACATAACATAACATAAGGTCAATCACTAGACGATATACAGGAGGTGCATTTGGATCAGTACGTTTAAGAATCGGAATGACTGGAGAATTACAAATATTGGAGTCAGTTTCTACAACTACTCCTTGAGCAATAAGCTCGTCAACGATTTTCAATAAGGCTGCTACAGCCTCAGGTGGCAATTTGTATTGTCGGATTCTGGGCAGAACAACACCTGGCTTGAGTGTGACACGATATCGTGTAATGTGCATACAACCTACATCAGTAGGGCCTTGTGCCCATAAATGCTGTGGTACATTCTGTAATCTGGGATCAAAATCTCTCAATACATAGTGACCCTTAAAGTCACGCAAAAACAATCTCACTCCTTCCGGAGAACAACAAATTACAGCTCCTAGAGCCTTTAACGTTTTAATACCAAGCAAGTTTTCTGGACATGACTTCGTAAGCAACAAGTCTGTAGTACGTGACAATGGACCAACTGCAAGGAGAACTGGCTTCGATACTTCATTAACAATAGGTTTTCCTGAAAATCCAAGGGAAACATTCTGTGAGCCTGAGAGGGGTGCCCCTGGAACCTCGTCATGACTAATGGTAGTTCTGCTTGCCCCTGTGTCAATCAAAAATTTTCTGTCTTTTCCTAATACCTGACTATGTACATAAGGACCCTCTTGATCTACAGGAATCTCGATGAGAGGCAAACCTACTTCCCTCTCTAGGCTGTTTCATGAATACTGTTGATAATCTGGATACTCTGACTGTGCATACTGGTACATCTGTTGTGTAACGTGTTGTGTTGCGGCAATGGGCTGGGGCTGTGGTACCGCTACGGTCTGTTGCTGGACATGTTGTGGAGCAGGTTGCGGATTCTGTTGCATATTCTGTTGAACATATTCTGGCCTAGGCTGACGTGGTCTTTCTTTCGTTTTGCCTGTGGTAATATTGTGTTTCAAAACGGCACAATCACGAATAAAATGACCTGGCTGTTTGCAGTAATTGCAATTTCCTTTAACAGGACCTGTAGGGCGACTAGTCTGGGTGTTCTGCATGTTACCTCTCTTCTGACCATCTGCTGGAACAGACTGGGCAACTAGTACTTTCATTTTAGTGTCTTTCATGCGTCTCTGTTCATGATCGTGTTCCTCTCTGATTCTATTCTGGTGGTACTGTAACATTTGTAACATTTGGGAAGGCGTATTTGCTTGCCATGTACTTTCGACTTTCAATACTCGGTTCTTAACCTGGGGCAAGGAATTCTCAACCAATTTGGTTACAAAAAGATGTGGAAACGATTCGCTACTTGTTTTCAGGCCACTATTAATAATAAAACATTTCTCGAATCTAGAATAAAAATCACTAGTGTCTTCGTCTGGTTTCTGCTTACAGGCTGAAATGGCATCCCAATCTTCCTTTTTAACTGTCAATAATCTAGGCAAAACCTGTACTAACAATCCTGGTAATGCTTTAGTTTTGTCCCCAAGACCTAAACCTGGGGTACGTCCTTTTTCTTCATCCTCTAATTCGGTCCACTTAATCTTTTTATCTCCCACCTCCCAATCTTTCTCTTTCAGTTTCTCGTAAATCCCTGCCGGCAATAATACTTTTAACATTTTAAGAATATCTGAATATGTGTAATCACCCATCAGTAACATGTCTTTTAATTCACGGTGGAACCCTGCAGGGTCTTTATCGTGACAAGGTACAATTTTCTTCATTTCCAATAATTCCATCTTAGTCAAAGGAGTGTATACAAACACACGTTCAAGCGTATCATCTGGCTTCCTGATTGGATGTACTTCTCGTAAGGGATTCTGTCTGTCTAGGTGATATGTCTGTCTTACCGGGGGTGGAACGGAAACAAGACGTGGAGTCAGGAACGTACTATATTTGTGACGTTGTTCTAAAATAATATCAATTAAATCGGTACCTAGACCTCTCCATCTTCTCAGGAGTAAGTCTTGCAATAAATTATACAATGGACCTGGATCGGACTGTTGGTTTTCATACTGGATAATGAGATGTTGGGTCATGTATATACCAGCTAATCGTTGTTCTTCTGGAGTAAGACTTAAAAATGTTTGCACTACTAGATCATCTTTATATATACTGTCATCCTCGGCCCATTGGACTGCTGACCGGGCTAGTTCTTGATCACGTAGGGTAGTGAGTTCATGATAACCTATTCTTTCTTTCAGGATTTTATCAGTAACTTGGAATATATGTTCGAGAGAACATTGCTCTGGTATCGGGGAAAGGTATCGTTTCTTGCTTTCTAGACGAATGGGTCGGTCGAAAGGACTACCTAAAGGATACTGTTTAGGAAGTTTCGCTCTACCTACATATGCTATCGTCTCTCGAGTCGTTGTTGGATTCTCTGGCTCTTCCTCCTCGGATGAGTCTTTATCGTCTGACTCTACTGCCCTATCGGCATCCTGTCGAGTATGTATGGCTAATATTTCTTTACGGACTTTCCTAGTCATGGCATCTATACTATTCTGTCTGTCATGCTTACCTTCTGCAATATTCTGACTCCATTTAGTCAATACATCCATCTCTTCTTGTACATAGCCTGGTCGATCTCGTTTTCTTATTAAACAATTAATCAGGAAACGTAATATTAACCCTTGTGTCTCAGTTTTCTGATGTGCCATGGCTTCACGAACACATTCAGGACCTTCTCCAGTCTGAATAAAATGATATATTCTGTCTAGATAGTCTGGCATTCCTGGCAGTAAAACCAAATAATCTGCAACACGTCTTAAACGTAACGAGGCTAACATCATGGGCCCTTGCTTGCCTGGAACGGGATCATATCTACAATCTGTGAGGTATTCTTTAAGCTTTTCAGCAGGGACCGCTTTCGGGGTATGCTGTGTAGCTAATTCTCTCATTGTCAAACGGTGCGGTTGTGGCGGGGTTCGGTAACCTCCTACGGCACCTCCCGATGCGGAAGCTTGAGCATGACTTGACGTCATCGCGGGTGGCAAAGACACAGTTAACGGGGACGACTGAGTCGTATCTGGAGCAAAAGGGTTAAAAGGACCAGAAGTAGGGGGACCAGTGGCAACAGCGGGAGGGGAAGTGACAACAGGTGCGGGAAGTACGTGACGTGGAGGGGTCGTAGCTCGATCGGCAGGAACATGCTGTGGCAGATTATTATTAACAGGAAGTGCGGGTACATTGGTATATGCAGGAGCTACATCATCTAAGTAGGAAGAAAGGAAAATATCTGCTGCGGTCTTATGGTGACGTACTTTAGTCGGAACCAATGGTGGTGGCAAGTTACTGGGTACTTCCGGGGTCGCCTTAGGCAGGCCCTCGGCAAGAACTGGATACATGGCTGTAATAAGTGCATTTCTTTGACGGTCTAATTGTTCTGATCTGACCTGCTCTCCTTCTTCTAGTAACTCTTTTTCTTTGACCTTTTCGGATTCTTCTCTACTTCTATCTGTTTTTCTGAGTGCTTTTTCTATTCTTCTATGCGATTCTTTACGCCACAATTCTATGGCATCTTTCTGGGATTGTCTGGCTTTCTTCTTCCATAAAGCTTCTTCTACTCTCATGATGCACTCTGCATCCCATGTCCCTGAGACAGGCCATCTAAACTTTTCTTCGAGATTCTTAGTATAGTCCACCCACAGATCTAAATACAACACAGCGTCTAAGCCGTGTTTGTGGTACATAAAATACCCTGGAGTGTCCCTAGGCGGGACAGGAACTGCTTCTTCGAGTATCCCTTTCCTAGTTCCTATCTGACGTAATTTAGAAAATAACGGCATTTCTACTTTTACTCGAACACAATAAACACAATAATGAAAAGCAAACAGTCATTCATACCACGACATGAAACACATTAAAACATTTCGAACAAATACTGGCTAGTACATACAACACAATACTTGGAATCACAAGAAATAATACTTGAAGGCTGAATCACTGAACCACTGAATTAACTAGATGCACTGCTAAACAGTACAGACCGGTCCCATAAAGAGACACGTCATACCGCGCTCACCTAAGTGAACACGTACGGACCAGGACTGTGTACCCAGACCTGTCTTGACCGGACACAAACTAATGCACCCGTCTAGATGCGTCCCTAGCAACGGTACTCACCGGGAGCAATACTTGAACTCGAACTGGAAGTCTGAGGCGGCCTCTTCAACAGACTGGACTGGACTTCTACTGCTACGTCTAGTTACTGCGCATGCGTCTCGGCACGACGTCGGAACAGGTGGGCCTCTGGATACCTCGGACACTGCTACTCTCGGCTGGGCTCTGGTCGGGATCCTCCGCACTCCTCATCGCCTCGTCTGGATGTCGACCGCAGTCTCCGTCACCTCCGTAGGCCTGAGGGAGATACAGGAAAACCTGCAGATGCGCATAGATGTCCGTCACAGCTGTGGCAGGGGACAAGGCCTGCGACGCATCTCCGGCGCGTGGGGTGGGGGAGGGGTCCCTATTCGGGCGCCAAATTATGTGGTAAATAGTTTTACCTAGTCATTTTTCCGTATAATAATTATCATTACAAGACAGCTCATATAAATGAGAGGCAGAGTCCGTGGTATCTGAGTCTTACGGGTTTTTAATGGAAAACCTCGAGGTTGGAGATCATGTTCCGTCACCACTAGGGTTCGGGAAGGGACAGTCAACGTTTTATTAACATTACACATTATATATAGTAAAGTAACATAATTGAATCCAATACAGTAGGCGTAACAGGTGGAAAAGAGCGAAATAAGGACACATGTGCGTAACAGGAGGCGTGAAAGAAGGCGTGTAATAGGCGTACACGGAGGCGTGCACTGTGCATGTCAGAGAAACGTCATAAGAATCGTCACATGTGGGTGGGTGTACAGAGAAAGTTGCAGGAT
Organism: Lissotriton vulgaris; assembly: GCF_964263255.1. Taxonomy (NCBI): domain Eukaryota; kingdom Metazoa; phylum Chordata; class Amphibia; order Caudata; family Salamandridae; genus Lissotriton; species Lissotriton vulgaris. The sequence goes on from NC_141693.1 coordinate 1,452,764,837, forward strand.
CAGCAGAAAGTGCGGATGCGCGCGCAGCTAGCATGACGTGACATAGACGTGTAACTGGGGAGAACTTTAACACTAGTAGAGGAGACAGAAGTCTGGGATGTCAGAACGACCTGGACCTATAACGTATCTGGTATCTTATGTTTGGAGGATGTATTATCTGAAGTAAAGGTCTCTCGGGCAGAGGCTATTCTATACTGAATGCTAGTGCGTGCATATGTGTCTACGTGTCTACGTGCAGGGGCCATAGGCCTACTATGGCAACGGGAACTGTAAATTACTTGCATGGAGACAGGAAGGCTTGCTCTTTGCTCTGCAGCCGGGGAGATGTTTACCTAAATCACTAGACAGGAATGTATTTTCGAGGAGGCTGGACAGATAACTTGAAGGCAAAATACGGTCTTGGCAGGCAGGCCAGGTTGAGCCAGGCACCGCTTCGCTTGGCAGGAAGTAAGGCAGAGGTCAGGGATACGCGACCATGCTGCAGCTTTCAGAGGCAGGAGGCAGAAAGGGCTTGGAGACAGAAATCAGGGCCTAGCTCGGCAGAGCCAGGAAAAACGTAAAAGTGTACCATGTAAAGACGTTGGCATGGTATGGTTAGGAACTGAATTATCGATCCATTCATGGTGGATCTGAAAGAGGACATGTTAACGTTGGACGCAAATGTATTTGCGTCTTCATATTCGGTCATGGAGGGAAATTACATGTACTTGAAGCACGTACATGGAGCCGTTGGGGTACACGTTAGGGGGCACACTTGACCATAAAAAGTCTGATTACCTCTGGGCAATAGCTTGCTTAATCTCCACAACGGCCCCTCGCGGCGGGTGCCTGGCTTTCACCTTGTGGATACCCTGCCGGGGTTATCTCACAGGGGAATACCAGGACGGGTTCCCTAAGCAAACGCTTAGATACCGGGTCGGTGATTTGCGCTATATAAATACATGTACATTTACATTTACATTTTGACGTAAGCGTTCACAAGCCCTCTCTTTACCTTGGCACCCAGGCCATTTACATTCCACGTCAGGATGCTAACTCCTCTGTCACCCATTCGCAGTGAAGCATGCGTGTGAGCCATAGTGTCTAAAGTAGTCGTATGTATGCACTTTCCTCTGCCTATGTGTAAGCCCCAGGCTCCGCCTGACTCGCTGTGTCCTCTTCGGGAGGCTGCCATATCTGCATAGAATCAGTCCCTGGTGTTTCCTTGTGGTGTGTGGGTTCAAAGTGTGCTGCTGCGTCTTCCCAACTGTTGCCCCCCTCCCCCACCTAACCCTCCCGGTCCCCAACTTGAGAGAGTTCGAAAAACCTCCCCCCTTAAACCCCTCTCCCCACCTCCCTCCCCTTCCAGTCGCATCCTAACGTAGGACCAAACTATCCACGGGAGAAGGCCTGTCGCCCTCCCACGCATCCCTCCCTTCACAAACCAGAGAACAGTAAAAACTTAAAGAACAGAAAAGGGCGTGTCAACTTGCGTGCTCCCATATGTCGAGCTGCCATCTCCAAAGTCCCAGAGCACCCTTGTTCATGAGTGTGAATCTTGTGTGTCCATTGCGGGAGCGCTGGTCTGCCCTGAAGAATCCAATCAATCAATCAATCAATCACAGACATTTATAAAGCGCACTACTCACCCGGAGGGTCTCAAGGCGCTTGGGGGGGGTGGGTGCCGCTACTGCTCGAACAGCCAGGTCTTGAGCTTCTTCCTGAAGGAGAGGTGGTCTTGGGTCAGGCGCAGGTCGGTCAGGAGGGAGTTCCAGGTCTTGGCGGCTAGGTAGGAGAAGGACCTTCCTCCTGTTGTCGCTCTTCGGATGCGGGGGACGGCGACGAGGGCGTGACTGGTTGATCGGAGATGGCGTTTGGGAGTGTAGAAGTTGAGGCGGTTGTTGAGGTAGCTCGGGCCTTGATCGTGTAGGGCTTTGTGTGCGTGGGTGAGGAGACGGAAGCTGATTCTCTTGTTGACGGGGAGCCAGTGCAGGTCTCTCAGGTGTCCGGAGATGTGGCTGCGTCGGGGGATGTCGAGGATGAGTCTGGCTGAGGCGTTCTGGATCCGCTGGAGTCTCTTCTGGAGCTTGGCGGTGGTTCCGGCGTAGAGGGCGTTGCCGTAGTCCAGTCGGCTGGTGACGAGGGCCTGGGTGACCGTCTTCCTGGTCTCGGTGGGGATCCACCGGAAGATCTTCCGTAGCATGCGCAGAATGTTGAAGCACGACGAGGAGACAGCGTTGACTTGTCTGGTCATGGAGAGGGAGGAGTCCCGGATGAAGCCCAGGTTGCGTGCGTGGTCTGTCGGTTTGGGTGCGGTGCCCAGGGCGGGGGGCCACCAGGAGTCGTCCCAGGCGGAGGGCGAGGAGCCCAGGATGAGGACTTCCGTCTTGTCTGAGTTCAGTTTCAGGCGGCTGGTCATCATCCACTCGGCTACGTCTTTCATCCCTTCGTGAAGGTTGGCTCTGGCGGCGGCGGGGTCGTTGGTCAGGGAGAGGATCAGCTGGGTGTCGTCAGCGTAGGAGATGATGTTGAGGTTGTGTTGGCGTGCGATGGCCGCGAGGGGGCTCATGTAGACGTTGAAGAGGGTGGGGCTGAGCGAGGATCCTTGAGGGACGCCGCAGATGACTTCGGTGGCCTCTGACTTGCACGGTGGTAGGCGGACTCTCTGTGTTCTTCCTTCGAGGAAGGAGATGATCCATTCCAGTGCCTTCTCCTGGATTCCGACCCAGCCGAAGAGGGGTGCAGCGCGGTCAAACACCAAGGGCGCCCTCACCAGTCTCTACTTCTGGCACTCCGGGTCTCTCTCCAAACATCCGGTGTGTAGGGGGTTCGAGTGATCAGCCCTCCTGAGGGAGGTGTGGGGGGGGGCGAGCTCAGGTCCCTCACCCGAGGCTTTCGGCCCCTTCAGGTGCCTTTCTAACACCACCGCCATGTTGGTGAAGGCGTCAGGGTCTTCTCCAAGGGGCCCCCTGCTACACCAATGTCTCTCAGCCTCTCATGGGACAGCGTCCCTTCGGGGATCGCGCCGGAGCTCTCCCACTCTCTGACCCCTCAGTCAGCTGATCGCACAGAAGGGGGGATGGTGATGACGGCCCTCGGTTCCCTCTTACCAGCTCAAGTTTGCGCCGGCCGCCATCTTGGTAAAGGCGGCCGGTCTCCGGTATGTCGCTCTACTCCCCTCCGGGCTCCGGGCTCCGGGCTCTCAACCCCGCGGACAGGCTCCTCTGCGATGTCATTCCAGGCGCGGGTTGTGGCACTGCTGGGTCCCGGGCGGGCTTCTAGGAGCTCCAATGACTGCCGGGCGCTGCTGCCGCCATCTTGGCCACACAGGGTCGGCAATCCGATCTATTATTTCTTCATGCCCTGGCACAGTTTCTACAGTGGAAGCACCCTTGACAGCTCCCGGGACGTTGCGGCTCCCGCTGGTAAGTTTTGTGCCCCGGGAGGGATAGTTTTAAGGCGGATCTGGGTGCAGCTCGACAGGAGCTCCGGCAAGGGACTTCCTAACCGGCCATGCAGCTGGCCACGCCTCTCTCAATGTCCTCATTCTTAGCTCTTATCACCTCTAGTAGTTTCTCCATTTTGGCACACGACGCACTGACGACCTCAACGCGATCTTCCATAGTCAAAATCTGCTACTCTGCCTCTTAATCTGCGAGCCATGTTTATCGATTTTAGCCGCCATGGTGTCCATGCGTAAATTGAGGTGATCTATCTTAGCTTCAATGGACCGGGAGCTTTGTTGCATTGTTAGCATCAAAAGCTCCAGCTTTGTAGACATGCCGGATTCAGGATCAGGGTCAGTTTCCGAAGCATTCGGGGTGGGAGCTTTAGTATGTTTTTTGGTTTCAAAATGCAGTTTGTTCTTCTGCTTGTCTGTCCACCCCATGCTTAGACGTCCTTAATTACCAATGTAGGCAGCTGGGGTACCTTGCTGGATGACAGAGTACGGTTATCTGGATGGCCTCAGGACAAGATACTGGTAGTGCATGCAGCGCTAGCTCAGCGCTATTTACTTTAGCATGCGATGGCGCAGAAGATGCACAAGCTAACACTTGTGCAGGTATAGGAGGATCAGAAGAGCATTAGTGCCTTGCACTATCACTGCAGCAGAGGGAAAGTTCACAACTGCATATAAGGCAGGTTAGAAAGCACACACTGCCTCAGAAAGTTCACTGTATATTCCAGCCTCTGTGCCCCTCAATTGTCTTTTCGCTGCACCTCCAGGTCTTCAAATAGCGCTATATGCAAATGCACTACATGGGGCAGACGAAAACACAGTAGAGCCCACAAGCAGCTTCCCGCTCCGCGACGATAGACCAAGCAGTCAAAACACCACACGCCTCAGTGAGGGTGCAATGCAGAGAGCTGCTTGTAGTCAAAAGCCTTGGTGGGGGCTTGGCAGCCGGCAGCTTGGTGTCAAAGCCCAGCTCACCTGAGTTTCTGTTCAGTTCTGATGGAGGTTGAAGACAGTCCGACCCCACCCTGAAACTGCTTGTTCCAGCACACTATTTTTAAAACAGTGCACTAAGAACTAGAAGCTCAAGGGAAGGGGGGAAGTGGATAAAATAAAAAAAGAGAGACAACACCGTTCTTGCGTTTCCACTGTAGAAGAGCTGCTAAAATCTGCGGCCCTCTCTGACTTCTGTAGAAACTGGTGCCTAATGAAACATAAACAAAGAACAGATAAGTGCAACCTATCCCTAAATGTGTTCCTGACTAAACCTTAATCTTATTAGAAATTCTCTTCTAAAAGTCCCTGCTGGATCCTGGTCTCAAGCTTCCAGGTTTGGAATGTGTTACTTTTCTGGGATGTGCTTTCTATTACTGTAAAACTTCTGTAAAATCAAATGAATATCATTATCAGAATTACCAATGTCTAACATTCACCTTAATAAATATAACTAAAGCCTAAATTCTTAATAGCAAACTCACTTTTCACACATTTCCAGACCTTTTATAAAACAAATACTGTACTTTTACATCAAAATACAGCAGGTAATTTGTGCAAGTCCTTGCTTTACTGTTTTCCTTGCTGTCAATGGTTACCTATGTTCGATTCTTAAAAAAGTTCCATGTAAAACAATGTTTATTTCGCAAAGTTCCACGAAGTATTCTTGTAACAAAGGGTTTGAACCAGAAAGTTTGTGGGAGATATCTTGTTCCAAATTGTCTTTACATGAATCCAGAAATCGCCGTTAAAGTTCTTTCAGGTAATAAAAGGTTTTGCACTTACTTGTTGCTGAAAAGGGATACTGATCAGTCTAACCTTGACCTCTTTTTCTTTTGCAGGTTGATTGCAGTGGACAGAAGAGGGGCTGAGGCATGAAGTAGCAGGAAACCAGAAGAAGGAAGAGCCAGAAGCCGCGCCCGTTGAAGTCAATGAAGGTCTGGAGAGAGCAGGAGTGCCAGCGCCAAAAGATCTGTTCTCAGGTAAGTGGGAGGTAGACGAGCACAAGCACTGGGTGAGGCTCAGGGGCTGCCTTTTATAGACGGGGCTGGGTGTGGTTCGAAGAACTGAGCGTGTTCTCACAAACAGGTGTGCAGAGCTTCAGTTATTATGCTAATGAGTTGAAGTAACACATGGCCTAGGGAAGAGTGTTCTAAATAAGCCTTGGGAAAACCAAGGTCCAATGTTTTCTAAATAAGCCTTGGTAAAAGCAAGGTCCAATGTGCAAACAAGACAGCAATGTCCAAACTTGTGAATACATTGAGCAAGATACACAGAAGTTTTAGGGAGGGGCTGAGATATCAAGAAAGGCTTTCAGTAGTATGTTTAAAGAGAGCTATTACAGAGACCACTAGTGCTATGAGAGGGGACATGTTCTTTGCTGTGCACAAACCCTAACACTTGGAGACCGCGACACGGGTGCCACCACGCATACACGCCTGGAAGCTATCGGCCATGTAGAGGGCAGCTAGAGCCGATCGGGGATAACAATCGGGTGAGTGCACAAGGGATTAGTGTAGTGCAGTTCCTATATTCCCAATAGGCTCTGCGCATTAGAATAGTATATCCTATAGATATGACGTAGGAGTTATGTCAGTAGGTCTCTATCGAATATACTAAACTTAATTGTGAGTTTCAGCTAGCTCAGAGGTCACTAGAAACTTTCTTGAATACACAAGAAGGGATTAGTTTCTGACAACCGCATAAACATGACAACTTTGTTTCCCTAGGACTAGAATAACTATCTTCAGAGTCGTGGAAACAATAGATAAGTATTTCACTCACTCAATCGTGCATGCTTCGTTTCAACAGAGTTTTGCAGAGAAATAGTGAGACAGGCGTTTTCAAAAAAAGGTTTATTGAACAGTCTTCTTTCTCATGCAAGAGAGGTAAACTGCTACAATCGTCAGACAAAATGCAAAGTATAATGCGTACAGTGAGAATACTATTATAAAAAAAACCCATAAATAACACAGGCTAAAATACTCAACTGGTGCTTCTAAAATATGGCTACCCCAATGTACCTAACCTAGCTCTAGTACGAGGGAAGAAGTAAGTATGGTATTTTGCATACGTTTATTTTTGCCAAGAATCTACCAAAGGTTTATCTAGGTTCTAATCAGCTCCATAACTTGGAATGAAAGAGGTCTGGTATCTCTGTCTCAGGACTCAATTTCCCAACACCCCGCAAGGGCAGTCAGAAACACTGGAGCTGGATTTCTCAGCAGCTTCCTGATCAGTGCGTCAGCTGGAGAGTCGGCTTCCTTCGGCACTTGCTGTAGCGAGCTGCGTTGGGCAAGTAGGTCGTCGAACTTCTCCGATCCACTGTGCTTTGGCATAGCAAGTGAAGGTATATTTATACCTTGAAGGTGTTTAGGAATGCCATGTTTGACGTAAAGTCGGGCACATAAATGCCATGAATGAACCCTTAAGAAATAGATGTTCATTGTAAAACTAACTGAGTTCTTGGAGAAATCATTATTCAAGCAAGGGGAAGTCCCTAACAGCTTAAGCTTGTTTTCCAAGAAATCGTTGTGACGTTTGTTGAACGGAGGGAAGTAGCCATGCCTGTATTTGGGTTGCATGGGCTATGCCTAAATAAGGGCTTGATTTCTATGCCTATATAAGGGCAACGTGAATTGTACCTATACAAGGGCATGAAACGGGAAAATCTATACGGATTCTAAAACACCATACAACACCCACTCCACTATCTTATGTACGACTTCTACTAAATACTAGGTCCTAAACATGAATAAAAGTATCTAAATTCTATCTATACAACAAGTGTTTAAAACCCACCCAAAATACATATACATGCAATGGTACTGATTGTACATGAAAGGAGCATTTGTGCTGTATGCATTTAAGCTTGTTTCATTCTAAGCATATATTTGACATATTCGAAAAATGCTGTGTGAATGAATCACGAAAATACATTTATGAAATGGCTCGTAAATACAGAAAAGAAAAGGTGCCGAAACCATTAATAATAATTCTAGTTCCCCATGCATAGTTCTACTTTAAGCAGATTACTTTGTGCCAAAAATAAAAAATACAAATTTGGAAAAATAATAATCATAGAAAAAAAGAGTTCCAAAGTTAGAACTTTGTTTTGAAAAAATGAAGGTCGAATTCAAAGTTTCTCAGAACACTGTGTGTCAAATCAAAAGTCAGTGCTATTGTTTGGAGAAAACATCAAATTGTAAAACATGTGTCTACCATTGTAGGTAAAAGTTGTAGGTAAAAGTTGGATTACCTCGTTAATAAGATCAACCGCACATAGATGTGAAGTTTCGCCGTCAGCATTGGTAGCATTAACAATGTTCGAATTGGAGCGTACCTGTGTGCCTGTGCGCCTGTTGTTTATCATACCTCAGCAGTAGCATTTTGCGTCTGTGAGAACTCAATGAATGCCATCATCAGAGTTGGTAGCCACTGGGGACAACACAGTGCATGAGCCGTTACTAGTTCAAGCAAAGTATCAACATCCATTGGCATGACTGATGGGAGTGTCAGACATGTGTCTAGCACTCATTCTTCTTCGCATAGCAGGCATCGTAGAACAAGTAAGATGCAATCTTGCCAAATTGGTCTCTTAAACGAGGTAGTCCTAAAATGTGGACGATTCGCTCACGACACTTCATCGCCAGAGGAGTGGTGTCCCCGGTGAACTGGGTGTCGCTTGTGGATTGACTTGCCATATCGCAGCAATAGGAGGAAAAATAGTATCCCTGCAGCGAGTCCCAAAATGAGAGGCAATCCGCCAAACATAGAGTGCATGAAGTTCGGAAATATTCCTAGGACTGCTTCAAAAGGTGCTAACACTCCAGAAAATACTGTCTTAAATACATGTACAATACCACTCGTATCAGGCATGTTTAAGATACGACTTAACGTTTCCGAGATATGAATAGGGCAATTTGTAGTTAAGAGGGCATGTATCTCTGCAGAAGTCCTTGCGACTTGCAGATCATAAGTTTCTTTGGCCGAGGTCAGTGGCACAGTTTTCTGTAAAAGAATGGCTTTCGTTCAGCTTAAAGTATCAATTTGTATAGAAGAGATGGTCAGTGAAGGCCATAACGGCGACTCCCGGTCTGTCTTAGTTTTAGGAAACAATACTTGCATAGAGCAAGTGACCCTGGCTGACACAGTTACTAGATACGCTAAACCTGGCAACATGCCACAGCAGCTGTGATCATTCAACAAAATGTAACTTCCATTTGAAAGTTGTCCAAAAAGTGGATCAATCACTGCAGCCGGAGAACCTTGCAGGTGGCAGGATAAGTTGATAGAGGAACCATCGCAGGCCCTATATAGGATTATACCCTGACAAAGGAGAGAACCGCTTAGTGCGTTTTCACAGTTTTTCCCGCTAAGAAACACTTCACGACCCCCACTCCAACATCAGTAAGTGTATGGTAATTCCCAGGATGTCTTGATGTATTCTTTACCCAACCTTTCATACGTGCCTGCTAGTATGTGTTTTAGGCAATACTGAAAATAGAAAATTGTAACAGGCAGAGTGATTGTTCCGTGTATAATCCATTCTGTAGCTGGCTTTTCAGTGACAGTAAATGGCAATCTTTCCAGTTTTTGAATGCTCAGTACCGTATAGTCTGCTCCCCTCTGTGCCAGTTTGATCTGTGTATCAGTGAGATTGAATTCTGAAAACAGTGACGCAGTATTGATTAAACGCCAAAACACATAGCCTGAAGAAGGTTTTGCAACGTCCCGCCTAATAGCATGATAGAACGTAATTGGGACTGACCATGTTGCAACATTGCCAAGTCCTGTTCCATTATGTCTATGGCAGAGGATACTATGCTGTCCAAAGAATATATCCTGGACGACAGAGTTGTAAGCCCATTGTCAACTACAGAGAGAGTTTTCTCTAAATTAATACGATCAATTTCTCGTATCATTTCTGCAGTCTCTGCTTGTGTAATCTTCCATGCTTCATTATGAGCAGCATAGATACCAGAATATATAAAACGTTTATGATGCGGTGTTCTTGGTCTTAGCAAGAATTCCCTAAGATCAGCGCCATCTTTAAGTAAAGATAAGTGTTGTTTTACATCCTTGTAACCATTCAAGGCACAGTTTCCCTACACTGTATGTTGTTACTATTACCAGATGCTGTCTCTGAACATATCTTGGATCTGACCTAGCGAATTTGAACCCCGTGTTTTATTCAGGAATCTATTTTGACAGTTGTTTGTGTCTGTAGGCCAGATTAAACATTTTTTCCAATCTGGATATGTTCTGTTGTGAAGCAAAATAGTATGTACGTCGACCTCCCCCTCTGAAGTCTTATCACTAAAAGGTATATGTGTAGGTATAGACGGATTGTTTAGGTATTTTATCGTGGCTAACCCAAAGCAAGATGTCTGTTAGACAATGTCATTTAAAAACATAATTGGCTCTGGGATGATGCAGGCTCTTAATAAAGCTTCTATCCCCTGCACTTGCCAATCTTGTGTGCCCCAGTTTTTGTCTCAATGTTGTCTTTCCAAAAGTCGAAAACTAGTGAAGACAGCTGAGCATAAAAAAATGCAGAATAAATTTGCTTGGTATTTGTCAACATCCATGGTGGAACCAGATAAGTCTTTTCCAGGTGATGAAAAAGTTCTGTTCACTGGCGTCGTTTCAGGTTGGCTGAGATCCTCGGAAAACGTATCAGAGTTAATGACATAGCCAGAGGCAGTTCTGTCAATTGTTGGGATTGCATCAGGATTCGTTGAAATCACTGGAACCACTTGATCACGTGTTACATTTGCGTAGTCGGATGCTACTTCATTGTAGACAGGTGTTTTTTGACAAACTGTTATTTGGGTCTCAAGGAGGTACAAGTTCCATAGCTTTGTTGCATAGACCTTCATTTCGCACTGCAGATTCTTCAAAGGTGATGAGTCTCTCAGTTTGAACCACTTGAATAGTAGCCAGATTAGGGTGTCTGCTTCATTGGCGGAGTCCACTTGGCCTACTACTTATGATCGCCACATGATGTGATTTGAGCAGGTTGATGGACATAAACCTATTCTCCTTTTTACCAGCAAGGAGCGGCAGTAATATTGTTCTTGATCCGTGGATTGTTAGGACATGTACTGGTTGTCTGTAAGAAGGCCCACATTCCTTCTTGTCTGCGATCTTCTCTCTGACTAGTTCACCAAGCTTTGGGATCCAGACAGGTCTTGCTGGGATGGTTGGTTTCTCTTCAGTGGTTGTTGGCTTCAGAAACTCATTACTTTGTTTTGTTCTAATTTCATTTAAGTCCTGTAAAACAGCCAAACGGTCTTTGATATCAAAGGTTTTTTGGTCTGCGACTTATGTCTGACAATCGAGGTCCAACACTATCATTCTGGTCCCAAAAAGGACTTCATATGAGTGATACCCCCTAGAGAACTTCTTGGCAGATTGTTAAGCCTACTTTGGACACTTATGAGAGGTTTGACCCACCCGTCACCCGAGCCTAATACCCTGGCTGTTTTAGATTGCCTTATGTGCTGGTTTTTTCTCTCCACTACCGAATTTCCCTCAGGATGGAATGGACTAGAGTACTGCAATGCAACCACCAATTTAGCCATGGCCTTGTAAGCTCGAGAGCTAAACGCAGGAGCCTGGTCAGAATGTAGCGTGCCGACTGCGTATGTGCCGATAAAGACTCGCAAATCTTTTATAACAGTTCGAGCGTCAGCCGACGCTGAGGCCACATCCAAATGAATCTTGTCTTAATAGTTGTGGGACAGCATTTGTCCACAAGGACGTCTGCATGTAGAAAGTCTAATGCTGTCTTACAATGGTGTTTGTACTGGGCTGGCTATGCTATAGTCTGGTATCTGCGGCGTTGTGTGCTGTGATCTCTATTGCAGTCTATACAGTCAATGACAAACATGTGAATGTGAGCATTCATTCCTGGCCACCAATATGTCTCTTTAACATTTAATATCGTTTTAGAGATCCCTTGATGTATCAGGCCCTCTCCCAAATGTGCTTCGTATATCAAAGCTACTCTACGTTTCCTGTTTGGAATCACTCTACCCCCCACTCCAGGGATTTGAGCAAAAGGAATGGAGTTTGCATCAATTATATATGAGTATTTGAGTGGAAACTTATTAGGTACCGCTCGTGGCATTGACAGTTAGCATTATTTTGCCATCTATTTTAGTTTTTGAACGAGTGATTGCAGCTACGGAAGCCGTTTGCACAGCTGCCTTTGCGGCTTCTTCAGCCAATAAATTCCCTGCAACGTGAACACCATCACGTTGATGACTCAGTGTATGTATCACATGAATGTTCTGTAGTCCTTGTCGTAACTGAACTACTTGTTCCCAAAGCAGTTTATGCTTAATTGAGCCACCTTTTGCATCTTTGTAACCGTTTTGAATCCATTTCTGCAAGTATTCATTGTAAGATTGAACGCAATAATATGAATCGCACACTATGAGTGTGGGGAATTCGCGGTCTGTTTCTCAAGCGCCATCTTGAATGCTTGTAGTTCAGCTCGCTGAGCTGTACAATCTCCTAGAGATTGTGTTTTAGTGACCATTGGTCGGAATTTGCCATTGCGCCAACGACCTTTAACGATCGCGCACGCTGCCCCATATGCTTGTTTACCCCCACCCCCCCGTAGCGGGTTGAGCTGATCAGTCAGTATAAATTATACATTCATACTGTTCTAAAGGCAGAATTTCAGTAGGCAGAGGACATTCTTGTTCGTATTGTAGAAATGCTTGTGTTTTCAAATAAGGATCAAAAGTGTATTCAACGTCTGTGGCAGCAAGAGAATTAACCCATTGTATCCATCTCGGATGTAAAGCTTTAGCATTTGGAATGCTCGCTTTCGTCACTGCCTCTGAGGCAGGTACAGGTGTAACTACCATAATGCGCTTACCCTGTGCGAGGGCTCTCTCTTTTGCTAATGCAGTTTGAACCACTGTCAGAATTTTTTCTGTTTAAGTGAATTTCATTTCTGCTTGTGTGCACAAGTGTGATTTGTAAGCTATTAGTACTTTCTCACCTTCGTTAAAAGTTAAGTATGTGAATCCGCATTGTGCCTGAATGATTCGGATCACTAAGTTGCGTACGTTTCCGCGTGTTTGCAAATGTTTTGTTGCTAACATGTCTGTTTGTAGTCAACGCAAAATTTCTGTGTGTTTTGGTGTCTCATTAACTGTTTTAAAATCAGGTTTGATTAATTCGTAGAGAGGTTTAACCCTTTCTGCATAGTTTAGAATGTATGTTGTTAGATCTGGGGGTCTCTAGTTGGGAATGGTATTCACCTTTGTCCAAATAGGGACCCTTACTTCTTAGTCACAATAATGGGATTACAGTCCTTAATAACCCCTGCTCGACCCCTTGGTAGCTTGGCATGAGCAGACAGGCTTCTCAGAGGCAGTGTGTTAAGCATTTGTGAATATACACAGTAATACAGTGAAAACACTACAGATGGACATAACTCAGGTTTTATAAAAAAGTAAATATTCTTTATATAGACTTAACACAAGACCACAAACAACAAAAATCAACAATACTACACTTAAGATTGCTTAAAGATGATAAAACGTTGCTTAGTTCAAGTTGATGATCAATGCGACAAAGTTCTCAACAAAGTACCTGGATGCGTAACGCAAAGTGAACAAAAGGCTTGCAAAAGGGGAGGTTCGTCGGTTCTGTGATCCGGAGGAAGTGATGCGTCGTACCTCAATGCTTGCGCAGAGTAGGGGATGCGTTGTGATCCTTACTGTTGCGGAGGTGATGCGTAGAATCTCAGCCTGCCGGCCAGTTGCAGTGCACAAGGTGGCCCCTTGATGCGATGCGATGATCCGTTGTAATGCGAGAAGATGGCGCCCTTGATGTGGCGATGCGATGATTATGCGTAGATGCCCTGGCAGCCTTGCGACAACTCTGTACTTTGGAGCCGTGACAAGCCCTGTGACATGCTTCTCCGGTGATGCGATGGTGACTCTCTCGATGGCGTCACGTTTTTCCGGTGATGCGACAGCAGGCAGCTTCAATAAACACACGGTACCAGGGAGATGCAGTGAAGGCTCGCTTCTTCGGCGGTGCGACAGTCTCAGCTGCGGAGGCGACCCGCTTCCTCTTGGTGCGTCACGCTTCCAGCTCCCAGCGAGACGCAAATGTCTGGAGTTGAGAATTCCCACCAAGGAAATTCAGAGGGGAGCTGGAAAGTAAATCTTTTGTCCCTGAGACTTCAGCAGGAGGCAAGCACAGTTCAAGGCCTTGGAGAATATTATGTAAATGATGAAAGTCCTTAAAAAGTTCCTTCCCCTTTCCTTGGCAAAGAAGCAACCACTGCAGGCCAACCCAGCAAACAGCACACTGGCAGAGGGGTAGTAAATCTCCTGCAGCTTCCTTGGTTCTTCTCCTTGGCAAAAGGTTTCTTGTTCCAGAAGTGATATAATTTCTTGGGATCAGGGTCCCAATATTTATGCCCCAAAATCATTTGTTCTCTGAAGGCAGAGAGGCCTCTGCCTAATCCAAACCAATTCCTGAGCACTTTGTTGACATGATTCCTTCTCTCCTTTCACAGTGCAGGGCAGAGACATCTTCACAGTGCAGGGCAGAGACATCAGACAAGCCACAGGAAGAAAAGCCAGCATTGTAGAGGGAAGGCCCAGCCCTATTCAGATCCCAGGTGCAACTCCTCCCTCCCATCTAGATGCAGATCTCTCTATTCACCGATGGGCTGCCCCTGCCTGTCTCCTGGAATCCCCAAGCCCTGTCACTCACAAACCCAAAGAAGGAATACACAACCTAGCAGAGGCAGGCCTGGACAGTTAGGCAAGAAAATACATACTTTCTAAAAGTGGTACTTTCAAACACAGAATATTAAAACCAACTTTACTAAAATGTGTATTTTAAAATTCTGAGTTCAGGCATACTAAATTCGAATTTCTACCATGTTCCCTGAGTCAGTTAGGATTATAAGAATGTAATAATCTAAATGCCCATTCTAGCCTATGGAGAACAGGTAGCCTTCAATAGTGAAAAATGAAAATGGCTGTAATTCCTTATTAGGACAGGCTACACACATCAGATTATGTTCTACCTTATACTTACAATGCACCCTGCCCTACGGCCTACCATAGGGGTGTCTAATATGAAGCAAAGGGAAGGTTCAGGGACTGGCAAGTGGGTGCACTTGGCCAAGTCGACATGGGAGTGCTAGACAGCACACAGGCCTTGCAATGGCAGGCCTGAGACACACTTTACAAGCTGCTTCTGTGGGTGGCACAACCAGTGCTGCAAGCCAACCAGCAGCATTTGATTTACAAGACCTGGGCACACATGATGCACTGTACTAGAGTCTGACAAGTAAATCAGATAACCCAATCATAGAATAACCAATCAGTACATCAATTTAACATAGGGAGCACTTGCACTGTGGCACTGAATAGCAGTGGCACAGTGCCCAAAGCATAAAACCACCAAAACATATCAGAACAGAGGAGGCAATCCGTCAAAATGGAAGAGAGACTCATGCCAATGATGCCAGGTCTAACATATGTTCTTCCAAAATTCGGGAAACCTAGAATTTACTAAGTTTTATAGCATTTTTGTAGGTTGGAGCATCTCACACTTTTCTTAAAAGTTCGCTGCCAGGCTGTTGCCTTCACTTGATAACTCATATCCTAGGAAAAGGACGTTGAGGTGGGCAATTCGCGATTTCTTAAAATTGAATTTATACCCTTCAGAGGTGAAGGCAAGTATGATGGGGTTCATCCTGTTCAAGTGCCTGTCCAAACCATCGTCTGTTAGATAGATGTCATCTACAGATGACAAGGCTTCAACATCATATGCCTGTAGTAACTCTGTTCCTCCAGCTGAAAATAACCCCGGACTATTGTTGAATCCCTGAGGAAGGCGACAGAATTGACTCTGTGTCCCCATCATTGAGAAAGCGGCCAAATACCTACTTTCTGGTGCAATGTTTTGACAGAAGAAACAGTTAGAAATTTCTAAAGTGGTTTTGTATTTCTTACACACAATGTTATTCATTAATGCTATACTATGTGCATTTTGTACTGAAAAAGTTTAGATGTCTGTAATCCAATACTAGATGATACGTATTATCTGGTTTGGAGACAAGAAACAAAGAATTGTTAATTGACGAGGTGCATGTTTCAATCATAGGACCTCGATCAATACTGTGACCTTATGCCCCTATACGGCTATAATCCATTCATACCCCTATAATGGCATAAACGACCAGAGCCATATTTTCAGCCATATTTCTGAAACTCGCCTCTGCAGCTCATTACAGTAGATGACACAGCAAAAGCCACTATCTTAGATTCCTAGATTACACTCCGAGTTCTTCAACAAGATAAAACCCAGCAACCTGGGAAAGCCCCGCTTGCTATGTTTTGATTAGTAATAGATCTCTAATGAGCACTGAAAGGACGATCACTTCCTAGTGACATCTTTATTGACGTCTTATGTCCAAAAACGTACGTCAAACAAGGCACCTTTCAGGTATACATATTACCAACGTTGCCTTAAGCAAACGCGACGTCGATAACAATGGTATGGTGAATACAGGAGCAGAACAGCTGTCCCTTGCAGAGCCCAGCAGATGCAAGCAGCCCACGGACGCTGCCCCTCCTCCTCCTTGACGCGCTGAGAGAGACGCTGTATTTTCTCTTGCCGAGAAAATCCAGCTCCGGCGTTTCCAGCCTACTCTTGCGAGTGACTGGGATATCGAGTCCTGAAAGGAGATATAAGACCTCCAACATTCTATTCCAGAGGTATGGTGTTGACTAAACCCTTAGAGAGAATTCTTGAAGCAAATCCTTGGCAAAACCAACTTAACTAAACTGCTACTTACTTACTCCCTCCCAAGTATTAGGCTTAGGTCAGGTACACTGGAGTAGGCGTAGTTAGAAGCACCAGTTGAGTACGTTAGCCTAATGTATATATGAATGTATATATTTTATTCATTTTAACCATTGTATGGCTAAGAAACCATATCAATGCTTTTACAGTATTATTTCGCAATCCTCCTTTTACTGTACGCACTTTTTATAATAAAAAGTCTTGCAATTGTCGCAATTCATTTCTCTTGCATGAGAAGAATGACTGTTCAATAAATAATACCTTTTATTGAAAACGCCCGTCTCTCTATTCTCTGCATCTTGGTGAAAGTAATCTGCACAACTGACTGAGTGAAATAGCTGTCTATTGTTTCACATTACTCTAGAGATTGACTCTTATTCTAAGGAGCAAAGTTGTCATGTTTATGCGATTGTTGGAAAACTGAATCCCTTCTTGTCTGTGCCAGGGAAGCTGATCACTTCCTATTCAGTCCAGAAAGTTTCCAGTGACCTCTGAGCTAGTTGGTACAAACCCAATTAAGTTTAGCATAGTCAGTAGAGACCTGGAAGACCGCACTTCTACGTCTAAACTGCTGTTTATGTTATTCCAATGCGCAGGGCCTATAGGGAAAATAGGAACTACACTACACTGGGTACTGCCTTTGTGCAGTTGGTTGATTTTTTAATTGGATTTAATGGTGAGGAGAATCCTCATCCCATCCTACATGATTTTTATATAATGCAGGAGCTTGAGCAACTACCCATTTCCTGGCATAAGTATATTTTAAATGAATTGGAATGTGGTTGGAGAAGGCTGGCATAATGATTTCTTCACCATGTGGGCACTGCCTGACAAATTCTGGTGGCCAGTCTTGTTCAGCTAGAAGAATGTCACAACCAGTGTTTCCTGTAACGCGCACGGGCGGGCGCGCACCTTGCTTACCCAGAGCGCGTAGAGCCCCTAGGGAAGCGCGCACACACCCTGTGAGTGCTTTCGCGCCGCCGCTTTTAAAACGCGAGCGGCGCGAAAATGGTAATTCCGGCTGTGGCTGCGGGCTGTTTGTGGCCCTTTGTGAAAAGATTTGTTAGTGGCAGCCCCGTCATGCGCTGCAATTAACAAACATTTTCACAATGGTTCACAATCAGCCCCCAACCGTGCTCCCTTAAGAGAAGACATTTAGCAAGTCCAAAAGCATGGACTTGCTAAATGTCTTCTCTTAAGGGAGCGCGGTTGGGGGCTGATTGTGAACCATTGTGAAAATGTTTGTTAATTGCAGCGCATGACGGGGCTGCCATTAACAAATGTTTTCACAAAGGGCCACATGGTTTGTGATGCGAGAGGGGAGGGTTGAGAATGAGATCAGGAGACAGACATGGGCAGATAGCAAGAGGGAAACATACAAGCGATTTCGCAAGGACTGACTGTGCAGCATTTATAAAGCATTCTCATAGCTGCCAAGGTTTCAGATTGCTTTTGTGTGACATTTTCATAATTTCAGTGTAAATATGAGTGACATTAGACGACTATGAGTGACACTTTCTTTCGAGCAAAATCAAGCGATGAAGACACAGGAACAATGGATCCACATGCACTCACATAGCAGCTGCATTAAGAAGAGTAAATTGAAAGGGAACTGAGGTCATTTCAGTCACTGGGGTTTTGAAAAAGAATGCAAGGCCTTGGTGTATCCAGTCATATAATCATAAAAACGTACTTTTTAAATAGCACTTCCTTGAGCATTTCTATAAAGAATGGATTTTGGTGTAACAACTTAACAACGGTCAATATACAGGCCTCTTGAAGAAGGACACTTTCATTTGCCTCTTTCGGATTGCAGGTAGTGGTGTTTAAATTACTCCAGTGTTTACAAGCAAAACGTAACTCGTGCAGCTGTTGTACAAACACGCCTCTCAAATAGTCAAGCTCTGACTAATATGTAGAATACCCGAAACCCTCTATGTTTGCTGCAATACTAGACTCATACCTGTTACTCAGCTGTGAAACGTTGGCACCGTCGGCGGGTACTAGCCCAGGGTGCAGAGGAGTTCGCTACCAACAGTGCTATGGCCCAACCCTTGCCTGCTCTATTGCTTGATGCTGGTCGCCTACTTCTTGTTTCTGATGTTTCAGGGGCCAGGCCTGGGCTTTCTCGCTGCTGTAGCAGCCTTGCGAGGACGACATGTGAAGGGCCACTCACAAAGCATTGCTCACCGATCATCTCTGCGTGGCCGATACTGAGCTGGAGTCGTGTCTGGTGCAGATGCTGTAGGCCTGCACCATGGGAGTGTCCGTGCTGCGCAACGTTTTGGGTGGTGTGCAGTGGCCTCTGCAATTTGAATTTACGGCACCATGGTCAAATATGCATTGGCCTAAGCGATGGGAATTGAAAGCTTTTCCTGTTTCTGGAGTTCGTGTTGCACAGAATGTAAGATTTTATAATCATGGTGAGTTTAAATATTTACGAAGTATGTAAAATGCTACAGTGTCCAGAAACACTGATGGCTTGACTGAAAACAGATGTCAGCAAACATGGGCGGGAGTGTGTTCACATTTAGAGCAGAGTCACACACACACTCGGGTGGCTGCAGCACTGCACCACTCCTGTCTTACTTCACATCACTTGTTGCAGCTCAGGCCGCAAGCCACCACTGCAATTACCATTTGAGCCTCACCTGGTAACAGTCAGTGAGTCCTCGAGTCAGCAAAGCCTGTCGTGTGCAATCCAGTGACCGTCCGTCAGTCAAGTGTCCCTCTCGGCGACGGCAATTGAGATCGCCGGGGCCCGGGTAAATTTACTGCAACTGCACCGACTGAGGCAGCTGAGCCACACGGCCGAGGCAGCCTGCATGCTCACTCAGATTCCCCCGCCGACTAACTTCCTGTCAGTTCCTGGCGGCAGACGTGATGCAGGAGTACCGCACATCTGGATTTTATTAATCCCGGCCCCATGGTGACACCGGTGATCATGATTGGCTGCACGTATCGGGACTAGGGCAGGCAGCCCGCACCGGCACAGAAGTGCAACTCCGATACATTGTAGCGCCGGCTCTCAGAGAGCTGCGCACTGCTGTTAACTGTTTGCTGGGACACAGGCGGCCGGCACCTCGAGCAGCAGAGAGAGCCACACCGTGACGGGCACAGTGACAGGCGCCGTTGGTAAAATGCGTGACATTTCATTTCACTGTGGTGATGCGGATCACAGCACCGAAATGCGTGGGCGTCACACGTGTTGCGTGACGCTTGGCAGGACTGCATTCTGCATGCTGCACTGTTCTTGTCTGGCCTGCTGTAACTCAGGATAATCGTCCTGAACATATCCGCCTTGGACTTTCCTAGTCCGGGTTGAGGCCATCTCAGTCCTTGGCTTCCAAGGCACTTAAGTTTCTCGTACTCGCTGAATATGTTTGGACTGTGGTTCTTAGAATATTGTTAGGGTTACCTGCAAACCTAGGCATTGTGCACAGAAGATCAGAGCATCTGCAATAATTACAGACTTGCGTGGCTACCACTACAGAGTCACACAATATGACGCACAATAACTATGCCTCAAGCAAGGGTGAAAATAGGCACTTCCCAGCATTACTGGGCGAGGCCAGTCTGTGCTGAAGTTGTATTTCAAAGGTGTGACCAGCAGTGTTCCCTGTAATGCGGGCGCGCGCGCGCACCTTGCTTACCAATTCATGTCATGGCGTGCTTATCCAATTTGCAAACTGCTTTTAAGACCCTTATTGTGGCGCTGTATGTGTGAAAATGCACCATCTTTTCACTTTTTAAAGTAAACTTTTTGAGTGCCATTTGGCGCCGCAGACGCACGCGTTTTGGTTCCTGGCGCACATAGCCATGGTTGCAGCGCACAGAGACCCTGCACTGCCGCACACAGAGGAAAAAAATTAGAGGGAACATTGGTCACAACCCTCAGAAAGTCGCTCCCAAAAGAGTGCTTTCCCTTTTCTTGGTATGTCCCTCTCCATCCGGAGTGTTATTTCATTTAACTTATGTGGACAACTAACCCTGGTATCTGCAGTTTCAACTTGAATGAATTAATTCAAGTCCACTGTCTCCAGATGATCCTTCAAGTTCTTGCGAGCTATGGTGACCTCTGCTGCACTGTCCAACATTGTCTGAGCTCATTTCCCGTTCTTGAGTAGTGTCCTCAAGATCCTCAGCATGTCTGATTTTTAGACCTGCTACCGTCTTTTTGGTAAATTGAGGTTTCTTTTTTTCTGAACGTGTTGATAATCTTTGGACTTCACGCGTTCTTCTTTGTTTTCTGACCGTCCTCCTCTTTTGGATTTCTGTGACGAACTCTGAAAGGTACGAGAGGAACATGTATAAGTATCTTGATATCTGTCAGGTTTTCTCAAATTATCCCTATTCCTGAGGTTATACCTCTTTTCAGAGGGCTCCTATTGAGGAGACCTACCTCTAGAGTGAGAGCGCTTCTCTTTAGAAGTTTGTTTCGTGTTTTCCCACTTCTTTTTAGAAGTAGTAGGAGTGTTTTTAGTAAAGAACTTTTCAGGACCTTCAGACAGTTGTGGTTTAACTGGCTTCCCACCCAAGCTGTCTCTGCCTAATTCTTCATAGGATTTTTCAATTATTCTGGCCAGTTCCTGTGGTTGCTCAGTTACATCAAATTCCCTTAATTTTTGACGGATCGCTATGTATGCTGCTTCACCTTTAATATTAGCTAATATTATTGTTGAGACTTGTTTGAAATCTTTCAGTAATTTCATACCTAGATTTAAAGCAGGCTCTGCCCCGTATTCATTTTGAATTTGTTTCAGGACATCTCGTATTACCGCCAAAGATGGAATGCCGTGTGTTTTAGTGTAGATTGTAGCAAAGACTGTACCCCAAGTGTCGCAGTCCTCCAGATGTGGTGCAATCCCCATTGGTAAACAAATTGTTTAAATTCTGTGTTTCTCATGAGGGGTAATATTAGGAAATACTGCCTCGATTTGAGTAATTTTTTTAGCTATCCAGAATGGAATTTGTTCCCGTTTTGCGGGTAATTTACCAACGACTGAATGTAGAGTCTGTGGTGTAATTCTATTTGTGTTCCCCTGGTGAATGGGGTGTTGTGGAATTATTATTGCCGGTTGGACTGTAAAAGTCCTCATGACATATTGAACCAATTGTCTATTGATTTTGATTAGCTCTTTGAGTTGAGCTCGCAGTTCCACATCTCTCATTTAATTAATTTCAGGATGTGGTGTATAGCTGGCTATAACTGACCATGTTGCTCCTGGTCTACCTACTGGACCGAGCGAGGTTGTGTGAAGTATATGTTTTAGGGCGCCTTTAAACCAGAGCGCATGCTCTTGGTAAGTTAGTGGAATTTCAATGTCCTCGAAAGGAAGGTATTCCGCTGGTGGTTCATCTTCTTTGTTGAAGTGAAACACATTTGTTACTGGATTTGCTTCAGGGAAAATTATCCATGAGTAGAATACCTCTGTCTGGTGACATTCATGTGCCTCGATCACAAAAACTGCCCTACCACCTCTTGATGTTAGGCCAGTTTTTATAAGTTTTATAGAGATGGCTCTCCTTAAATTTGGAGGAATGATTATGGCATCATCGTCGGTTTCTTAGAAACCTGAACAGTTAAGAGTCGCATTGGCTGGATCAGCCGCAGCTCCACCGTTCTCTGTGTTGTTGCTTTTATTCGACATTTTGTTGACTGAAGGTTTGCAGAGCAGCTTTCAAGGAAACAAAGATAAGGTGCCCAATATTTTGGAACACTGTATCCTTCGATGTTGAACAAACCAAAAAGCTAATACATAGGATTTTTCGTCCTATTCAACTATGGCGGATATTTTCCTTTTATCCACTCCAGACGTCTATTGGAGTATTTACGGAAAAATGGGTCTCTGAGAAAAGCCCGACTGGGTTACTTTAGAATCTAGCGTTAAATTAGTGCCTTACCAAACGTTAGGTGCCATGTAGTTCCTATATTCCCAATAGGCTCTGCACATTGGAATAGTATAGCCTATAGATATGACGTAGGACTTATGTCAGTAGGTCTCTATCGAATATACTAAACTTAATTGTGAGTGCCAGCTAGCTGAGAGGTCACTAGAAACTTTCTCGAATACACAAGAAGGGATTCATTTCAGACAACCGCATAAACATGACAACTTTGCTTCCCTAGGACTGGAATAACTATCTTCAGAGTCGTGGAAACAATAGATAAGTATTTCACTCAGTCAATCGTGCATGCTGCATTTCTACAGAGTTTTGCAGAGAAATATTGAGACAGGCGTTTTCAATAAAAGGTTTATTGAACAGTCTTCTTTCTCATGCAAGAGAGGTGAACTGCTACAATCATTAGACAGAATGCAAAGTATATTGTGTACAGAGAGAATAGTATTATAAAATAATACTGTAATAGCATTGTATGGTTACTAAGCCATATAAAAATACATACATAAATAACACAGGCTAAAATACTCAACTAGTGCTTCTAAAATGCGCCGACCCCAATGTACCTAACCTAGGTCTAGTACGAGGGAAGAAGTAAGTTTGGTCTTTTGCATAGGTTTAGTTTTTCTAAGAATCTACTAAAGGTTGCTCTAGGTTCTAATCAGCTCCATACGTTGGAATGAAAGAGGTCTGGTATCTCTGTCTCAGGACTCGATTTCCCAACACCCCGCAAGGGGAGTCAGAAACACTGGTGCTGGATTTCTCAGAAGAGGAGGGCAGCTTCCTGATGAGTGCGTCAACTGGAGAGTTGGCTTCCTTTGGCATTCGCTGTAGCAAGGTGCGTCGGGCAAGTAGGCTGTCGAACTGCTCCGAGCCACCGTGCTTTGCCATAGCAAGTGAAGGTATATTTATAACTTGAAGGTGTTTAGGAATGCCAGCTTTGGCGTAAAGTCGGGCATATTAATGTCATGAATGTACCCCTAAAGAATAGATGTTCATAGTAAAATCAACTGAGTTCTTGGAGAAATCAATATTCAAGCAAGGGAAGTCCCTAACTGCTTAAGCTGGTTTTCCAAGAAATTGTTGTGACGTTTGGTGAACGGATGGAAGTAGCCATGTCTGTATTTGGGTTACATAGGCTATGCCTAAATAAGGGCTTGATTTCTATGCCTCTATAAGGGAAACGTGAATTGTTCCTATATAAGGGCATGAATCGGGAAAATCCATACAGAATCTAAAACGCCATACAACATTAGTGCCAGTTTGGTTTCAGCGCCCTGTGGTTCAGCGCAATTGTCAACGCTGCAGCCTCCAATCTTGCGGCAGTGGCAATGGAAACATCTCACCTCAATGTCTGGGGGCATGAGATGGCAGCCACCCAGCCCACCACGGGACAGGTGAGACGCCGCATACAGGCACTCCACAGCACTCCGAGGGCAGCTCAGCAGCTAGGCAGGGCAGCACTGCCGGGCGGACTTTCCGCTTGGAATTTACCACCTTAGGGAGACAATATCAGTAGCCGGCTTCCTCCGGGGTCTCCATACTGTGCCAAACGAGGAGGTGTGGCGTTGGTGCTGTTAGAAGCCTCAGGCAGCCAGTGTAGGGGGCATAAATCAATCCTCTTCACCTCAGAAGCATTTTTCTTTCACTTTTAGCAGTGGACGGCGCCAGTTTAAGCAGATTTTAGACGGATAGTAGTCCTGACTAGCAGAGCAGCACTAAAGTGCAGCCATCTTGCTCCGGGCTCTCTCTGGCGCCACCTCCATACACAATAGTTGATGAAAATACTTGGAAATCCTTCTTTGCTGTGTGTTTGGGAGACAGACTTTTGAGCATGATATCCATCCAGAAGGATTTTCTTCAGAAAAAATTGACATGGTTGATTACAAGTCTTTAATATTTAAATTTAAGAATAGAGAAGCCATCAGGAAATTGGATGCTGTTAGGAATGGACCTGCTGTTCTAGGTTGGAAGGACGAAGGAAAATTGGACATTATCCTCAACCCTAATAGTCCTGATCCTGTTAAGGTCTTTAATAATGGTGATCTACTTTGTGAGGAAATTTTGAAGAAATTTCCCAAAGTTTTCAATGGGGGTATTAGCAATCTCAATGATTTCGAACATCACATAGTGTTGAAAAATGATGCGTGTCCCAAAGTACATATGGTTAGGCAAATTCCCGTTTTACTCAAAGATGATGTTGAAAAAGAGTTGGACAAATTGGTTAAGGCTGACATTATTAAGCCAATTCAGTCAGCTGAATGGATTTCTCCGATTGTGGTAGCCAGACCTGGCAATGGCAAGTTGAGGTTATGTATTGACCTTAAGCACTTAAATAACAACATTGTAGTGGACAAATTTCCTCTCCCTAAGATCTCTAAGATGTTATCTCTTGTAAAAAAAAAGCTGAGTGGTTTTGGTCTACAGATCTTTCAGCTCTCTACCACAAGATTTCTCTTGCTGAGGAGAGTAAGCAGCTTACTGCATTCATTACCCCTTTTGGGTATTTCCAGTACAAGAGACTTCCCTTTGGTTTAGCCTCAGCCGCTGCCATCTTTCGAAAGTTTAATGTACCAATTTTTTGGTAAAATCAAAAACGTTAGGTGTTTCCCAGATGACATCCTTGTTTTTGGGGAAGATATGTTGGAACACGAAAAGATTTTGAATGAAGTTCTCACTATTCTGGAGACTAAAGGATTAGCAGGAGAGCATTCTAAGTGCAATTTGTAGTCAAATCTATCACTTATTTAGGTCACCTTCTCAGTAGTGACATCTCCTAAACCTTCCTTAATTGATGTCATTCGCGATGCTCCCAGTCCTAAGAATAGAGAGGAGGTCAGATCTTTTCTTGAACTGGTGGAGTTTTACTCAAAATTTGTGAAGGACTTCTCTACGAAGGTATTTCACATTAGGCAGTTGCTTAAAAACAGAGTTCAATTCTTGTGAGACATGGGATGCCAATCTGAATTTGACAATATCAAATATGCAATCATGAAAGCTCCTGCTCTTATGGGATTTGATTCTGATTTAGATAATGTAGTCACTGTGGACGCCAGCAACAAGGTTTTGAGTGGTGTTTTATCACAAGTCAAAGCTGATGGGAAGGAAAATATTGTAGCCTATGCTTCTCATGCCTTGTCTCCAATCCAGAGGTTTTCTGTAATTGAAAAAGAAACCTTGCATGCGTATGGGCCATGGAACATTTTTGTTCTTTTGTCTGGGGAAAATCATGTGAGAAACGGAGTGACCACAAACCCTTAATCAAGTTACTCACTACAGAGGGAATTTTGAATGCTTCTGCGAGAATTGCTAGACTGTCTATGCGTCTACAAGACTATTTACAAAATTGTGTACATTCCCGGTAAGAAGAATATTATTGCCGATTTCTTGTCCAGGTTACCCATTGGTCTGCAGGAGTGTGACAATACTGATTTGGATGTTGAACAAATTGCTCTGATTCATAACCAAGGTATGCTCAATTTTGGAGAGAAAGAATGGTTGGACTGTTATAGTCTTGATAAAGATATACAGATTCTGTCTGTATTTATCAACACTGCCTGAGGTCCTCAAACCATCTTGGCAGATTAGACACGAACGCTCTATTATCAATGGGTGGGTCTTCAGAGGTGATAAAATTGTCCCTCCTTCTTCTTTGAGATTGAAGATCGCTAAACTTTGTCATGAGGAGCATGGCGGAATTATCAAGACCAGGCAAAGAGTCAAACATTGGTTCTGGTGGCCCGGTATTGATTTTCTTATTGAGAGAATTGTGCATGGTTGTTTGCTGTGCACAAATTTGGATAGCCTTTGGTTACCTTGAGACCCAAAACGTGTGAGTCTTTTGTTCCCACCAAACCGTGGCATACCATTGCATTTGATATCTTGGGTCCTATCGGTTTGGAAGCAAAGTATATCATAGTGCTCATTTATGTTTTTTCATGGTGGCCTGTTATAAAAATTGTCAACAACGTTACTTCTGATGAAGTGTTGAAATTTCTTGACAGGACTTTTATTGAGGAAGGGCTACCTGTCCAAGTTATTTCAGACAACGATGTCCAATTCATATCTAACATTACCAAAAATAATTTCAGAAAAAACAGAATCAGACATAGTACAACTTCCCTTTACAACCCTTCGGGTAATGGTATGATTGAAAGAATTCACAGAGTGTAAAGAACTCTATTCAAATGGCTGTTCAGAATAGTTGTGAATGGGAAGTTCAAGTCTTTCAAACCATGTGGATGTATAGCACCACCCCTCCTGATGCTTTGGTAGTGTCTCCTTTTGAGGTCATGAGAGGACGTGGTGCCAGAACTAAGTGAAATCGAGAATGGCTGATAAAAACTGCTACCAGTATTGTGCCAGTTGATGTTATCAGGTCTGAGATAGTTAACAGACATAACAAGTATAAAAAGATGTATGACCTAAAACATAATTTCAAAAGTCCACAAACATGTTGAGACCAGTCTGGCAAACAATACGGATATGGGGGAATGGATTAGTGTTCCATACTAAGGAACTTTGGATGAAGACTTTTTCGAATTGATTAGGATTACGGATAATGTTTATAGATTCCTGTCGCAATTATTAAATTGTTTTAGCTACGACTTTCAAAATTCACTAATCAAAGTGAGAATTTTAATGAGTGCCAACGTTGATATCCGAACCGCAAAACACCTTTAAAGAGTTTTACTTATTTGGTACAAAGAGAAACTTTCTGTTACTACTGAGTAAATGTTTGACTGTATATACGGATTTACTATATTAAGCCTTGAGAAAGTCATTCTTACGACTAAACATGTGTCGGCTGTGGAGTTTCTACAACGACGTGTCAACTTGCACAAATAAATATATGCTGCCTATTTCTTGTTATTTGGATTGTTATTTGTATTGGAGTATGTTATGTTGTACTTGGGAAATTAAAATACAAGCCTGACCTGAGTTTGTCAGAGATTACTTATACTGGTGCTGTGCTCTGTTGGTTATTGTTTTAGATTGTATGTACTTAGAGGCTTTGCTTCTGCACAGGGGGACATTGTGGATGACACAGTTTTTCATATTGAGCACACGTTAGATAAAACATGTGCAAAACAGTAACAGAGGTGCTGACTGTTCTTGTAGCTACCACTGCCATCGGATTAGTATTATAATTCCAAAAGAGTTTGAATCAAGGTTGGTTGTTGGTTCAAGGTTAAAAACAACCTAGAAAACTAGGAATGGGAAAGCCAGTTTGTCGAACCTTTAAGAGTTAAGAAAGTCCTGAGAAATGCTGTACAATTATCTGATGGCAAGTTCTGGAACCTTAAACGCATGGCCATTTTTTGCCCTTGTCCCCGTTCCTCTAAGAATTTGGCTGTGCCTGCAGTTTCTTGTTCTGCGAATACTCATCATTCAGAATGATACATTAATGCAGAAGAAGCTGTTCCATATAATTCTGACGGTAACTGCAGCAGCAGTCCTGGGTTGGCCACCACTGAGTCTTATTGTATTCCTCTATTGGGGGTGATAATGTTGTAGTACCTGGTGGGGGAGGTTGCAATGTGAATAGCAGTTTACCACTTTGTGACAAACGTATTCACACAAAGCCCATGTGGATGGCAGACTTTGTTTGCGATGAAGTGTCTTAACTTTGTTTGTTTTTTTATTTTTTAAGGGGGGGGGCTGGATGTCTTATGTTCTCATTCTGTTTCATGTCTCGCTCTGCAATGTCCACACGTCAGCATGAGTTCTAAAGTGCTGTTCAGTGGACGTTGGGGCTGAGCAGTGAGAGAAGGCATTTGCTGTATTGGTGCTTCGTCTTCAATAAATCTTATTTAAATCTCACTCGTGTGTGACTCCACTTTACACCGTTCTTTTCTAACACCCTGTAGTTACATGTGTCTGAAATGCAGAACCCAGTCTAGGAAATGCAGTCCCAGTCACACTCCTTGCTGGTCGCATAGCTCTGATGCCGAGACAAAATTAAAATAATTAAAACAAGGGCGAGGGGTAGTCCGTTCAACGTCCTGTGTTAGTTCAATGAAAGGAGGCGTGGTTCACAAACACACGGGGCAATTGGCAAATGAGAGGATGTATTTATCTGTAAAAGTCTAATAGTGCTTGGGGGAGGGCGCAATAAGGCAATTGAAGATAACATGTACCTGACACTGCCCCATTCCCACTGATCTAGGGAATTACAGGCCCACTTCTAGTGAAGCCGATTGCTTTGTATTGTATTGTATTGTATTGTAATTGCATTTATTTAGCGCTTACTACCCCCGACGAGGCGTCGAAGCACTTTTTCGGCGAGTAGCACGCTACTCCGGGACCCATAGAGGATTAGTGTTGAATTAGTATAGTGAAACATGCAAGTACATTTTAAGTGGTGGATAGGTTAGTCAGTTATTTTGATTTGGAATGATAGCAGAAGGATAGAGGAGGACAAAGGTTTGTATTTATTAAGCGCTTGTTGATGCAAGCTCTTCAGAAAGCCTACAAAGGATTAGTGGTGAATTAATATGGTGAAATATGAGTAATTTCAGTGGTGGATATTAGTCAGTTACTTGGAGTGAGAAGGATAGCGGAGGGATAAAAGGATAAAAGGGGAAGAAACATTTGCAATCACAACACTTGTTACCTTTGATGGGTGTTGAATCGCTTTTCTGGCGAGAAGCACACCACTCCGGAACCCAGAAAGGATTGCTGTTGAAAATTAGTATAGTATAAAAAAATATGGAGTAATTTGAGTAGTGGATATGTTATTCAGTTATTTGGGTAGTATATTAGTATAGTTTAATATGGAATTTGAGAAGTGAACATGTTAGTCTGTTATTTTCGATTGAAAAGGATAGTGGAGGGATAAAAGAGTGAAAGATTATTTTTTTTAGGTCTTAGCAATAGGAGGAGGCTTTTGGATGAGTAAAAGGGAGTTTTGGAGGGGAGGACTCAGAGGAAAGAGTTTAAAAAGGTTTCTTTTAGGGGATCGGTATAGTAAAAGAGGTGTCAGATGATGCAAGGAGGGGTAGAGTAGGGGAGAGTCTAGTAAGGGTTATTTTGGCAATCATAGTAGTGGTATGAGGTTTGGGATAAATGAGAGAGTGGATGTAGAGGATATATTGATAGATGTATAGGATGAGAGATAGGGTAGTGCATTGTAAGGAGTAGTAGAAGAAGTTTGAGATGAGTCAGAAGGTTGGGCTAGAAGATATATTGAGCGAAGTATAGGCTGAGAAATAGGGTAGTGCATTAGAAATGCTAAACTGGAAGAAAGTGATAAATATATAGATCCATAATTACATTGAAAGTATATAGTTACATAAAGGAGGTAAGTATATGTAGATTAAAGATATTGATAGAGGCACAGGATCAGAAATAGGGTAGTGAATTGGAAGGAGTGGTAGAAGAAGTTTGAGATGAGTCAGAAGGTTGGGCTAAAAGATATATTGAGTGAA
Source organism: Lissotriton vulgaris (assembly GCF_964263255.1). Classification (NCBI taxonomy): domain Eukaryota; kingdom Metazoa; phylum Chordata; class Amphibia; order Caudata; family Salamandridae; genus Lissotriton; species Lissotriton vulgaris. Next base: position 1,452,794,456 of record NC_141693.1, read on the forward strand.
GTATAGGCTGAGAAATAGGGTACTGCATTGGAAATGCTAAATTTGAAGAAAGTGATAAATATATAGATCCATAATTACATTGAAAGTATATAGATACATAAAGGAGGTAAGTATGTGTAGATTAAATATATTGATAGAGGCACAGGATGAGAAATAGGGTAGTGCATTGAATATGCTTTTTCAGGAGAAAAGTAACAGACACACAGATCCAAGCACATGGAAGGTACATAGATGCCCAATGGAAGTATGTACATGTAGACCAATGATGATTGTAGTTTTCTGAAGATAAGGTGGTTGTCGGTGGACCTTATGTTGAGGGGTAAAGAGTTCCATAGTTTGGCAGCTTTAACAGAGAAGGATGTGCCACCAATGTTTTTTTTCTTGTATGGTGGGATTTTGAGGCAAGATGCTCCTTTAGAGCGGAGGTTCCTTTGTTGAACGTGTTTGGTGATTTTATTCCTGATGAAGAGTGGTCCCATTCAATGTATTGCTTTGTGGGTGATACAAAGCAGCTTGAACGTGGATCTGCTGGAAACCGGTAACCAATGCAGGGCTTTCAAGGCAGGTGAGATGTGGTCTCGCGGTTTGATATGCAAGAGTAGTTTGGCAGAGGAGTTCTGAATCAGTTGTAGTCTTTTCATGGTCGTTAAAGGTGATCCGTGGTAGAGGCTATTGGCGTAATCAAGTTTGGACAGAACAAGGGAGATAGTAGCTTGGACCTTGTGTGGAAATCCCAAATAAGGAAAAATTTGTTGCAGCGTTTTTATTGTAGCAAAGCTTGATCTTGCTGGTTTATCCACTTTGGCATTCATCGACAGCTTGGAGTCCATGGTCATTCGAGGTTTCTAACTTCCTTCGATACTTTAGGCATTGATCCCAGTTCATCAGGCCATGCGGCAAGCGGGTTGTAATGTTTCCAACCGCCACACGTGAGTATTTCCATTTTTGAAGCCTTCAATTTGAGATGGCTCCAGGTCATCCACTGATCCACGGCTCTGAAACAGCTGAAAATTGGTGATTTTCCAATGTTTTTGGGGCATTCCAGTTGAAGGAGTATTTGCGTGTCATCTGCATAGTTATAGCACGTGAGGTGAAATTTATTGATCAGTACTGGTAATGACTTCATGTAGATGTTGAAAAGCATGGGCGAGATGATAGAGCCTTGAGGGACCCCTGCTTTTGTGGAGTATGGTTTGGACGAGAAAGGTGGGGTATTGATGACATTAGTTCTGTTTCGAAGGTAGGACGCTATCCAGTCTAAAGCAGTTCCCTCTATGCCTGCTTCATAGAGTCTTTGTTTCAGAGTTTCATGGTCAACCGTGTGCACAATGTTTCATGGCTCCCTTCTTGAGCGCTACTTCTTGTATCAATTAGATTGTATTGGCAGTTATAAACTCTGTGCTGTACAACTATATGCTATGGGGGAGGGCACTTACTTACTCTCATGGCCATAATTCACCCTCTTGTACTCGGTTCTGTACAGCCACAGTCCAAGATCTCAACAGCAGCGCGTGCATCCCTTGTCTGGCTGCACAATGCACCTGCCCGAGCTCAGCGCCTCTCTGATAGGTGTATACACCTGCATTCGATGCTGTGCAGTCACTTGCCTCAAAATGGCTCTCATAATGTCGTGCTGAGTTATAATGATATATATTTAGGCATTTGGTGCTACCCAGACCCTTGCCTCAACCTGCCTCTCCTGGCCCCTCACAACCCTCGGAAACCTCAAACAAGGCAATTGTTCAAAAGGTGCTTAAAGTGACCGTATATCAGCTGTTTGTAGCTCGCCCACTACTATGTTTTCCTTACAGTCTGTGACTTTTAGTCCCAGGCTCATAATAGAATAAGCACTGGTGAAGGCAATAGTACGAACATTAGCTGCCAGCTTTTTAGCTTTATCAGTTCTTGTTTTATGTTGTGCAGTTTTTGTAAAACTTTATTTTTGAGCAGCTGACGGGCCTTCCCAATATAAAAAGTAAACATTGGTTAAAATATTTTGTGGGCTCACAAAACACATTTGTAGGCATTTGTAGGCATTTCTTGGTCTCCCATGAGACCGTTTATATTTTAACAGTGGGCTTAGAGACCATTTATTGCTTGAATTCACTATCACTCTCATTTGCTGGCTTCTTGTTGGTCAGCTGGAGGCTTCCTTCCACTTCATGTGTTTGTCCCTCTCCTGGAGCATGGACACAATACTGGTAGCCTTCCACTGCTCATTTGTTAGGCTCTTCTTTTTTGTGTTTACGCTCTCTACCATCATGTGTGGTTTTCAGGTGTCTCCCTCCTGTGTCATCCACATGTTCCTCCCGCCTGACGACCCTCCACTGCCTGCATGCTTGCCCGAGCTTCTAAATCCTACTCTCTGTATGTTGCCCCCCACCTTCTCTTCCTCTACTGTCTGTTGCCCAAACCACTTTCCCTCCATTGTCTGTGTTGCCCCCACCTGCCCTCCCTTCGCTGTCCGTGTTACCCTCTGGTGTCTATTGTCCTGCCCTCTCTATATTGTCTTTGTTGCCTCCCACACGTCCTACCTCCCTTGTTAAAGTTGCTCCCACCCACCACGACAAAAAAGCGCTATAATGGGGACACTGCTGGCTGCATCATACCTCATTTCGCCCCACACCCTGGGAGGTCAGTGTTCCCCCTACATGCCTTCCCTCGTTCCCACCATCTTGCCCTCCACTCCACCCTTCCACCCAATGAAAACAGCGCTATGACACAGCCGCGTCATTGCACTTACATTTTTTTTTTTACATTTAACCATGGTGTACAGCACCAGTGCTGCTGTACAACATGCCTACAATACATTGACAACGCCAATAATTTCTGTAGGCAAAGCTTACTGGCTTTGTCAACGCTTCTTACCATAACGGCCCCTGAAGGGAACTAGTTTGTGTTGAAGTGATGTTTGTGAAAGTAAAGAATGCTGTTTGTGTCCCTCACGGTGAAGTTACCCAACAGCTGAAGTAGACTGGCCCACAATGTCAGGCTGTATGCCGCTACTGGAAAAGCTGCTCACGTCAGAAATGTAATAAATGTAGCGATCTGAACAATACAATGATAGGACGTCCTACCTGCCACAGTCCTTGCTGTCCCAGTCTGTCACCAGCCCATGTGCAGGGCTATAACAGCTATACCGCAATATTGTTCTAACAGCCGTGCCAACTACCGGTCCCAGCCCTGCCTGTCCCTGTTCTATGTGGCTGACACCAGGCCCCGCCTCCCTCGCTCGCTAGGTCCAAGCGCCATCCCGTGAACTCTGATTGGTGGAAACTTTTGCCCTGCCCGCCCTCGCTCGGGCCAGAGCTGTGATTGGGCCGTCTGGGAGAAACAGGTAAAGAGCGCACCTGTGCCGGGGAGATTAGCAGAGGTCAGCGACAAGAGCGGAGCGAGGGCAGTGGAGTCGGGCATTGGCAACTTCATCGGGATACTTTTGGGGACAAAGGACCTACCCGGTGCAGGGTGCCGCTATTAATCTCAGAGGACCAGCCGCAGTACCGAGCAGCAGGTAAGCAGAGAGGGTGGGGTAGAGATGGTGGGAAAGTGGGCGAGGGAAACTTCTGAACCATAGAAAGGGGAGATAAGAATGAGACAAGTGCTGTGGTATAAAAGGAGAGGAAAACGTGGGGACCGGAATGACGGCGGGAGCATTGAGAGGACTTAAGGGAGAGAAAACTCGGACCGGATTTCTTCGAGTACAGGGAGGAAGGGTGAGTGTTCGAGGAAGGGGAAGGTAGCAAAGACCAAGGGGAGCTGTAAAGACCGAGGCAGGAGAAGAGTGGCACCACGGGCATAAATGTGACTTTATAGACGCCGCCGTTCACAATAACATACACCAAGTTGACTGTGGGCTCTGTGAGAGTCTCTGAATAACTTCAGGATTCAGGGGGCGGAAGGTGGTGAACAGCAGACCTAGGAACAGCCATGTGAAAAATATTTGTGCCTCAGTCACGGACCGCAGGGCACCAGCAAACGCAAACCTGGGGCATAAACACAGAGTTCAACAGTGACCGCCCACTGTAAGGAGACGAGCTCCCGGAAACCCGCATACTGTGGAACAGACAGCCGCAAGGGTGACAGCCGCAAGGGTGTATCCCACGCCTCTCCCCACTGCGAGGTAGAATTCAGTAGGCTCTCTCACGCCCTAAGATAACGATTTAGGGGTTTGGGAGCCCCTCCCCCCTCGCTCTGAGACAGATTTCGGTACGAGATCAGATGAAGCCAGATTTCCAGCTGTGAATGGAGGTCAAGCTCCGGGATGCCAGACAGGGACGAGAGAGAAGCTCTCGGAGACAGACTTGACTTTTGTCCCAGTCACGACAAATCAGCCCAAAACGAAATCCTCGAAAACACAATGGCCCACCTGGTACTGCCAGAGTGCCCAAAAGGCCAGAGGCAAGTGTGAGAGAGGCGTCCTGTGCAGACCGAGGTGAGATAAAAGAGAGACAGGAAGATGTCTAAAAGGAAAGGTGTGAGAGAGGGGGGTAGGTGAGATAAGGAGAGGACACTTTTGCGTGGGGGAGTGAAGGGGAGCTTGTGCAGAATGTCAGAGGATGGAGAGAAATGGGGTGTGCCAAAGAAAATGAAACCAGGTTGGGGTGAATGGTGTGTAATATACATAAAGGGAGCTGAGGTGGTTAGGAATTAGAATGGGTAATGAGAATGCATTAAAGGAATTTGATCACAAGACCAAAAGAGGAGGTTTGAGAAAGAAAAGACGTTTGAGATGAAGAGGGCAGGGCACATTTTAGGAAAGACTGACACAAGCAGGCCATGTTACTGGTACAAGACGCCAGTGGGACGCCATCTCTAGCGGGGGTAGTACAGAAACATGCCCCTTCACCTTGGTGCCAAAAAGCCTTCTACTTTCCCCACAAGGCGGAGAGGAAGATGGGAGACAAGGGTAAATAAGAGAAGGGCCAGGTGATAAGGGAGGGTGAGAATGGAGGACTGTGAAGTGTGGCAAAAATGGTGTGTAAGACAGCGGATTGGTAGATAAATTGGCAGGAGTGAGCAGAGGGTGATAGGGTGAGAAGAGGAAGCTAGAAATGAAGGTGCAGCAGGAAGGAAATGTGAAATTAGTGAGAAGAGAGAAGATGATGGACAGAGGAAAAAAGAGGAGGGAAGAACGAATAAAGTGTGTGTGTGTAAGATGCAGTATCTGACAGAGCGAGGGGAAACAGACTACAGAAGGAAATGGAGGGTGGAAAAACAGAAGTAGCATAGAGGCACTTTTTGTCTTTAAAAAATATTACTGGGCAATGGCCATAGGTATACAAAGTGCCCACAGCCTGTGAGATGCAAGAGACTGGCATTAGGATTTACATGAAGTGACTACAACACATCCACAGGATACGATTACAACTGTACTTTTCTTTGAGTGACCACAGCAGGATGTGACAGAAACATCTTGGGCAGCATGACAAGTGAAAGCACGAGGCGCGACGGAGCGTGGCAGCAGGTGTCCTGGCATGGAATGTGACGGAAGTTACGTATGGTGGCAGCACTGTAACATCCGCTCACTCATCCACCTACGCACTCGCCACTGTGGATGAAGCACACACTCCAGAGAGCGGCGTAGCACCCACGCCAGAGAGCTGCCTCTAACTAAAGGCCGCTCATGCCACATCTGCACATTCCGTGAGCGGGGGAAGCTCTACTCCTGCCGTGCTGGATCCCTTCTGCATGGAAGGGAAGCTTGCACTCCTGTTGCCTTGTGTGTGAGGGGTAAACTTGCTTCGCTGCTGGCACGCTGTACCTGCACTGTAGATGCTCCAGCTGGACCTGTTCTGTGAGAAAGGGCAGCTTACACTACTGCTGCCTGTCTTGAAAGGTTGAAAGAACCGTGTGCTGCTCCCACCTGCTGTTTACCTGTTCTTTGTGTTCGAGCCCAGTCCACTGCTGCCGCCCATATTGCACCTGTGTTGTGTGTTAGTGAAGTATGCAATGCAAGCTTCACTACCAGGGACATTATGAGCCCCTCCCTTTCAGCTTTAGCAGCTACAGCAGCGCAGGGGTTTGTATGTGCCTCTTCGGTCTGCAACTGGGCAGACAGAAGATGGGAATTGAGGCTCTACATTATACAGGAATACAGCCGGGCAAGCAGGGACAAGGACGAATAAAAGATAGGTAAATAGAAAAGGGAAAGACGGAAGGAATAATACATGGAAGGAAGGGTGGTTGAATGAGTGGGTGAGTGAATGGTTGGTTGAATGCAAGGCAGAGTAAAGGGATGGATGGATAAGTGGGTACCCAGGTGAAACGATGGCAGAGTACAACATGGATGGAAGCATGAGTGAATGGATGGCACAGTAGATGAATGTATAATGGATGGATGGCAGGAAGGATAATTAGAAGCATGGATGGCAGAGTGGATGAATGAATGGCACAGTGGATTGATGTATGAATGGAGGGCAGAGTGGATGGATCGATGGTATATGGCACGTCTGGATAATGGAGGAAAACATGACTAGATAGCATAATGTAAAGGTGAGATAGTGGAGTGGGTGGATGGAGGGGTTATTTTAATTTTCTGGCTACGCCCCTGTTCACTTCACACAAGCCAAAATGATTTGGCATTTTCATTTGTTATTTTGATGTATGAGATAAATGAGTGAACTCTCAATACTATGTGGGCCAAGCTTACTTTTGGTTTTGTGTGTGAAACAAGTGAAGTTTTGGAAAAGGACTAGCACACTTTATAAAATGTAAAACTTGGCTGTTACAAGCTTATATGATACCTTCAGCCAACATCCCTTTCCGTGTTTGGGGTTCTGAGCCCATAACCGTATTAAAAGTAAAGCTACGAGCCCCAGAATGCAATATGTTGTTCACTGAAAACCCAGGGATGGCTAATGGTATCATATCATGGTGGAACTTTTCACCCTTTTGAAAAGCGAAACAGCCATTTGCCGTTTGCTCAATTGCTTTTGATCGGCAATCAGGTTAAACAGCCTGGTGGATGAGAGGGCAGAGAAGGTGTTTCAGATGCGAGCGCCCACTGCTAATAGGTTGGCATTACCACTCCTCTTGAGTTAATTAAAATAAATAAACCTCATTACCCAGAGCAGGGAGAGCCTACATGGGGTTCAGGTACTTCAACACAGTGCGACCAGCAGCCCCCGCCTCGCATAGAATCAATAATAGAAGTTACAGCAGAAGTGTTTGAAGGGACAGGAACATTAAAATAAAGCAATGCCCTGTCGCAGGCTTCTGCTATGAACCTGTCCTGGGAGGGTCGCATGTGAAGTACTCATTTGTCCAAAACAACACATTTGTCACTTGTTGAAGTCAGAAATGTAATTGGGATCAACCGTGACATGTTATTAACCAATGAACAAGGAGAAAACTGCTTTTGCAGTAACGGCGTCATGTTTGTTTAATGCTTCTTTTTTGCATGTAGTGTGCACTAGAACAAAAGCTTTGTTTTCTTTTGTATAAGGCAAGAGGCAAATAGTGCATAGGCCATGTGCTTTGCATATAGCGACAGTGAAACCTTTACAAGTATGGTAAACACGTTTCAAAGACACTAATTTAGCCACAGCGTGGTTTCTCTCTGCCCTGTGATTAAGCCTCGTTTGTATGCGTGGATTCATGGCGGCTCCACGTGAGCGCCCGTTCTCGGGAGCCATTTAGCTGGAACAAGAATTTGAGGCGGTGCCCTGAAATCTGAGGGCACTTTGCTTGTGAAAGTGCTTGTGACGACGGTAAGCACACGGACAGACTGTACTGCTACAGCTGTAACTAGTGGCAATATCATATCGTGAATGTGACGTGCAACAAACCAGTCTTGGTTTTCCAAGCAGCAGTACTATGCATTCTGGTATTTTTATGCCAATAATTAGTGGGAAGCCCCAGCATGCTTAGTTTTACCATTAACCGAAGGCCTCCCCTGATAACATGGGGGCCTTTGAACTACTGAGGTGGCTTTCTTCTGCCTTTCGTTCTTTCAGTTTGAGGTATAAACTGTCGATGCATATGGCTCCTACACGCGGACTAGAGTTACTATTCTAATAATATTTTTTTTAAAGTGGTCTGGAAAACTTCTCAGATGCTGTGGTGTGAGACTGACACAGAGTGAGGAGAATCTGGGCGTTGCAGTTATCTACATTTATTGCAATCGTCGTAATATTAACAAAAAAAATCACCTTTCATGAATCATTTGTCGCTCGGGCTCTAGTCCTAGAAAAGCAAACCTGGGCCCAAAAGGTGCGATCTGTTAAACTTGTCAAAAGTCGTTGACGTTATTATGATGGCGTGAGAGCGACGGAGGAAGAATGTGGTCGGTTGGGCCGGATAGTTTTTCAAAAGGATCATAACGCGGTGGTGCAGGTGTGGGGAGGAAACGCTCGGTAATGTCAACAAGTCCTGCGGGCGGACCTTGTGTTTTCAGAGACTTGCTTCTTGGCTGGATCTTGCAAGAATCGCCTCGCTTTTCCTTGTTGGGCAACCTTTCGGATTCTGACTAAAATACAGAACTGAACGTTATTCTTTTGAGTTTAACTCTGGTCTTTTCCACCAGCGTTCAAATGAAGGGAATGGTTGATCTAAAAGAATAGGTAACTTAATGCTAATGTAATTGCCAACCGTGTTTCGAAAAAGAAACTAAATGGGAATGTAACTGCCAAACTTATATCGAAAAGACAGAAAAACAAAAAAATGTAGACCTCGGCGTCATGACCAGAGCAATTCCTACTAGCCACGAAAGTACCCAGGACCCTCATTGTCATACCTACGAACTCCTCCGAAACAGGATCTGTAATAGGCTGCAAATAGACTCCTTGAAGAGTTTCTAACGCGCTTATCCTGTCCGTTGACCCTCTGCCCTCCCAGAATAGCATAGCATGGCAAGCAGCGGCATTTTATTGTGCACTCAAATTCAGCTTGTTGCTTGTGACTTTTCTGAGAAAGCAGCAGCATTATTTTGTGTACTTAGGTACAGCTTGTTACCTTTGCTGTGTCCCAGAGAGGACCAGCATATTATCACTGACTCAAATTCAGCATATTGCCTGTGGCTTCTCTGAGAAAGTCACTGCAGTACTCTCTGTACTCGTGATCAGCTTGTTGCCTATGAATGCATCCTAACATTGCACTCTCATGTACACCTTGTTGTCTCTGAGCACACTCAGAAAACCATAGCAGGCCATTGGTCTCTCGTGTTCGCCATGTTCTCTATGAGCGCTCTCAGAAAACCATAGCAGGCCATTGGTCTCTCGTGTTCGCCTTGTTCTCTATGAGCGCTCTCAGAAAACCATAGCAGGCCATTGGTCTCTCGTGTTCAACTTGTTGTCTACAAGTGATCCCACAAAAACACAGCAGGCCACTGTGCACTTGTGCTCAGCTAACAGTCTGCTCTCTGTCCTAGATAGCAGCAACATTACATTTTATACACACTTTACATTGTATACAGACATTCATCATGTTGTCTAGACAGCAGCGGCATAGCTTTATCCACTTGTGGTCAGTTTCGTGCCGATTAAGGCCATAGCTTTCATTGATTTTGTTTTGTGAAGCCTCTGTAAATGTGTTGTGGAAAGTGGTGACCATCAGATTTTGTGGGTGTAGGCCTCACCCAAGCTATTCCATCTTTCACATAAAGACTCTTTCCGATAACCATCTTGTGCTCTTCTGCTGCGGTTCTCACTTAACCACTAAATCTATCTTCGGCTGCTTGGGCAGTAGAGTCCGAAACTGGATGGATAATTTTTTCTCATCTCCTGTGGTCTAAAGATATAAAGCTTTGTGCCTTCCATTGACCAGCCAGGAATAGTATCCTTTGGGTGTATTACTCTTGTTTGTTTCTAGAGCTAGACAGAGAATATTCTATGAAAACGAAGCAAGGAAGAAGCATTCCCATGGAAAATGTCAACTAGGTTCAATCCATTTACGTCATGTGGATTTTGAGTGCAACGAAACAGCTCAAACGTCTGTTAAAAAAATCAATAGACACCAATAACATAATTTGCTGCCTCTAGGAAGCAGCTACAGATGTGCATAAAACAAATGGGATTTTCTGGATAGCATTTATTTTGATCTGCCTACCCATTTGCAAGCAGGAGCAATTTGTAATTTTCCAGTTGAATGACTGCTAGAGATATTTTACCCACATTGGTTCTGGTCAGTAGGAATGCGGGAAGTTCATCTTAACAGAATTCACTCTGTCCACTGGACCTAAATTGATTTAAAGTTCTGTAATAAAATGATGTTTTATCTTGCTTGGGCTCCCCGACCACCATACATACTAATGTATTGGGGATCTTTCATTCTTCCTCATGTTGTTTGCTGGTGTGGGACACTTTTTTTTATTCCCTGTGTAAACAAGAAAGGCCCATGCTGTGCCAAAGGAAATATTTGCTTGTTCATAGTGTAAGAGAAGGACATAAAAATAGACCATGTGAGTCCAGCGGTTTAACAATTAACCACAATCAAGGCCCTCTTAGAAGTTTCCGAGGTATGGCCATGAGCCTATTTCATTAACCCTTTAATCGAGAATGGATGCCATCCTGGACTGAATCTGAGTAGAGCAAAGAATGTTCTGCACCACTTTCGCTAAACTGCTTCTCACGCGATCCTTTATTCTTCCGAGTTTACCTAGTTTTGCTAAAGGTTCCACCTCAATAAGTCCAGTGCTCCTAACCACCCCACTGTTAGACTACTCATCTCAAGATGTACCCCCCTCGTGTTGGCCAGAATGTCAGACTAAGCCTGCTCTTCTCTCAATTCAAAATAGACTGCCCCTCTCTTGTTGTTGACTCGTGGCTTCTTTTCTTTTATACCACAATTTCATCAGGGGTTGTTGTTCTTGCAGGGCTTGCTTTTTCCTGCATTTATATACCCCACCTGCCTGACTACACTTCGGACGTGCTATCACCTATTTTGATATACCATCATTAGTTTATTCTTGTCCTTTTCTATCACATCTCCGTACAACCTCTTCATGTATACATTGTATCATGAATATTTGCACTCCATACTCTTCTGCTATGCGGGAACGTGCTACATGAGTGAAGTTGCACAATTGTAGACCAGAGGCCGTTTTGGTTTGAGGCCTGTAAAAAACGCAACTTTTTTCTTTAAATTGTTTCTGCGTAGTTTTGTTAACGTAAGTTATTATTAAAATATTTCCTTAAGATAACCACCGTAGCAACTATAACATTTGTCATATAATCGAACCATGACCAGCAGTATTACATTTGACCCAGTGGTCGCAGGAGGGGCCCACAGTCACTATTTTTTTGAGGACCAGCACTTATTTGACCAAATTAGACTTTGACCAAGGGGAAGAGTGAAAAACACAAGTGCTTAAGAACGTGGAAGAGAAAGACTGACAAACCTCAACAAAGGAAGAAAGAAGAAACCTTCAAGAGTGGGATAAAGAGGCAGAGGGCACCTGGTAGTGAATTCAAGAGGCATGAGGTGGAATCAAGACTTGCACAGTCTTTTTATTCAGCGCACCAACATTCAATTTCACCAGTTGCAAGCTTCACAGCAAAACACTGGGCAGGGCACATTTTCTTCTACAATTTACGAACGTGTGGCCAGTATTTGGTATCCAAAAATCGGCGACAGAGAAGCACAACGAGTTGCCCTACCAATACTAAAAGGCCATATAACTCTTTCCTCCCCCCTTTTCTTTTTGCAGAAGAATCTCCTACCCCTTTTCATAGACTGGATCATGGACCCCTCCAGCCAAAATGCATTCCAGCTTGTAAGGAGTCAGCCAAAATATTATCTACGTTTGCCTCTTCCCTCTCTGATGATTGTATCGTGGTATTCACAACCAATGTGTTTAGGCATGGTGGCCTGGTATCCAGGATCTGTCAAGTGCTACAACGCTTCTGACCTTTCTGCTAGGTCCAGTCATTCGTAGATCTGAGAGTTTCACATGGCCTTCTGCTACCATCTCCACACCAACATATCTATTGGCTATCTATCAAGACTGAGAGCCCTTCGTCTAGCCTGGGGAATTGCAATTCTCGTTTTAGTCAAAACCATGGCCAGACCGGTGAATTTAGGTTATAGCATGTTTTTAATCTCTCGTTCTTTCCCAGTTTTAGAGTGCACTTGAGAAAATACACTGTTACACGTCACAATCTCTTTTCTGCATCAAACCAGAATCTCTGTGTTTGGAAACATTCCCAAGGAACTTCAATTAGCAGTTGGTGCACCATATGTGACACAGGCTTTGAATCTGCTGGGGTATATCCTTCCAGCCTTTGTGGGGTCAGGCAAGTTTCCTGGAGATTAGTGGGACTGTATTCTTTTAAATCGGACATCAGCCGATACCTTTTAGACTTGTATCTAGCCTCCCACTCCTTGTCTGAGTGCTGAACAACAGTGCTTAGACCAATCGCGACGCTGCTGTACAGACTCCCAATTCATTGAAATCTGCACCATATTGGACAGCACAGATCTGGGAGAGTTTCAAAGTTTGCAGCAGAACTTGTTGCTGCTGTCAGCAGTAAAAATATGATCTTAATTTTATTGGCATCTTACAAATACCTTTCTGTGAAAGAGTTTTAACTCGCTGAGATATATACTCATAACCAACATAGCAACTGAGTCCATCTGATATGTGGAAGAGAATCAAACCTCTGGCCATATCTTATCTAAATCTCATGGGCTATCTTATAATCTAATAAAACTTGTCTGTAATACGGTCCAGTGATGCCGAGGGCAATGTTTGGGTTGTTCACTTTAAAGTAATGGAGTTTTTTCACAGCAATCTAATTCTCTGCTCATTTAACCTAAACCTATTCGTCTCACCTAAACCTATTTGCACAACCTCAAAACCTGGCCACTTCAGTAGATACCGCTCCCCACTGAAGGATGTTCCATCACCTCTCTCCAAACCTTCAAGACTGTTCTTGTAATAGAAATGGAGAAAGAAAGGAGTCATTTTCTCTCCTGTTGTGTCATCCTAGATTCAGGTGTCCCCCTGTCACTTCCTGAATCGTGCTATGGTTTGAACATGAATATATGCAATACATGTATGTCATAGCTCAGGTGTGACTCCGTCACCATTCTTTCTATGTTAGCCATTCAAAATGTCCCACACCATAACCTATGTATCATTAATATTGTTGCAATGCGAAGCATTTCTTGTCAGAAGACTGGGTCTGCTCCAGAACCTGCATTCTGCCTTTGTGTTTTCCTATGGTAAGACACTACCAGCACCCTCTGAGTACAGTCAGTCTCTTCAATTTGTCCCACAACTTGACTCCTTCACCAAGGCAAAGCCCATCTGTGTCTAGTTGTTTGAAAGGCCTGCTTCCAAGTAAGTAATTTCCCAATGGTGAATGAGAGACCACTACCTACAAAACTGAAGTACTGATCTTTGGGAAGAATCACTCCACAAGGGACCACAGCTGGTTGCTTGCAGAACTCGGAACTACACCCACACTGACCGACCATGCACACAACCTCAGCATCATCCCAGACAGCCAACTGCCAATGAAGCAACAAGTCAATTCAGTCTCCTGCTTCCACACATTTCGTATGCTCGGCTTAATATTTAGATGGATACTAACCAACACCAGAAAGACTGTCACTCGGACTCTCGTCACCAGCCGCCTCGACTACGGCAGCACCCTATGTGCCGGCATCTCCAAACAGCTCCTCAGAACACTCCAGACCATACAGACCACACACTGCAGGCAGATGCCTCCTGGGCCTCACCAAACTAACCCATAGTGTACCCCACCACAACTGAGAGACTCCCCATCCAGAAAAGATGCCAATTCAAGGTCCTCACACATGCCTACAAAGCCCTCCACCACCTAAGACCAGTCTACATCAACCATTGACTGAACTTTCATCAACCCTCTAGAGCAGGGATCTCCAAACCGGTCCTGGAGGGCCGGATCCATGCCAGATTTTTGGGATATCCCCATTGAGATACATGTAGTCATTTTTAAAAATCTGGCATGGATCCGGCCCTCCAGGACCGGTTTGGAGACCCCTGCTCTAGATACCCGTGTTCCTCTTCACTTGCCCTCGCACACCTCTCCAGCATCCATTGCAGCTGTAGAGGTGGCAGCTGCTTCTCCTACATCACTGCCAATACCCGGAACCACCTTCCCCTCCAGCTCAGTACATCCCCCTCACTGGCAGACTTCAGAAGGAGACTCAAGACCTGGCTCTTCGACGGAGACACAACGCACAGATACCCTTAGAGGAGACAGTGTTGAGCTTTACAAAGGCTGTTTAATTGATTGAATTAAGCACCAACGGCCATTAAGAAAGTGGGAGACTTGGTGTATGTGACAAAGTCATGGCTTGCATTACCTGGCTAGGCTGTCTGTCCTGATCTTTCAAAGAATAGAATCCCAATAAAGTAATATATCATGGCTTGTTGGGATGTTCACTAATATCTGGCTTCTGCATCCATCATCTGTAACAACTTCAATAAATATATAGGAATTTTTCTCTTTCAGTGGTATTTGAGTTATTTATTCTCCAACACCACCAGTGCGAGAAAGTTAGCCCTGATAAGTATCCGTATATAGTGTTGCTGTAACATTTACATTTGTAGGATGCATTATTCCCTAGTTATTAATGTGCTCTGTAACATTTAGGATGAGGTTCTCCAAGTGTGCAAGATTACAATCATCAAAGACTCCAACCTCCTCACATGCTTGTGTGAGGCTTATGGGATGGACTTTTTTTCTGCTCATGGATTTCCTTTGACAAATGTTTTCTTTAATCAGACAATTTTTTTTAGATCTTTGAATTTGTTTAGCTTTTAAGGTGCTATACTCCAAGCTTAGTATACTGGTGTTCACATCTTAATTTCTACCAGTAGAAGTCTAATGAGGTGTTCGGGATGAAAATCTCCTTTCTGTCTGTTTTTGCCAATTGACTCTATGTAGATCCTAGTTGGAGTCTGGGACAAGGACTCTTCTACTGTATCTTCATTTTGATCTCCAGAAGGCTTCTGGCTCTGAGAAAGAGTGCTTCAGATCAGTGATCCTGCACATAGAAGTCCAGCACTTATTATGATACAGTTCTCTGAGTTTGGACCACTGGGTCACCCTAAACCTCCCATGCTGCACTCATCACACCACACCTGAAAGAGCACCACTGGCTCCAGGTTTACAAATAAGCACAATTCAAAATCTTCACCCACACCTTTGAGCCGCTACATAACACTGGCCAAGCATAACTCAACAATCCAATCTGATTTCAGAAACCTTCCAGACACCTCCGCTCGTCCGGACTCCTACTTGCACATATCCCTCTCAAATGGAAAACCAGATCTGGAGGTCAAGCCTTCTCCTACATCTTCTAAAGCGTGGAACGACCTGTCGCTACACATAAGAGCCTCTTCCTCACTTCTTAAATTCCATAAAAAGCTTGCTTTTTAAATTGTATGCCCTAGGTGTGGCTAGACTCTCACCTACTCCGCTCCAGAATACCGTCCGGGGTGATAGTGCGCTACATAAATCTGCATAACATAACCTCATGCGTGAATTACTGATTTTTTAACGAACTGAAGGCCCAGAATATTAGAACATAACAGATTTGTTTTGTTTGCTTTTCATGGGCTGTATAGTATTTCCAAAACCTGGACAGTGTGTTAAAGGATCAAACACAGGGACCAGCATAATCATTACCCTCCACTCAATCAACCTTCTTCTTAGGAAAGGTAAAGGTAAACACACCCTGGTCATTTCATCTGCTATCAGAGCTCTGTTAGATGACCACTGCAGTTGTAAAATCCTAAGCTACTACAGACAAAATATGCTGTAAACCAAATATTTTTTCACGTATAACATAAATACATGTGTGTCTGTATATGTATATGTATATATATATATATATATATATATATAATCCACATTTGTAAAGCGCGAACAATCACCCCTAAGGGTCTCTAGGCGTTGGAGGCCATCGGGAAGATTAACCCCTTTACTGCTAAGGCATTATTATTCTGATCATATAATTTCCATTGAAATCAATGGAAAGTCCATGACGAGTTACCCTTGTCATTAGCAGCCAAGAGGTTAAGCAAGCTATTGCCCAGAGTCACATGGTGCTGGGCTAATCTGCCACCAGCGCCGGGGATCGAACCGTGATCCACAGCTTCCAGCGTCAGTCGCCCTGGCCGTTGCGCCACACCTCTCCCCACTATATGTGTGTGTGTGTATGTATATATGTGTGTGTGTGTGTGTGTGTGTATGTATATATATTTATTGCAGCCAATCAGGAACTCAATACTTATATTGAAATAGCTTCCATCTTGGAAAAGAACTCATACTGAATGTGTGTAATATATAAAATATGTGGTAAAGAAAACATGTAGGGGTAAGACTTTGTCCTCTGACGAAAACCTCTTGGGGTTTTAGTGATATTCACAAACCACAGTGCATTTGACTTTGTAATTCACTATCATGTCACTAGCACCACACAACTGCATTTATTAATGGCATTTTGTAATGTGGGATGTTGTCTTTTGGCCACCTTGACGCACCATTTGAGGTTTTTTGCTGTTGCTGTATTAAGAGAGTCTTGAGAGTACAAATGATCTTGTTTCATCTCTGGCACTTGACCATATAACGATGAGGATATATGCACAACATGCTACTATGTAAAAATGTAGGTGCTGTCATGTGGAATCTGGATGGGGATCAAAGATCTGCACAATTGGATATTAGTAATGCTGGGGGCAGTGTATGGCGAGACTGATGAGGTATGACGTGGGCAGTTAGAAAACACTTGTCTGGTTAGATGAGGCATCCCTTTGGCCATATTGATTGCAGAACCTCTGTGTCTATGAGTACCATTATTCTATTGAATATCTGACAGACTAGAACAGTGTTTAGATTTTAAGTGTTCTTTTCAGTGTATCATCAATTGTCTTTTATAGGATTGGCTTATGTGGTGGGTCATGTCATTTTAAAAGTAGGCTGGTTACATTACGGTCTACGAGTGTTGCAGAATGTCTGCTTTTCTTGTGGAAAATGATTTTCCGTTCTTGCATCCGCTAACCTTTTTCAAAGGTTATCGAAACACTTGCATTCTCCTGTGTTTTTGTTGGACTCATGCGGATGCGGTCCATGGTCACCGATTGGGCAGCCGTTGGATAGCCTGGACCCTCAACTGCAAAAAATCTAGGATACTTATCTTGAAATCTTAGACTGGGTGACATGTGGATTTTTGTACATCTCGGAACTTTTGACTGCTCTAGATATATTTAAGCAGTAATATTAATCAGTGTATAATTCTACTTGGAGAGCTGTAAAATTGGCCTTGGCTACCTCAATTCCTACTTTCCGTCTGCATTCATGAAGGAAACATTAAATCATCTCCATGGCCCTACCCAAGATTTAAATATATTCTGGAAGCTTTCAGCAGAATTTCATGGACGAGCATGCCCTGTGTCACCAAGAGGTCGAGGAGGTGTTTTCCAGTTCGAGTATGAGATCTTCTCTTTGATGCTGGCTAGGTCCACTTTAGTTTCCCTAGTCTATTGGAATTATGATGGTCCATTGTGGAATAGGTTGTTCTTTTCCCTGCTGTCTCTGCACCTCTTCTGTGGGTTTGCTCAATAAAGGGACGTTGAAAATTGGTAAATAATTGGCTGTGGTATGCAGGTCTGCAGTGGCTTACAAAAAATGACCCACTGATCCACCCCAGTCCAAAGGATAGAGACCACAAAATTGTTTTACGAGAGATAAATACATTTAAAGTTAAGAAATTCCAGAATATATCTTGTTTCACAGAATATTTATGTACTTCAAGTAGGGAGAGTCCATCACTTTACCCAAAATGTTCAAACGTTGAACAATATGTATTTTGAACTAAGTATTCTGTGATCGCAATCCAACCAACTAGAATCTGTGACTTTTTTTTTTTCGCTTTCTCATTGTATTTTGAATGTTGTAGCTGTAAGGATGGCAAGATGGCTCGGTTAGTTGAGCATCGTCCATTGACAACTGCTGTGATCTACTGGTCATAACCTGTTATGAGGGTTTACACTGGATTACAGTAATACCTATGCCTAACTGGGTAGCAGTAATCACGTGCTTAGAAACGTTAGAAGTGCATATAACAATGTTATTAGTAAAAGTGCATACCTCATTGTGTCCCATTTATTTGAGTTATTCATGTAGTAAACATTCCTTCACACTTTGCCTCCCCAACTCCAAGTGCCTATTTTGCACTTTTCAGAGCTCATCAGAAGAGTGTAGAACGGTATAACATTTAGCACATGAATACTTAAAATTACCAAAATGCTTTGGGTATAAGAAGTTGTGCTTGGAAAAATGTGACTTGTTTGTCATGGAGGACCTATGATAATGCAAGATGTCCACACTCAATGGCTGTTAAAGCCATAGCCCACGTTTGAGAGACATTTTATGTTAGTTTATGAAAGTACTAACGTAACACATTTTTGGATTCCACTATTATTTATAATTTGCCCTAAAATGAAAACCTTACTGTCGTTGGTGCAGAATTCTGCCTATTAAATGGACAAAAAAAGAATTGATTTTCAGAAGAGTAATGCTTTTTCTGCTGATAAAATAGTGCAACTTTTATTGGTTTCAGTGAACACAAGCATTAGTAAAGCCAATCAGACTAGGTTTAATGTGCTGACACATGCCCTATTGGCATATAGGATAGAGACACTTGGAAAGTAGTTGTAATGTAGTTCCTCATATGAAGGAAGAAGGATACACTTAAATGCGCAAAAAGCATTGGGTAAGAGATAAATGCTTCTATGCGCTGAGCCAAGATGTGATTGGTAACGTCTCAAGCCAATGACTAAAAGAGGCTGGCGGAAGGAAGCCAATGGGCAGAGTCAAAGCCAGCTTGATTAATATCTTGATTTGTACTATTACATTAGGTATTTTTTGACATGTGCAGTCAAAATCCAGACCTAATAAAATTATTTCATTCCTAATTGGAAGACATTAAGTAATTGTTACTCTGTGCAGGATTCATCACATGCCACGCCTTCCAATGTACTGGAAAGGCGTGGGCCTTTATTGTGACAGCTAGTCCTCTCATCGGATATAACTTCTAAGTTAATTTGTATGACTCGCACTCCGCTGTTGTGCAACAAACATCTAATTTCATAACTGATGGCTTGAATAGCACTGACATCACTGCGGCTGCAGAATGTTCCAGCTATGAATACATCAGTGTCCTGTTTAAAATGACACTCAACACACGTCACATTATTCCCAAGTTCTTTTCCGCATTTCCAGTGATGGTGTCCAAAGTGTGCTGGCTTCACTCACGTTCAAAAATATAATTTGTATAGATATTTATAATATCATTTACAATATCGAACATTGCAGTCTGCATTGTCTATGTGCAGTAGAAACACTACAATTTATTACACAATATAATAGTATACTTTTTATTGACCTGTTAGTCTGAGTTTGTCATGCAAAACCTTAAGTCTCAGTCCCCCATCAGTCTATCGTGTCAGGTAGTATGGATAACACTTATTTAAAAGTTCATAAACAGGCAGCAATGCAGTGGTAGTGTTGACTTTGAGGGCTAGGGAAGTACCGACACCTCTCAGCAAGGATGTTATTTTATTTACACAGCCTGGACACGTTTTGGCAAGCGCGTTTTACCCCAAAGACCACGCAAAGAAAGGTAAGTAATTTTCATTTATTCAGCCCTGCAACAGATGTCCGTTACATAAATACTCCTAAATTCGAACCCACCATGGCAACATAAATGTGACAAACTCTTAACTCACTGTCCCTATGACATCTCACTATTCTGTTACCAGGAGGAATACCACCCATTTTTCCCTTAACACATTTTACAACAAAACGGAAGCAATTAAAAAGGTCTTCTAACACCTGCTATGCACATAGCATACTCTTACTAAATACATAATACCAAAATAGCATGTTAATTGATTACGTACTCTTTGAATGTAACCCTTTCAACCTCCTCATGTTGAAATGATTGTCCCCTCTAGATGCATCCAAGCCACTTGTTCAAGCCTCGAGTCAAAACACCCATGCATTCCACATTACCATTTTGTGTATTATCATGTCCTCCTGTAGGATGGCGTTATCGTTGCGATCCTTACAGACATTGTCACCGCCTTACTTCCTGAATTTTGCCAAACCACTCAAGTGGCAAACCAGACCATCACTCAAACTTGCAGAATTGTACCCAAGTTCCACTACCTTATGCGGTTCAGAAAACCGCTTTCTCCCTCTGGAACTTTTCCAACATGTTTAACTTTCACTCAATCACTTATTTCCAAACAATGCGTAGAATAACTGTGTAACTTGCAGTCCAAGTGAGCCTTCTTCACATTCTTCCTCACCACTTCAGAAGACGATTCTATTTTTTGTTGCTCACATTCACCCTAAATTATCTTTAGTGTATGCCTCACTGCTGCTTATCAAGGCCAATGTAAGACGATATGACCACAACATCTTTTTTTATATTTAATTTTCCCATCTCTTACCATTTTCCACTTGCAACTGAATTGTACACTGCATTACTCTATTGAAACATTTAACAGCACCCTGAATGGATGGTAAGCTGAGGTACTAACAGGAGCTAATTATTTCCTATTAAGGTACACCTCCACTAAAACTGACTTAAATTGCAATCCATTATCAATCGATACTTTTCTTGGTATCCCTTCTCTCAAGAACAAATCATCTAAGAACTCCACAATGGGCTCTAAATCAGCCTGTGAAAACATCAGCCAATGAGTAGAACTGGAGGTAATTTAAACGAGAAGGACAATATACTAGGTCTCACCCAAAATTGTCTGAGCAGGTTCCCTTAAATCCACAGTTGCCAAAGCCAGGACACTCAATGTTCAGGATCAAAGACAATCCATCTCATAATATTCAGAACTTGTAAGAATTAGCACAATGTGGACAATGATGTCAGCTTAGCCTTCAAATCCATTCCAGGCCACTAGTACGATGTCGTAATCCTCATTTTGGTTCTTACAATGCTAATATGGCCCTCATAACAAAGACTGATTTCTCTCTCCTAAAACACTTCATAGTACAGTTCTCTCACTTTTCATGATGAATCCAGAAACAATATTTAATTTTTTTAACCTCCCAAAATTCTCTTACTGATGCTGGGGAATTCTTTTTTCATCTAGCCATCCCTTCCTCATAAACAATATCACTATCTGCAGATAGCTGCCATATTCATAATTACTGTCCCATTCACTCTTGTCAATCTGTTTAGGTCACTCATTTTCCACAAAAGTAATTTTATACTCCTCTTATTCACTACATGGATTTTCCTTCACAGATTAGGATAACCTGTTTAAACAGCCATCTACTCTATTTTACGTCCATGGAGCAGAACGTATGATAGTTGAAGTCATGAAACCACATGTATAGTCTAGCAAAACTAGCTGAAGCATTTAAAATTCCATTAGTAGTGAATAGCTTTACCAAAGGATTCTGATCAGTTCCGACCACCAACTCTGATCACCAATCATATGAATAAAAATGTTCCAACCTGAAACACATGTCAACCTCTCTCAATCATGGAATAACACTCTTCTACCAGAGTTAAGCTGCAAGACGTAAACGCAATAACACTTTCTTTAGAGTCATTATTCACTTGAGTGAGTACACCCCCAAGACCCTTACTACTGCATCACACTGTAGGCTTCAGGATCAAAACCAAGAGTCTGAGCTGCATCTCATATGTTATTAATTTATTCAAAAACACAGACCATCACTATTCCTCACAAACTTACCTTTTCCCTTTAGCAATCGTCTAAAACCATAAGGTTTAGTTTTCCCAGCCAAATTCTTAAACTTTGAGTAGTACTCTGCTAAACCCAAGAAAGAGAGCAATTCATCCTTATTAACTAGAGCAATTCTCACTGCCTCTAGCAGCTCCTCTTTGGGAGAAATACCATCAGAACTAATCTCATGCCCTAAATATTTTATAGATCTAGTGGCAAATTTATATTTTACAAATGCAGCCATACAACCTCTCCCAATGTATCTGAAACACTTCTCCACCTCGGATCATGTGCCATTTTATCTGTACCATAAATAGAATATCATCTTGGAAATACAGAACTCCTTTTCTGCCCCTCAAAATTTCAGGCATTAGCCTTTGGAAATACTGAAGCAGCGAGAGCCGGGACAAAAGGCTTTCTAATAAACTGGAAACACCCCGCAGGGTAATGAATGCAATTAGCTTCCTTTTTTGGGTCTCGCCTATGCAGCGCGCATGCGCTACATAGGAAAAAGACCATTAGCCATTGATTCAGTTTGGCTGCCAAAAACGTGCACGCATTGCATTACCTTCAATGGCAACGCGTGCACGTTTGGCGATTCCCTTGAAGAAGCGAGCTTTGACATATGGTTTCTGCTCGCTCCAGCAAGGGAATCTAGCACAGGCCCCCTCCTCTCTTCCCCTCCCCTTGCTGCCTCCTCCTCTCCTCATCAGTGCAAGGCGCAATCTTGTCTTTTTTGGATCCATTTCACAGGGAAGCAACTCAAAATTAAAGAAGGAAAGAGGTTCTGAACCATTTCTTCAAGTCACGGTTTTTAGTAAGTGAGGAGCAAGACATAAAGAGAGGGAATAATAGGAAAAGGGGGGCAGCTGCCAGCACAGAAAAGAAGGGGACAATGCACTGATGTGGTGGTTTACAGTTTATGAATGGAAACAAGACTTTCTTGTGACATGAGGTCCGAGCTGGTGCAGTTAGTAACCTTAGAGTTTATAGAACACTAGTAGCCCGTCCAGACGTTTTCCGGGTATGAATTGCTGCCGGTCAGGTCAGTAGTATATTGTTTTGTAGGATTTCGTTTTGATAGCATTTCTTATCTGTATCGGGCCTGTGAAACGCTCTGATTCACAGTGCACTGCTGATGCACTTAAGAGTGCGCGTTCAGCAGTGTGTGAACTAGAGTTTCCCTACTTTATTTTTCCTTGC
Source organism: Lissotriton vulgaris (assembly GCF_964263255.1). Taxonomy (NCBI): domain Eukaryota; kingdom Metazoa; phylum Chordata; class Amphibia; order Caudata; family Salamandridae; genus Lissotriton; species Lissotriton vulgaris. The sequence goes on from NC_141693.1 coordinate 1,452,817,371, forward strand.
AATATAATATAGGGCGAACTAGACAACATGGCATGAGAACAATTTACATTACAGAAGAACACATTCATTTGTGGTAGGCACGGGGAGACAAAGTGATTTGCCTGGAATCACAGGATGTTGAGCTGATGCCGAGATTCGAACGTAGCTCCCCAGCTCTAAAGTTTGCAATTCTAGAACTTTGCGGGAGGTGTGTCTAAAAGTGTATGTCGGTGCTGGCCATCAATGAGAGAGACCTGTGCATTTTTCAAATCGGTGGTGAAAAAATATGAGTATGTTGCTGAAGATGTGGGCCGCCGTGCCACCAATGTACTTAACGGGGGAGGGTAAACACCCATTATTCCGCAACTTTCTTTCTGCATACCATCACTCCGCATACTTTCATTACGAAAGTACCATGACTCCGCAATGCCATTATAACGCATGGCATTACATTTTATATGCTTTTACCACGCATACATTTACAACGAAACTCGTTGTAAATGCATGAATGGTAAAAGCATGTTTTTAAAAAAGTTTTTGATAAGGTAGGTATGGGTATAGGGGTATATGTTTTGGGGTACTGAGGTATATGTTTTGGGGTGTTTGGGTATTTTAAGGGTTCAGATATAGTTTTGGGTTATGGGGTACAGGGGTAGTGTTAGGTTTTAGGGATAGGTCTGGGTTTTGGGGTACAGGGGTATTTTTAGGGTTCAGAGCTAGGTTTGGGTTTTGGAGTGTAGGGGTATTTTTAGGGTTCAGGGGTAGGTTTGGGTTTTGGGGTACAGGGGTATTTTAAGGGTTTAGGGCTAGGTTTGGGGGTACAGGGGTATTTTTAGGGTTCAGGGTAGGTTTGGGTTTTGGGGTACAGGGTTATTTTTATGGTTCAGGGCTAGGTTTGGGGTACAGGGGTATTTTTAGGGTTCAGGCTAGGTTTGGGTTTTGGGGTACCGAGGTATTTTTAGGGTTTAGGATAAGTTTGGGGTACAGGGGTATTTTAATGGTTCAGGGCTAGGTTTGGGTTTTGGGGTACAGGGGTATTTTAGGGTTAAGGGGTAGGTTTGGGTTTTGGGGTACAGGGGTATTTTTAGGTTTCAGGGCTAATATTGGGTTTTGGGGTACAGAGGTATTTTTAGGGTTCAGGCTAGGTTTGGGTTTTGGGGTACAGGGGTATTTTTAGGGTTCAGGGGTAGGTTTGGGTTTTGAGGTACAGGGGTATTGGGTTCAGGGCTAGGTTTGGGTTTTGTGGTACAGGGGTATTTTTAGGGTTTAGGGATAGGTTTGGGTTTTGGGGTACAGGGTATATTTATAGGGTTAAGATGGGTTAGTGTTTAAGGGTGTTGGGGTATTTTAAGGAGTAAGGGTGGGTTATGATTAGGGGTGCAGGGGTATTTAAAGGGAGCAGGGTGGAAACCTGTAGCTGGAATGTACAGCACCTGGGAAGAAAAAACAATGAAATATTGGGCACAACGCTCGCATTTTTTCCGTAATCCCATGCCCCCAGCACACGCCCACAGCACATGATATGAGACATGGCATGAAGGGCGGAACATACCACATGCCCCCAGTGTTTGTCACACCCCCAGCACACGCCCACAGCACAACGCAGACACGACCACAAGGGACTGCTTTGCTGGCACGGTTCTTTTACCTTTTAAATGTATATGGTGGGCGTCTGCATAGCCTATGTCCTTCTGCTGCAACTGCCCTTTCCAACGCTGTATTGGGTGTTGTGATTGGTGCTGTGGTTCCTGAGATTACCCGCCTCAAAGGTTTGGACTCTCTCTTTATTATATTAAGTATAGATTGTGGCATGTGACCTGGGTTTTCACAATCGCCCCTTAAGATCTACGTCTTACTTTTGAATTGCTGTGCCACTGTTTTTCAAGAAGTTGCTATGGAAGACAAGCCAAGTTTCGGGTGACATCCTCTGCAGGCTTGTGAAGTATATACCAATAGATTCCTTCTGTATAAAAAAAAATATTTATTTCGTTCATCACTGTCCTCAGAAGAGAGGGTACTCTTTTTAGAATATCTTAAGCCATATCTTCTGCTAGTATGTGCTGTGGAATTTAAATGAAATAAACGGCTGCCATCTGTCACATGAGGTGTAGAGGGTGTATATTTACCAGAGCATAGAGAGTATGTGTGTGCCATCTTGACTTGCTTGGCTGATGCCTGTGATTTTTGGGTGCGTGTCTTGCATTGCTCCTGCCCTGTACCTGTTCCGATTGTGCAAGGGAAGCTTGCACTATTGATGATGTTACCACCTTCTGTGTTTCTGGCTGAAACTCTAGGAAACGTTTTCAATTATACAAAGCCCAAACCATTGCCTTTGACACAGCATGTTTCTATGGGCAGCTGTACTCCCTCTCCTGTCTCTGCTTTCATTCCATAGCTACCACTGCAGACCAGTTCTTCAAACCTTGAGTTGTGTTGGAATAAAGTGTTTTCTTTTTAGCTCATTAATTTACCACCTACTCGCTCCCACATATTTATCGACAGCACTGGGCGAGGCTTTGTCAAAGCAGTTCAGCAGGTAGGGGATACGTGTGTGCATGCGTGTGTGCGTGCCTGCGCCCCCGTGCCCTCCCACCCCCACATGAGAACTACAACTCGCACATCCTCAGTGGGCACCTCATGGAATGGGGGGTGATTTCAAAATCCGTCTACTCGCCACTGACTGGAAATTACTACTAATTTTCTATACAAGGCCATTTGATACAACATTAAATACAATACACTGCTCAGTTTGCAAAATAAATTTGAGCATGGCCCAAACGTTTTGTTAACAACACTCAACTGGAGCTGAAGCTAAAGTGTGGCTACTCTCATGCCTTTATCTTCCACCACCTTAAACTTCCCCTCCCTCTCTTTCTTTCAGTTTTGCAGGTTCTTTATTTAATATTTATTTTTGTTGCACTTTTTTAGGTCTCACCTACGCAGTGCGCGTGCGCATGCGCTGCATAGGAAAAGGACCTTTAGCCATCGATTCAGTTTGGCTGTCAAAAACGTGCACGCATTGCATTGCCTTCAATGGCAAAGCGTGCACGTTGGGCTATTCCCTTGCGGGAGCAAGCTTTGACATATGGTTCCTGCTCGCTCCCGCAAGGGAATTTAGCACAGGCCCCCTCCTCTCTTCCCCTCCCCTTGCTGCCTTCTCCTTGTCAGCACGAGACGAGCGCGTATCTTTTTGGGATCCAATTCACAAGGAAGCAACTAAATGAAAGAAGGAAAGAGAGGTTATGAACCGTTTCCTCAAGTAACGGTTTTCAGTAAGTGAGGAGCAAGACTGAAAGAGAGGGAATGAAAGGAAGGGGGGGGGGGCAGCAGCCAGCACAGAAAGGAAGAGGACATTGTCCGAATCTTCGCTGGGCAGTAAGGTAGAGACAGAGTCCTTTTCCTCTCTCTGCCTGTCCCCAAACATCCACGAAAGCAAGCATAGCCTTATCTGAATGCCTTTGCTATTTCTGCCATCCTGGGACACCGTTTTGAAAAGGAGAAGTAGAGGAACAAAATATATATATATATATATATTTTTAGGCTAGAGTCCTCCCCTGTCCCGCGCCCCCGCGCCCCCCCCAAGCACCTCAACCGTGGCGAACACTGGCCTAAGTTTTGGAAATTCTACATCAGGTATGGGTTAAGAAGTCGCCTATGCATCTAGATGGTTCAAGAGTGGCATTTGTTTATTCGAGTGCTTCCAATAACTGGTAGGGTAGGGGGTTGGTGAAGAATTTCAGTAAGCATGTTATAGATTTACATTCAGACAACTTTATGGGTAAGGGAGTCACAGAAGCCTCGTTTGATTTTACAGGTTTTGCCATTCCAATGCTTTGTAAGTTGAAAACATTTCTTTGAGTGCTGAACATGTTTTTGGCGCTGTCCTTTTTTGGCTTTTTTCAGTTTTGTTATCGTAATAATACACATTTTATTGGGTTACTACCCATATTCAATTATGTCAATTATGTGCTCTCGTCTAGGTCAACCTAAGATATCACACTTCCCTGAAGTGATGTGATGTCATAGAGGTTATTTGGTGTACAGTGTCCTTTCCAATAACCCTGACATTTTGGTACATCGACGTACATGACAACCATATACGTCCATATGTTAAAAACAAGACAATATGCCATGCAACTGAATCACTCATAAGAACCAATCCTCAGTCCTCTGAAAACAATACTCCATAGAAACCCTATGACTCACTTTTCTGAGCTCCAGATGCACACCTGGGAGCACAACGTCCCCACAAGGGAGCACGGACTGAGCCCTCGAACACCAGAACCAAGCACCCAACATCTGTCAACACACCCCAGACTGTCAGCTCTTAGGGGGTCACTCCTCAATCATCCGTTTCTAAAGCACCTATACAGGAGCAATACAATACCCAGGATACAGACATATATCGGCACACCCCTCCCCCTGCTGGCTGCCTCCCTTTCCAAACTGTTGCACACTAGAGTTCCCTCATTTGCACACTTTGGAGGGGTGGGGCTCAGGGAAGCCTGTGTACCTGCCCTAAACCGCACTACTAGAAAAGGTTAGGACCTATTTCAGTTACAACTGTGTGGAATGGGGTGGAGGGCATAGTCGGGCTCCAGAAGGATTAAGGGAGAGGATGTGGTACGTCAGCTAGACTGACGCCCAGGTTTCGAGCCTCGGGGTCGTGTCCACATCCTGTAATTCTGGGCAAATCACGTAATCTCCCCGTGCCAGAATGTGTAACCTAACCGGTGCTCATGTAAAGCTTTCAATACCTTCGGGTCGAGTTTGCGCTATACAAAATCTGCAACAAAACAAGCATTGGCATAGCCAATAGGTCTCACCTTTGGGACCTTTAAAAGTGTTTAGCTATGCAACTGTTGATATTGTTGCACCAGGGATATTGTGCTGCATAACTAAATACTTATACTGTCAAAAAAGCGAGACCTATGGGCCATGCCAATTCTTGTTTCCTATGCAGTGGGACTTGATGGTACCTGGTAGACTGGTCGAATGTTGAAAACTATTTGCTGTCTCTTTTTCTTCTTGGAGAGAAGTCTGGTTATCTTGGGAAATGGATATTTATCCACAAATATATTTTTATTCAAGTGTCTTAAGCAAATACACACCCTTATCTTTCCATTTACTTGTCTTGTTACTAAACTTGACTAAATCTGAACTAACTTAAAACTGGAGATATCCACTCAGATTATACAATATGTTCAGTTATTGCAGCATCTTTCAGTTTGAGCAACTTCCTCTCGATCTCCTCCCTCACCACAAATGGTACATTTCTCACTTTATTTATGACTAGATTTGCATTGTCCCCGAAGTTCAAAGCCCACAGGTTTCCCAATCTTGCCTGAGAACACATGTGAGTTTTCCTTATTTAAGGCCTCCCACACACGCATCCACTGCCAACCCTTGTTCCCTAATATATGGGTTTAATATAATATTCAAACTTTGTTGGTCTGTCCATCCCAACACACACGGTCCAATGCTTAGCCACATTTATTTTCCCTCAGCTATCCTTCGTTTAAACTAACAACCCTGTACCTTGACATTGGTATGGGTTCACCACTAAAACTATCTGGTATATATCAGATGCTATTAGGTCATTACCTATTGCACTCTCAAAAGTTTTTGTTCTCCGGGCATCCTTATTGATTATCGTGTAAGGCGACTGAGTCTGCAACAAAATGATTCACAATTCTAACCGCTATCTCACAAGTAAGTTTATTCTGTGAATTGTGTCCCCCATCACATTGTCACTCAAGGACACCATGCAATCATCACTTCCGGAATCATCATCAAATATAAGAGCTCTTCTTTGACTCGTCACATATTTTGCTTTGCCATATTTCTCCTCTCCCTACAAGCTCTTGCATAGTGCCCTACCTTGCTGCATGCAGAACATGTGTTCATTTGTAAGATTCCTACTATTTGTTAACTGTCTGAGACTTTCACGCCTATAACAGCTGATGTTACTCTCTCTTTTCTTAATCATTATTTTTTACTTTGCGTGGATTTCTTTTTTTTTCCCACTACAACGTCTAAATAATTGTGTTTTTTCCTACTCCCTTTGGACATATTTGATCCACCTTCTTTGAACCCTCAATTTACTGCTTTCACACACCTTCCTGACACATCTGATTTTCTTACAATGTCTAATACCTCTTTAAGTGCTGCAGGCTATTCACCCACAATATTTCTTTTACCCTCTCTATGCATACTAATTTGATCCCATATTAGTTTCTCTTGAATCACTCCATAGCTGAACGAAATAGTCAGTTTCTTCAATGCAGACACATAATCATCAATAGTCTATTATTGCTCTTGTTTCTTATGACAAAACCTATGACGTCAGTAGCTAATTCTTGGAGTAATAAATATCCAAATCATCAAGAGAAGTTGCATAAAAATCAGTTTCATCCAGACTCCTGGTTTTATTTTCCATCTGGTTATATGTTCTAATTCGTTTTGGTCCTAATGAATGCAACAATATACATTTGTTTGTTTCAGAAGTTAATGACTCCTTATCAATTGTTGTCATGCAATTGCAAAAATATTCTTGCAATTTCATTTGCGGTCCTCCTGGTACTGACAAAAGTAGAACTGGAGGGGTTAATGGGAAAGTTTGTGCTGCACGCAGTTTCTCCAAAAATAAAAGCACAAAACCGAGAAATATCCAAAGACTTAGTAATGTTCACGAAAAACTTCCTCACTATTCCAGAGTTCCTCCTTAGAACTGTATTCCTCAATGTATTTCCAAATATTATCCAGTTTCAGTCATTATCCAACACCATGCCTAACTATTGAAAATTATGGAGGCATATATTTCTTCAACTCTTTCCCCCCTCCCCCCTGTACCAATGTCAACAACAACTAGTACATAAACAGGAATAAAACCAGTAGGGTAACCAAACCCAAAGGTTAGACTGAAATCCTGCGCACTCCACATATTTCTGTTTGCAATGATTCCTGACGCAAGTCTATGCTTTATTGCGATCCGGTTAATTCTTTTCAGTTTTTCAACAAAACATGCAAAATTGCCACTGCGTAGGCGACCGTGTCCACCTTCCATATGCATGCAACATGCTTTCCTATCTCATAAATCCTATGTCAATGCATGCACAGTAAAACCTGACGAGATATTCTACATTGCCACTCAAGCCTTCACTTCACCTGGAACGCACAATGATGCAGTTCACTACGTTGCGACCAATCACCTATGTACCTCAGTCATGCCTTACTCCACCAAAATGCATTTGGAACATGCAATGCTTCAGCAGTTTCATCCTTCCACCGCTTCACTTGCATGGTTGACCAGCTTCTTCAGTCGTCCTCTGCTAATATTACCTTCAAACCAATGGTTCGCACAGAATTGAAAAAATGCCATCCACAGGGACTTTCATCAGGCACTGAATTCAGCGCAGGGCTAATCGTTGCCAGTTGTTGCATCAAAGATTACCCCAAGCAAGGTAAGTGATCCTTATTCCTTCACTCACCCCTACGACAGAGAGCTGAACACAACGACCTCCAAGTATAACTGGCTACTCCAATCCAAAAGCTCCACGGCAACATAACCCATTGCAAACTCTTGTCTCCAAATCCTGATGACATCGACGATTCTGTTATCAGGAGGAACATCAGAGTGGTGCACTCTGTACCTTGGAGTGCATCATACCTTCCTTGTTGGGTTATCCAAGTGTAGTGGGACAGTACCAATGCTTCCGAGTAGGACTACCTTACAAGTACAGTTAATTATTTCAGTTGTTTAGATATCCAACACCATGCACAACAATTAATTGGCGTTTTGGAGCTTCAGTCCTCTTATCATAAAAATCTAATGTGATTGCCGAAAGACAAACAATTGGTGGCACTTGGCTGGGATTAAAACCTGTAAACCTGATCCAATATACATAACTCTGTGGAAGGCACGCAACCGGATGACAAGGGAAATGCGCTTCACAACTGGACAAGATTTACTCTGCTCTCAACTTTGCTAATTCCATGCATCAGTAGATCATCCCATCCAGTATTTTTTAGTTCCATTGTGAACGTTTTGGATGCTGTTGATTTTTAAAATGGAACTACAAGGTCCAGAATACAAAGAAAAAACCTGGAGTGGAAAGTGGGCACTCACACATGGATATGAGAAAGGTGTATAGCTCAGGTCTAGGCCTTGTCAACTACTCTGCAATCCATTTTACAGCACTTCACCTGCTGTTCTTACAAAAGAAAAGCTGTTGTACTTTCAACCGGCACATAGTAGGACGACTATACTGATAGTGGGGCATAATGAATTTGTTATAGAGGGCCCTTTATGAAAGTTTGTGTGGGTGTCCTGTGTTGACTGCATCTTCTGCTTCAATAATGGCACTTCTTTGCAAAGCTTTTACACTTCCTATGGGAGTGCCAGCAGTTCTCAGCAGAGTCGAGGTACGTTTGATGAGACCGTCCTGGCACTTCCCAGAACTCTGCGTGTACTCTGGAGCCCAGAGCACCTGCCCTGCTTAGTTTACAGTTTGGGCCCTTCCTCAGACACACCCATAATTGTGTCATATGTAAACAAACTGCCTCTGTGTCCCTTGGCTTCCGACAACCACTCGATGTGACATCTATTTCTGACGTCTGTCCCCGTGAGTGATGACAACAGCGCGCTACGTGGCGCTGTAACGTGCCGGCTATTTTTAACTCCCGTGCTTGGGTGTGTGGACACGAGTTCGGGCGGCGTGATATCATAACTCTCAAACCCATATCCATTACGTTTGCTTCTAGCCTTACTCGGGCCTGCATGTCAAATCGGCAGCCACGAATATCCTAAGCAGAGCTTTAGTTAAGGAAGTCCTTATAGGAACCGAGAGTCACCAAGAGTATCTTGTTTCCAGTCTTGGGGCCTTACACAATGCTTTTACTATGCTACTTTAATCCAATAGAAGTTCATGCAAAACGACAACTCCCAGAATGCATTAAAAAAAATGAAAGCCCAGTACCGGCAACAGTAAATTGAATAAAAAAAAGTCGAGTGTTTGGGGCGGAGGGTAGAGTGGTGAGTGGTCCATATGGCCAAAGAAAAAGGAACCTACCGGGGATTCCTTTCCAAGATACGTCGTTGATATAAATAAAGATATGGCATGAACATAACCAATAATTTTGTGTTTCTTACAACGTGCCCACTGACCTATGTTTGTGTGCCTACAGTCTGAGTTTTCTGTTGTTGCATCCAGACAAGCGCAGATTCAGAACGAAAATAATAGCAAAACAATCCTGGCCAGTTAGTCGCATTACATAATTATTTTGTTGTGAATAATTAGAACCCGTTATGATTCTGCATATATGGGCATTGTAATAAAACAGATGTGCTTAGTTATTCGTTGGTCTGATGTTGACAACCTCGTCAGTTTGCTTCTGAATGTGATGGATGTATTTACATTGTGTCTCAAAAGGCGTTTGGAGGCAGCCATGACACGTGCACTGGAATAAAAAAAACACTTGGACTAGTGGGTGCACGTGATGCCAGGGAGCAGAGTATCGCTCGGTGTGAGTAGAATGTTTCTTTCTTCTTCGTGGGATAATAACTCACACCCACATGATGGTGACTCAACCTGCAGTCTACATTTATCAGAATATGCCCAGCACGTTCAGATAATTGAGTATGTTGAATACTGCTTTATCTAGTTCAAGTCTGAACTTTGGTCATGCAGTATGATTCTGAACTAGCATTGAATCTTCCGCTCCCATGCCAGATTTGTTTTTAATGAGATTGCAAGCTAAATTGCCTCTGTGCTTTGGTTCGACGGATGCTCACCGCCTCGGCAGGCAGCACGATGCATGATTGGCAACGCGCAAGAGCAAAGTCGAGTGCTTTTCCATGTCACCGAGAGTTGTGCAAGTCAGGGTGTGCAAACATTTATTCAACTTGGATTCAGGATTTTTTTTTCTCTAGATTGCAACTTGTTATTTAGTTCAATTCAATAAAACTTTATTCGGTTTAAAAGTGTAAACCATAAAAGTTACACAACAAAAATACAATATAAGTGACAGTGCATTGTTAAGAAGATATCCAGAACAGCAAAAACGCGTGAATAAATAATTAAAAAACCTGGGAGACACTCATTACTGGTCCATATAATGTCTGCAGTTGACAGCTGCTTTAAAAAAAAACCACAATACAAAATATACAGTCCTCTTTCAATAATTGGAGATACACCAATGCAGGTCGAATCTGCCTGAAGTTCAATCTTTTTAAAAGAGGAACCAGGTAGCTTTTGCCAGGGACTTCATACAGTTGACATAAAAACATAAACATAAAATGGAGCATGCCCTGCGGAGACTTGCCGTCGCAGCCGCAGGGAGCTACCACTGTACCTGTAGTAAAACATTTAGGTCTGGCAAGCAGGAGGTGAAATAGGTTCAATCGAAACCTGGTTAAAAGGAATTTTTCGTGCGTGGACAATACCCCATAAGATAAGGCTCTGCTCTCTGGGTTGTTTTGAGCATTATGTATGTCCGCACCCTTGGTTTCTGTACCTCCTTTGCTTCTCTATCCAGGTTTCTACCTGTCAAGAAGGCGGTTTTAATTTCCTCCACATCTCTCTTAGTAATATTTTCTGGCTTAGAGGATAAAACCCCCGCCTTACCGATCAAGGTTTTCCTTGACATACCTCAGTCACGGAATAAGAGCCGAGTTGTCAAGTAACATGCAATCTTTTATAATCAAGTGAGTCAGCAGGAAGTCTGGGTTCAGCCAACACTTTAACCAATAAATCAGTGGACGTAGGGAGAGTGCATCATTTACATACGGGACCCCCAATTCCTCGTGAACCGCTATATTGGATGTACCTCATGGAACACACAAGCGGTTTCAGGAAATCGTTTTTCCACTATTTGGAGGGATTCTCTCACGTTATTTAGGTTATTCTGGTCGACGGTCCTACGTTAAGTTGAGCCTACCCATGCCGGCTAAATTAGTAGTAGTAGAAATGTACTTCTTGTAACTCACTTTTTAATACAAATGTCTATAAAAAATAGTAGGATGTCTAGTAATAGAGGTAGATGAGGCGCTGAAAAAAGATTTTTTACCGCTCTGATTTTCTGAATTTGGCATCCATTCAGTTAAGCTTTCTGTGAACTACCTCCAAAAGAACATTGTTTTCTGTGCTGTTTTAAGGAATACAAGGATTGGACTAAATGTCTCTTTTGTGCAATATGCCAACCCCAGTAGGTGAGCTCTAGGATGGTTGACAACACTTATGATGGTCTTCTAGAACTGGAGGTCGGTGTAGTTGACACCGCTTGCCTGATGGTGCAAACCTAGCTGTAATCAAGTGGAGTTCTGTACAAGCAACGCCAAGTGGCAGCAGGATATGAGGCTAAGCAGAGGACAATTATTACTTGCTACCAGTGTGAGAGGACTCTCTTAATTTGTGTCTACTTTGGGAAGAGATAGGAAGGTGACGGCCACAGTTTGAGTGATCACTGGGGCCTAAGTCTGCTTCTTCAGTAATCTGAGGATCTGTCTGGTTTTGAGGGTCTGGCAAGATTTCTTGTGAGACTCAAATGTTGATGACATTCAGTAGTGATTGAGAGCTTCACCTTTCATGGACTTGTCTATTGAGGAAGGGATTATATTGGTTTAGAGGGACATGGAGTATAACGAGTTGAGGAGGCTGCTCTGGTGTTAATGGAGAGGGAGTGAACAATGTCAACATTTTTCTTCTATTTTCTGCTTCTGTACTGGTTGATTTGCATTTATCAACAAAGTGATCACTTTTGTCGGTGGCGGTATGCTGGGAAGCTGGAGGTGGAGGGAGAAGTGGGATGGGGTCAGTGGTAAGATTGACACAGTGCCTGATCACCTTGAAGTTGTTTCTGCTTCTCTTTGTGATTGCTTTGATGGTGTTGGTGTAGTGTTACCTCTGCATCAGTGTTAAGGTTTGGGCTACAAGAGCAAATTCTCAAGAACTTCTAGAGCGCTGTCTTTTGCTAGGTTTTGTCTTGCCTCCGGTGGTGCATTTGCCATTTGAGATCTATGCTGTTCCAAGGTGCTGATGAGTTGGCTTTAGATGATTTGGTCCCTTTCGAGAGCACTGGATTCTACTTTAGTGCCGAGCATATGGTTTGAAGCACTCAAATAAGGAGATGACATCTGTGTATGTTGGGTGGGGCACTTATAGTGGTGGGGTTAAGATGTGGTCTTATTGCACATTGTCCACAGAGCACACTCTGCTGTACAGAATTAGTGCTTGGCAGGGTTGGACTGACCTTTTAATTCACCAGATATTTCCCTAGTTGGCTGAAGCCCCTGGAGTTTGGTTCTGAAACCTCAGGGCAGCTCGTGGTATGTTGCTTTTCACAACACCCTGAGATTAACTGCAGTAGGCACGGGAACGCTTTAAGAGAGGGATGGAGGAAAGAAGGCAGGAGGAAGGTTAGAGAGAAGGTGATCAGAGATGTAAAAGAGAAGTGAGGGGTTCTGTGGAGAACACGTTCGTTTTTTTGTTTGTTTTAGTTATGGCCATTGGACTGAGCAGGGTTCATGGAGAGATGGAATCCTGTGGGGACGTATACTGTGGTTTTATGCAGTGTCTGACTGACCAATAGGGAAATCTGACAGTGCCCAGTGGACTGGTTTGATAGGTCAGTGTGTGTCATTTTTTGGCTGTTTGTGGGTCTGTTTTATGGCCTGCTGGGACAGTTTTTACTGCTGAATTCCATGATATTAAAACAAAAAATGCCTGCATCAAGCTCCAATTCATGCAGTCTTCCATAACTTGCAAAACACTTACACAAGGTGTAACAAGAAAAAAAAAAGAAATCACTGGTGTAAACTTAAGGGAGGGCGTCCCAAAAATATAGGTCGTGAGCATCCCTAAAGGAGAAAGTGTCGGTAATCTTTTGAGTAGGGTTGGATCTGCGAAACAGATGCCGGGAAGACTTAATTTGTCAGCAGATGGCATGTAAGCGTGGACTCATTAATAGGGTATGCTAGGTGACGGAGGCAGTTTATGGGGCTCTGTTTATGGATGTTTCCTCATAGCTAAATAGTTGTAATTCCCAAAATGTCTGGGGAAGGGGGGTCTAAAGAAATTATATTCTAAGCGCGACAGTCTAAAAGTGGTTGCCGACTGCCAATATTTTTTTTATAGTATCAGAGTGCAGACAGCGGCGGCTCCTCCGCAATGGTGGAGTAGCGTCTCCCCATTAGCTCAGAGCCAGCAGCTAAAAAATAAAAACATATTTTACTATTATTTTAGTTTTCAGCTGCTGGCTCTGAGCCAGAGCATGTAGGGAGGGGCCGTGCCGTGCCGTTCCATGGGAGGGGGAGGAGGAATGTCGTGCACTTATAATTGCACATGTCTGTTTCGCCGGACGAACAGATATGCACACTAAGGTTTCTCTAACCTGGCTTTGCGGGAAGCTGACGCCCACATGGGCGAGGTATCAGGACTAGAAAAGGTATGCACAGACTGCATTGCGCTGCCAAGACTAACTTGCCTAAGAAGAAGTGCTTCATAGCATGAAATGCGTCGGCGATTTGAATATTTTAATGCCTTGTGTCAAGCCAGCTGCACTGCAACCTCCTGAATAAACAGAAACAAATACCTACCTTTTGTGTGGCATTTCCGAGGGGGCAACCCTTATGTTTTGTGTGTAAAATATATGTGTGTATATATATATATATATATATATATATATATATATATAAAATGGGACTCTCACTTAGCGAAGATGCTCTTAAACCTGAAAAGGGTTTCGGGAGTTCTCCTGAGAGACCAGCGAGCGACCACTAGTAGGCCAATAGCATCAGCCCTCCTGGTTTATGAGGGGAAGGCGCTGGACTCAGCGGTTTATGCTCTGAACTGTGGGGAGATGACAACACGAGAGATCTGGTTACAGCTGAGCATAAGTTTGTGAGAGACTTAGTATCACTCCCTCTCTCAACCCCCCTGAAACCCCTGTACAACGATATTTCATACAAAGACTGCACAGCAATGCGTTTCGACTTTCGTCTTGGTCACGCTGAGAAGCAGAACAGTTTGCGCATCCTTATACACATCCTTACTAAACATAAACGAAGGACTAGTAAAACACAGTGAAAAGCATAACATACATTGAATCAAAGGTGAGGAACGGCGCCGCCATTTTGTCATGGTCAACACTGTTATGAGGTGTTCAATAAATACAGCTGGTGTGAAACAACCAATGCCTTATATACAAATTCAAAATGTTATGGCAGACTAATAAACATGATATTGTCATAATATTGTCTTAATTGATTTTATCACAAAATTAAAACGTTTTGTACCATACTAGACTGACTTTCAGTGGAATAAAATATTTAAGGCTCTATTGCTCGAATTCCGAGTTGAATGCACGATATATTCAAAAAACCCCAAACTTTATTAAATGGGACGTGCATGGTAATCAATCACCCCTGATCCCCAGTACTAGAATTGCATGAGTTACCTAATTCAGTGTGCCTCATTAGTTGAAAAACAACACCCCACACGAACGCCCCAGTGGGCTAATAACACCTTCTGTAAACTGGAATCACACAATGATTCAATGTATGTTATGCTTTTCACTGTGTTTTACTAGTCCTTCGTTTTGTTTAGTAAGGATGTGTATAAGGATGCGCAAACTGTTCTGCTTCTCAGCGTGACCAAGACGAAAATCGAAACGCGTTGCTGTGCAGTCTTTGTATGAATAAATTACCTGCAAACCCATTCAAGGCGTCCGTGAGATTTTTCCATATTGGAAATTGCTGTTGGTGATAGTGTACAGGGCTGCCGGTGCCCTGATCACGGACCGCCCTATCAGACGGCCTCTTTCACTACCGGAGCTGTTGTTTATATATAGCTCCGGTAGTGAAAGAGGCCGTCTGATAGGGCGGTCCGTGATCAGGGCACCGGCAGCCCTGTACACTATCGCCAACAGCAATTTCCAATATGGAAAAATCTCACGGACGCCTTGAATGGGTTTGCAGGTAATTTATTCATACAAAGACTGCACAGCAACGCGTTTCGACTTTCGTCTTGGTCACGCCGAGAAGCAGAACAGTTTGCGCATCCTTATACACATCCTTACTAAACAAAACGAAGGACTAGTAAAACACAGTGAAAAGCATAACATACATTGAATCATTGTGTGATTCCAGTTTACAGAAGGTGTTATTAGCCTACTGGGGCGTTAGTGTGGGGTGTTGTTTTTCGACTAATGAGGCACACTGAATTAGGTAACTCATGCAATTCTAGTACTGGGGATCAGGGGTGATTGATTACCATGCACGTCCCATTTAATAAAGTTTGGGGCTTTTCCAGATTTTCTTTAGTTTTAATCCCCCTGCCCTATTATGTACTTGTGACTTCTAGGAGAGGTCATGCAAATCATAGGGGTACACTAACCCATAGAGTACCCTAGTGTGTGGAGGTGTTTTTACTGTATTCAAAGTGTTTTCAGCATTGCATTGGCCCTGGGCCTGATGATGCAGAGCCCAGTGATAGCCCTAGTCATTTACCAACAGTACCAGTCAACCCAAAAAGAGAATGGGGGTGCCCAGGTCACAGGATGACTTTGCAACAGCTCCGCAACCAGGATGGTAAGATAGTCTTGTTCATCCTGCCTAACTGGGTCCCTGTAGCTGGCCTGTGTTCCAATATGGGTAGCCTGAACTTATGACTTTGTCCCTGTCTACTGTGACCAGTATCTAGATTGGCAGTTTGTGCTTTTTGGCACGGTTTTCTCTGAAATCTTTAAACCAGCATATTCTGGTTCTAATTATTTTTTTGGCGTATTGCTTGTGTTATTTATTAACATTTAATCTATTTTTCTAAACTGGTGTGGGATCGTTTTTGTGGTGTGTTTTCAGTTTATTATTGTTTTAAGTGTTGCACAAACACTTCACACATTGCCTCTAAGTTAAGCCTGGCTGCTCTGTGCTTCCCAACAAGAGGGTTGAGGACAAGTTCATTTGGGGATTGTTGGTGACTTCAATTTGTCAAGAACTTCTGTGACAGTAGGGATTTCTCTTTAAAGAAAATCTGGAATTTTGTACCCAGCATTTACATATTGTTCTTGAAGAGCTGTGCTATTACTTAACTCTGGCTCCTGCTTGATTAGAGGTTGGATTAGCCAGTTGCTATTCAATCTGCACGTGTCCTTCACAAACATTACTTGTTTCACTGTGATCCTTCTTCAATGCTGATGTGCTTCTTTTATGTAGTACATTCAGTGAAAACCTTTTCATGCAACCTTGCTAACATGAGTACTTCCTGGTGTTTTAAATAATTTTGAAATGATGTAAATTACTTTAAAGCACCGCTGCTTAATCTCGAGATATCTAGTAACAACCTGTGGTATTGCATGCCAGTGCTGCTTACTGTCAAGACGCCTCTCATTGACAAAGCCAATGAGTTTGACTTTTCTGCATACCTATATCTGAATGCTTTCGCACATTAAAACCAAAGCTATTGTCTTTCCCAAAGCTTGTTTCATTCTTGTTTCCTTCCTGTTATTAACTCTTTATTTCATGTGTGTGCATGTGCCTTTCTGTTGCCTTTTCCATTACCATACTTTAGGAAATATCCGTTTGTGCATGTCTTTTTTGTTTTGCTTTGTTTGCCTATGGTAGCCCATCAAATGAAAGTTTGTTAAGGACACCTTCGAATTTAAGATAAGACAAATCCCCAAATAGTAGTGCTCGAACCAGAGTGATTAATTGGCATGATAAATATTTTAATATAGTAAGCATTATCATTCATATTTTTCACATCTCGTCTCAATTGGTGAATTTGTTCTCTGCAACTTCACTGACGCTCTACCAATATTAGATTTTGTGTAGATTTGTTTTCTGATGAAAATTTCCCATATCAGTTGGCACTCGCCTTGACAAAGCCTCCAGTCATTCTATTTGAAGCATGTTGAGGCTCTGCACTAGATGAACTCCTTTCGTTCAGAAACTCCTAAATAGTCCTTTTGTTGCTCATGTATTCCTTGGTTATTGCATATGATGATGAAGAACTATTTTGCTTAGAAGTCCACAACGTCTTCGATTTTGTCAGTCGGATTTGCAACTTCTGTAAGTTTGACATCAATGTGGTGCCCGTCAGAGTGTAGGCACACTACACCTCCACTTCATACATTCCAAAAACATCTGCCCCTCATCTGAACTACCTATTCTATCCACCGGTATGGAGTTACATAGCATCCATTTATTGTACAGTAGGAAAAACTTGTTCTTTTTATATTTTCATACGTTCTGAAATTGAATTGGTGAGACCAGGCTCTGGTAGTGGCAGGTTTGTCAGTTGCTGCCTGGACCTGAGGCTTATGAATTTGGAAGGGCAGCTGCACTCTTTTGAATCAGTTTAAGAGCGTTAATTCGGTATGTGTGCTGTGTTGGTATGTAGCCTGCAAACTATGACATGTGAAGTATTTTAGGCCTGGTTGAGAACCAGGACACCAGATTACATCGACTTTCAACCAGAAGTGTAACTTGCAATACTACTCCATCTAGTTTGCGGTAAGAAACATAAACAACGCAATTATCCATCCTCATTGATGACAGTGCATCAATAGTAATAAGATTCCTTTTTCTTCTTTTTTCTTCTTTTTTACACATACAGACCCCTGACGAAGGGGCTCGTGCCCCGAAATGCATTGGGTGGACATCAAATGTATTGTCATTGTGATGTATGATATATACTTGAAGACAGTTATGTATATGTTGACAAATTAATATGCGCTTTAACAAATGTAACATGGATTTAAATGTTATGCTGATTTAAGTTGACTTTTTGATGAAAATTTAAATAAATGTACTAACGTCCAAATTGCAAATTGAGTAGTGCGTGCTGGTGTCCTGGTTCTCAACCAGGCCTAAAATACTGGACCTGAGGCTTGCCATACCTGACTTGGTCGTGGATACATTTCTTGATATTAATGTCATTTTGGAAGTATGTTGGTGTAAGAGTTTTAATATTACATTTTAGCGATTGGCATATACAGTGTGCGTACCTAGACATGGATTTGCGGGCATGTCTGCTGGTTGATTCTTCACGGATCACATCAGACGAGGAAGGAAGTAATGCAAAGGATTGCAGCCGTTTACAGAACTTTCTGAGATATTATAACATCTGTGATTTGCGGAGAGTGAAAAAAACTTTAATTCTAGGTGTGCCTGTTTTAAACTGTTGGCGCAAGACTCTACAGAACTCCATGTGTTCCTAGCCGAGTGCTGGCCCTTTCTTATTAGCTGCGCAGCGCAACGTGCACTACGCTGGTGCGTGCAATGTATTCACAGTCAACACTTACACCTTTTTGCTTCCGCCGCACAAACTACCCCTCAGTGCAGCAGAAGACAATTAACAAATGCATGAAGTTCTGATCCTTGTTACTGCCATCTCGCCCGGGTGGAGCGTTCCCATACTTTTTATTTCTACAAGTGAATTCTCACCAACACATGTCAGGTGCTGGAGAAATATTCAAATATTGAGCTGGTCACATGCTCTCTATTATCTGAAGGAAGACCTTTTAGTATGAACTTCTATTCTCCATGACTATGGAAGTGCCTTCCCAGTGTGTTCTTGTGGTTTGAGAGTCTGCCAGTTTTTGCAGTATTACCCTTTTACCTGTGTTTGGTACTCTTTTTTGTAACCTGCACACGTCACTTTTCTCTGTAACACACTGTTTGCTACCTCTTACATTTTGTTTGCTTTTGACACTTGCACAAGTGCCACCATTGCCTATGTAACGTTTGTTCTTGTGTTTCAGTGTCTTCCATTTATTGCAGTATTTTACCTCTACTTGTACTTTGTACGCTTTTGTAACCTGCACACATGTCACTTTTTCCTCCTGTAATGAACCGTTTGCTACCTCTTGTATTTTGTTTGCTCACGATTGTCACTTTTGCCTCATGTAATGTAACGTTTGCTTTTGTAATTTGTTCACTTGTAATGTTCTCATGTATCAGTTCTGTTCCTATTGTGAAGCGCTCTGACACCTTCGGGTAAAGTCAGTGCTATACAAAAACGCATAAATAAATACATAAATAAATAAATAAAAGCCAGCAGCAGAGAGAAGCGCGCTCCCTGCCTGCACCTTTGCCAGCCCCTCTCCCTCCCTGGATTCTCAGACAGCCCTTTGTGTCTCTGGCTACCGTCATGTGACCTCTCTCTCCACACAGCCAGCCAGCAGCCCTCCCCTGAAAAGTACACACACCTTTGTTGGACTCGTGCAGTTTTCTCAGCTGAAGAGAAAGCTGCCCAATCCACATGATTTTAGGAGCTTCTCCCAACTGACCCCATCTCATTACCGATCATATTCTCATCCCCTGAACAAAATCGCATCTGTTCACAGCTCACTGCTCCATACCTAAACCCTCAGGCGGTCCCAAAGGCGAGACCTATTGGCTATGCCAATGCTTGTCATTGGGCCCCACTTCTCCTCCCTGGGGCCGCTCCCAATTCTCCCGCTCCCCCGCCTTAATTTGGGATGAGGTAGGTGAATACACATACAAAACCCTCTGCTGGGACCCCCAAAGATACTCCCCTCCTGGTCCACCCTAAACTTTCCTACACCATTATTGGTTCCCTCTGGTGAGGTCATTGACCTGGGGATGCCACATCTCTAGAAAACCGAGCGCCGTTCAAGGCTGTCTCTCGTCCCGGACTTTACCAATGCTCTGCGCGGGGCCCACCTTAGGAGCAAAAATGATAAGTATAACTTTACTTTTGAGTGGCAGATATTCGTGCACTAGACCTGTTAAGAGCCTTGAAAAACGAATGCAGAAACAGAATACATATTTTTTTTTTACTGGTGAACCAGCTCCTGGCGTTTTCAGAATCTTCTGAAAATTAGGGAAGTGGTTTTTATGAAAAGACTGAAATTCGTAGAATCTTACCTTGCAGATTTCTTCAACTCTTAAGTTCTGTCTCACTGCTGCCAACAGCTTGCATATCCCCTCTTTATTTTTATTAACCAAGACAGCAAGGGAAGTACTTTCATGACACTGGTCCTTGGCGAGATTGATAAAAAGCATACCAACGACTGGAGTTAATTCCATAAACCAGCATCCTTATTCACAAGACAATTCTGCATAGTGTGTGAATGGTCAATGCGTTTCAATATGATAGCATGTCAAACGTTTGTATTTAAATGTTTGCTCTAGTATTTAGAAGTATTTTGAAGCAGATTGTGGTGTTGTGTAAACTCCCTCTGCCACTGAACGTGATGGACTGTAATTTATTAAAATAAATGATGTGGTGAAAGACAAATGGCCAGTTGTACATAAGCAATGAAACGCTATTTGTTCTCTCCCTTTGCAGGCAGTGGTGGCCCAGCCTCCTGTGACGTGGCACAGTGTGATGCCTGAGAAGGCACTGGGGCCGGGGTATGTGGGTATGGCATCCGTAGTCGGCGTGGGCAGCTGCGACAGCGTGGCCAGCATTACTTCCAACCACTCCGCTCTGGTAAGTGAAACTGAAGCACTGGGTCTAATTTTACTGCTGGTGGTTAATCGTTTTGTTTGTTCAGGTGCTTAGCAAATATCGAAATTGTAAAGCTATTGAGAGTGTGTTAATTTTGTATTAATTTTGTATTTTATGCTGTGTGTTTGGTTTCAATAAACTTGAACTTAAAAAAAGGTAACTGACTGGAGTAGGCCTCTGAGGAACCTGCACGTTCCCCTAGAATTCTGGAAAACCTCCACCATGCAGCTTGGAGAAAATGGCAGACCAGGTCCAAGAACCAGTATGATAGTTTTGTTTTTGGGACCCCACTGATACACCTGTACTACTTAGACCGAACTGTAGGCAGGGTCCACAGCGCTGCGGGCACGGTCGGCCAGCACCCCTCTGCTTTCACTCAAGGGGCTGCAAATAGGACCTTGTCGGTCGAGGGAGAGTCCTGTGGACAGGCATCTCGCAGATTAGGCTGCCTGTGTTTGGATGAGACCCTGTTTCACAAAAATGAGAACACTAGTTACTTTGATGCACCCTTGTCAAAGAACCTAACCGAGTTGAACAAACAGCACTGGAAAACTCAGTTTCTATTCAGCCAATGAAGACTTGCCTCGTCAATGCCATTAAGGGATTCATCACAAGCTATCTCCTCTAGCCGTCTCAAAACTGCGCTATATCTAGAGCTTCCCTTTTTGGACAGGATTCAGACTTCTGAAGCACCTGAATATTGTCCTACTCTGCACTGATCTCACTGACGCAGCTGATATCGTTCTACTCTTTCCAAAGAAGTGCCTCCCTGCAAGTGAAATAAATGTGCCACCCGAGTAATCGGTGCCATCTCTGCATCTGAATCACGATGAATGCTTTATGTGCTTCTGTGGTGCTGGACCAGTTTCCTACAATCACCTGGAAATACCATGCCGCTCCCCTATCTTTACCCAACCTTCTCCAAAAAATATACTCCTTCCAAATCCCACAAATCTTGCACTTCCACGACACGCAAAAAATAACTTTAGCATCCTCATCATAGAAGTACCTGCCACCACCTCATCCTCCATATTCAAAGGCCTCCGAGATGAATGCTAGCTCACCAGCAAGGCATCCACAAGATTACAGTGACCGGCTTGACATTTTGCAGAAAAACACCCTGCAACTCTGGACACTTAAATTGTTCCTGCCCACCTCACTTGATTATTTCGTAAGCCTTTTGATCCTCAACCACTTCATAGCCATCCCTTCAACCTAACAAACATACCACTGTGCTACAGCTAGTATGTCATCTCATTATTCACATAATTACACATCTACAGCCAACAGCAACATCTGACTTGGAGCCTTCCCAACTTCCCTAGTGCTTTTAACAGAAAGTACGAATTCTACCTTTGCTTGTATCATCTGCATTATGACAGTTCACCTTACATACAGCTGTGTACATCCTCTCCAAAGAATACATGTCGGATGTTGTTACTTCAACATCATTCCTGACCAGTCATGACCCCTTATCCATAGCCAGAAAATTCCTTTCAGTTATCCCATGCTGCCCCACAAAGAATAACCACATCAACAAAGATCAAAGCATGCCTATTTAGACATGTCATTGCAGCTATATTCCACCTAATACACTCATTCCCACAGCATCCCAATCATTGGCACCTCAGCACCTTCAATAAAACCCTTAAATTACCGAAATACACTTCTATCCTACGTTTTGCCACATTCCTCCTCAAAGACTAAAGGGATTTCGACCACATCACTTCAATCCTGAAACCACTTAACTGGTTAACCAAAACCACCCACATGCAATATACATTGTAATTTGTGGATTATAAACAATTCACTCACATTTCCCAAACTACCTTGCTGCTAGTTCTTTTCTGCAGACTAATCCAAACAACAGCACCTCTATGTGTGGGACTAGAATAAGGGCACTCACAACCATGAATCCAGGGGCCAAAAAGTATAGGCTGTGGCATGATTTAGGGCTGCATTGATGACCGCTGTGACTGTGTGAGGGTTTTCATTCCATACCGACGTCTAAATTAAGCCCCTAGTCACGTCATAGATTTTACAATACAGTGGTGTGCTGTACCAGAGTTGTTATCCCTCTACCATACCAGTGGTAAGCCTTCTGCATATTCTATCATTTCCTTTGGTGAGTTAAGTGTACAAAGGAAGTAAGTTGATTATTGAATTGGAATAAAATAAAGTCTAATGCCTTACAATCTCAGAATGACTTTAATCTTTTATCTGTAACCATTAGGATTGCTTAGTTAAGGGAGCAACTGCTAAACAAAATCCTTGACAAAGACTCCTCCTTCAGCCGCTCCCCTCAGCAAAGTGTGCCATTCGCTGATCAGGACAGACGCATACATCCAACCTCCACTGCTAGACATGCGACAGTGGGAACGTTGTAGCCTTCGCACTGTGAAACGTAGTCCTTAATCTTGACTTCATCGCATCATCAAATTATGCTCGGTGTTGGAAGTGGGGGGTCCTTATTGATTTCCACCGCCACCAATATCTGGAGGCGGGAGTCCCTGACCCCTCGCTTCAACGTTAGGCTAAGTAAGGACACCATCTGCGATATACCTGCTGACCCTCTTAGTAGCTTGGCACGAGCAGCCAGCTTATCTCCAAAGCACAGGTGTACAGTATGTGCAACCACGCTCACAGTAACTCAATGATGTCACCACAAATAGACTCCACACAAGTTTTTATAAAATGAGTATAAACTTAATATAAGAGGTGCTACGATCAGACCACACGCTACAAAATCAACATACAAGAATGGGTAGTATTCTTTCTGGTGTGGTAGGTTCTAATCCCAACCACCACTTCTAACCCACAGTTAACCTCACTTCTGTTTCCAAAACGTTAGGCCAGTCTTATTGCTAAAATCTCAAATGTTGCAAAAGAAAACAAATACTGCAATGCATAACGATATTCTCTTGTACTGTGCAACAGAGAGACAATGCCATACGTAGCGCCCCAGTCTTGTACTCTGCAATACAAGAAATAATGCAATGTGTATTACTACCAGCATGTCCGGCACTAGGAAGAAACAAAGCAATGATGACATAAAAGTACTGCTTCCCGCTCCATCCCCAGTACTGACCCTCCTTGGGTCAGCACGGGCCGAGATCTGAGCCGAAGCAACAGGCTAGCGCAGCTGACAGAAACGAGAGGCTGAGAGGGTGTCCTTCCGGGCTCGCACCCCGACCCAGGTGGTGATCTACGTTACCTGGGGGGGGGGGGAGGGGTGCGACCCCACTCTCCTCTCCGACGTCAGCAACTTGGGCCTTGATCCAGAACTCCATCACAGGGTGTGGCGAGCTCGGGCTGGCGGCTCGGCTCCTCCTGGGGCTTCCGATCCGGGCAGCTGCTGTTTTCCTCCAAGGTCCCATTGACTTGGCCCTCCTTCTGGCAGTCTCAGTGAACACCGAGACCTGGCCTCAGCACTGTGAAGACTTTACTTCTTCAAATGTGAGTCGCACCCTACCAGTGCCTCAGGTTGCACCTCAACATGAACACTGTGCGCCTGAAACTCGCCTTTTCCCCAGTGCTCACAATGAACCAGTGCTCTACACCAGCGCCTCTGCTTGCACCTCGACATGCACCCTGCGCGTCCAAGTCTCACCTTCTCCTGGTGCACACGATGACCAGGCGCTCCTCACCAACGCCCTGGCTGCACCACTACACACACTCTGTGCATCCAAGTCTCACGTCTTCTCCCGGTGCACACGATGACCAGGCGCTCTTCACCTTTGCCCTGGCTGCACCACGACACGCACACCGCGCGTCTGAGACTCGCTTCTTCCTTTGGTGCACACAACAACCAGGCGCTCCTCACCAACACCTTGGCCTGCACCACGACTCACACCCAGCGCGTCAGAGTCTCATCTTACTCCTGCCTGCCCACGATCACAAGGCACAACTTCTGAGGGTCTCAAGATGCAAAAGTATGCACACAATGTGTTGCTTGGGACTTCCCAAGAAACTTTTATGATCCTGTATTTCCAAACAGGGAGCCACCACACCTCGGGCCCTTGATGTAACAAGACACAGCACAAAGCACAGTCTTCTTCAAGCAGGGGGACCCAGCGCCTCCAAGCACAGTCTCAACAGCCTCTCCCTTGGTTAGAACAGCAAACTGCAGACCAGCCCCAGATCACAAAGCAACAATTGGTTTTTCCACAGCAGTCTCTTCAGTTGCTCCATCTTTAGCAGAGGTTCCTCTTGACCACAGAATGGGTCCAAGCCTTTTAATTTTCAAACCATTTTGGTTTCATTCCACCGTTCACAGGTTTCAGCTCTCATAGTTATACCCCATACTGTATTTGAAGTTAGTTTGTGCTCAAGTGGCCCTGACCCCTCTCTAAATCAGTTCTGGGTGTCTCCCTCCCAGTGTCACCTCTCTCCCTTTTGATACTGGGGGTCTGGATCCTTAGTCACTAAGCAGGAGATGGGTCAATTGGTTTATAGCACCAGCCCAGCCTTTTCACCTCCCGGGCTTCTCCTCCCCCCTACTCTTCAGATTCAGGGTAGCCTGGTGCCATTTCAACCCCTACCTGGGTCAAGACCTCTCCCAGCTCCTCTCACCTTTCAGATCCAGACAGACCAGCCACATTTCAGCAGACACACACATAAATGCCTATAGCACAAAACTCAGCCACTTTCTTCAAGAGTGTTTTCTGAACACAGTGAGAAACCACCATGTGTTGTGACACTGAGTTCATACATACTAAACTTCACCTCTCCATTATAAACTTACAGGAAACTTGGCTAACAAACACAACACCCAGCCTCCTCACACTACGGAAAGGCTATCCAGCCTTTCAACAGTGAAAAACTAAATGGAGTGTTTTTCACTGTCAGGACATAATACACGCCTTAGTATATATCCTGCCTTTTACCTACACTGCACCCTGCCCAGGGATTACCTGGGACCTACCACAGGGGTGCCCAATGTGTTTGTAAAAGGGAAAGTCAGGCCTGACAAGTGGTTGCATTTGTCAGGATAACATGCGAACTTAAAATTCTGCATGCAGGCCCTACACTCCAGGCCTGAGTTCCTTCTCCGCTCGCCCTGCATTACTACCCCTGGCACACACAGTGCAAATCACTAGGGACTTTACTAGTAAGGCAAACATAGCAATCATGGCCAACCAATTACCGTTACACTTTACATAGAGAACACTTGTACTTTGACACTGATTAGCAGTGGCAAAGTACCCAAAGCATCTTAATTGCAAAGGAGGCAGAGGCAAAAAGTCAGGGGTAAGCACACCAAGGTATGCTAGGTCTAACACTCTGGAATTTAAGTCTTTGCATGTTCCACAACAGAGTCATTTCTTTGGTGAGAGTAGTCCTCAAGTCTCACCATTCAAGCTACCCAAGTTGTTGTGTAATGAAGAAGATGAAAATTATGGAACCATAGGGCATGTTTTTTTAAATGTAACTGTCACCTCCTTTTGTGACAAATGTTGCATTCTTTAGTGATTACTTTCTGAACGAATTTCTCTGATCCTTTTATTTATACAAAGATAGGAATAACAAACTAAACGCTGGTAGGAAGTATGTGATAAGAAAATAGGATGCTCATTATACTATGGTATAGTGAGAATGCTGATCTTTAACATTGGCGTAGCAAAACTTTAGGGGTACCTGCTGGGCAAGGAGGGACCTCTTCTGGACTCAAGCAGGAGCTCTCCGAAAAGATTACTGTGCTGAGGGGGCCCCCTGGAGCTTGCCCCCCCCCACACTGCAGTGGTTGCGGGGGCCTGTGTTGCGCCACTGACCTCTAAACTAAGAGTGCTGCACTGTGTTGGTGTTACCACAGCTTTACCAAATTGTTCAAATTGTTTCATGATGGTCAAATCCCCCTTCATTGCCATTATGCAGCAGAAGTGGGTGAGCCACTGAAGGCTCAGCCAAGCTTGACCATTACTACAAAAGGTGGCCCCTGAGATCGTATAGCAGGCAGGTCAGTCATGGGAGAGCGAACCAAAACAGTTGAGAGACCCAAGCTGCCTTCGAATGATATTGGGGTGCTCGTGAAGTCACTAATACGTTAGATCATCGCTTTACAAACAGAAAAATTCCCCCAAATAGAGAGGTTTAGGAGAAAATATATGTATTTTTTTTATTATTTATAATATTTTGTCAAGGTTTGCAAAAATAACATATAACAATTTCGTTACTACAAACAATAAATGTAAATGAGGTCCCACATTCTCACACTCAGAACATACTAACAACCAGAAATACAAACCTGCTCAAACACTCTAACCATTCACGAGCAATTCATCATTAGTAATATGGTCGGAGATCCAAATCAGTTCAAATTCATGTAAATAAACAGCAAGAATCAACATAGTCGGTAGTCTTTTGTGCGTCCTCTTACTGTGAAAGATGGAAATATACGGAGGCACGAGATTCTCCAGCGCCAACACGTGTTTTGATGTCTAACCCAATGTGGGTCACACCTTCATCAGGGCGATCAGGTCAGATGTGGGACACAACAAAAGATGTGCCTTAATGGGGGGTATCCAGGTAATTCAAACGCAATAGAAAAATTAGTTGAGACCAGCTCAAACAAACAGGATTGAGAAAATATGATGGATGCTGAGGAGTGGGCAAGCAAGGTGCTCTTCAGGCTCCACAAAATGGGGTTTTAAAATGCAATATGAATCTAAATATATGTCGAGTCTCCCAGAAAGAAGCATTCACTTGTGCATATTCAGACCAATACGGAATACATCTATACAGAGATAGCACTCGCGGCTGCCAGAGTCCGCCTGCGGCGTAGGGGAAAGCAGGCTCCCGACAATTGGTGGGAACAGCTTGAGCCACATGCCTGGGCGAGGCTCAACTCGAGGATCTTTTGGACATTTAAGTCTAAGAAGCAGCACGCCTTCATGTGGCTTCTGTCTTCACCCACACTATATACTTTGTGGCAAGAATTAATGGCACAGCATAACCATTAGATATAAAATGAGAGCGACAAAGCGATATCGATCTAAAGGCAGAATTGCACAATTTGATGACACTAAACCTGAGCTCAGTCATAGCTTTGACACTTGACCAAATTGTGTGGCCCTAGGCAATTGATTTATTTAATTGTGCCTCCTCTTTCTTTATTATCGCATATGGAAGCACAATGAAACACTGGAGTTCAGGATGGGCTCTGCAGAAAAGCTTCTCTTGTGTTTGATTTAATAAACTATATTGTTTTGCCATGTATATGAACAACCTAGGTCATCCAGAAGGCGCTCAAGACAACTGACGTGCCACTTGTTCACTAGTGGCATTGTTGAGAGAGGAGGGTGGAAGTAGGAATCGTTATACGTTCATGTTTGTAAACTATCACTTTTAATAAATGCCTGTCCGTGCAGTGATATATTCTGATGTAATAAATTAAAAAGTTTCTTCATGTTAATTAAATATGTTTGAATTGTAATTATATTTTACATGTTCATTTCAAGATGTTTAAAAATGAACATGTTGCTAAAGCTAAGTGGTGCAATAGATGGTTGCTTCTTTTCCTTTATTTCAATGAAAGTGTAAAGAAATGCTTGCCACTTTAACATCTTTATGAACGTTAGCGCTCGGTAAACAGTAGCTCCCATGCTGCTGTTTACAGGGGATGGTGGGGCACATTTAAATGTTGGGGGACACGAAAGCGGCCCCCAGGAGTACTTTGAGTATCACTGGACAAGAAATTCAGAAAGTATATAATGGAAAAAAATTGTAATAAGCTTCGTATTTTTGCATAAACTCATACTCTCTGTAATAAGCTACCCCTTTGAAATGTCTTGAGGCTGTGTGCTAGGACCCTTGCGGTTCTGGGCGGACTCAACAGAGGAAGTACTCGACTTGTTGGGGGGTGTTAAGGTGTGGTTATTAACAGTTATGACATAATCTGAGGACAGAGTGTGATTGTATGCTGAGGAATAAAGACGTACAATCCAGACCTCCGTGAGTTGCATCTTAATTTACATGTTCCCGGTCTGAGGTGGACACTGGCGACGTGTGCGGGATCTGTGCACCGAAGACACCACACTGCTCTCCATGAGATTTTGCAATGGTACAGCAAACTACTTGTGTGCCCAATGTCCCTATTTCAGTGAGAAGCAGTTGCTGTGTGTGGAATCAAAGCCTGCTCCAGCCTATATGCGGTTCTTAAAGAGGTTGAAGGCTCTGCAGAAGAGTGCATTAGAAATCCGGCAGAAACCCACTGGTAAGGCCAAAAGAAGAGATACTGCACCACAGCCTGACACTGAGCCATCGAAGATACAAAATAACCACTAAAGGAAGTGATAACCAGGTACGAGAGTACAAATGTACTTACCAGCACAACCTCAACTCAAGCGGGATGACTAAGCCCATTTGAATTTCCGACATGTGCAAAGTGGAGAGTGACATTCGGTGCACAGAAAGGCCTTCGGAATAGTGTAATGTTTCAATGGTTGCCAAAAGAAGCTCTAGGTATCATGCAGCTATGTTTCTGAAACCGCAGCCACTATTCGACACAGTGAAAATGTCGAACATTGGCACCAGGTGAACTGCATGGATTAAGACGTTCCATGATTTCATAGTTGCCCTAGAAGAAGTAAAGGACTTTTGATGGTGATGGAGTAAAAGAAGTGCTAAAGAAAATATCACAAAGAAATAAACTCAAACTGCCAAATCAAGGAAGCGTTGGAAGCAAAGTTCAATCCAATGCCGAACGTCTACTATGAAAGGTACATTTTCAATTAAGCACGACCACAAGCTGGTTAAATGATGGATGAGCTTTTTGAAAGACTTAATGTGCTTATCAAATACTGCAAATCACAGCAAGTTTAGTGAAGTTAATGATGAAAAAGCCATACGTCCTTGAGTTATCGGTGGCTGTCTCTCAGATTCTTTCAGAAGACGTATGTTGAGGGAGACACTCCTCTTATAGAATGTACTAATGGAAGTCAGGGCCGAAGAAAGTGCAGATCAACAAGCTAATGACATGGAAGGTGGAACAGTGTAAAGTGAATCAGGCCGACTGATGAAAAGTAAGAACAGACCCTTAGTAGACGCATGTAAGTCGGTGTCTACGGAGAAGAAAAGGTTGGGCTTCCGGTGTGGATTTGAAGACAAATGTCCAGCCATAGGCCAAATATGCAAAGACTATGTTTTAGAGAACCACTTCATAACGTTCTGCAGTGAGAGTGAGACTAACTGCTTCACAGCGAGAAGAGAAAATGGATTCCAGAAAGTTCCTGAAGCATTCTCGCCATGCCCACACAAAAAGGCAACATCAGTTATGATGAGTAGAAACCAGACCAAGTCTGTCATCACCAAGCTTGTCCTACCAAGGCTCGTTAACACCCTTATCGAGTGCCAGTGAAGGAGATGGATGTGTGCTGATGGCCTCGAACAGGGACATGTATGTCTGGCTGCTTGCAAGGAAGAACTGACGACAACAGTCAGCTACCAAATGAAAAAACAAAAACCAGGATTACAATAAAGGTACACAATTGTCCTGTGACCTTTTATTACATGAAGCAATTGAGAAAGAACTAGACTTCATTGAGCGCTTTACTGGTACTACGCCATGGGTGTTGCCCCTAGTGGTGGTGCCAAAAAAGGACAGTGAGGGTGAAGTGCGCATCTGTGTTGATATGCACCAGGCCAGCAAATCAATCGAGAGAGAATGACATCCTGGTTAACACATTGCAGATATGATCATGCAACTGAACGGTATCAAAGTCTTCTCCTGTCTGGACCTGTACAAGGGATAATTAACATAAGTTGGAAGAGAATGACAGTTCTCCAATTAACATGCAAAGCAAATCTTGATTTCATAAACCCTACGGAGGCTATCCTTGTGCAATTACCTTTTTTTGCTGCCACAACATGCAGCCCTTTAAAGAACATAGTATATATCATAAACAAACATTTTCCATTATGGAACCATTATAAAACATATATGTACTTTGCAACAATCATCTTTTAGGCTGTGACTTGAAGAAAGGTGATGTAATACAGAATAAACAGGATGCTAACAGGAACTATTCCAAAGACCCATTGAGGTGTGATCCATTCAGGAAATATTTCCTATAACAGGAAATGTTAAGAAAAACTATATTTAAAATTTAACATGTCGCAAGGAAATATGCAAACATTGCAACGTAGTATTATACAAATTCATATGATTTAATTGATTTTTAAGACTCTGCAAAGCAGTTTAAACTGCCATTTTCTTTTTACCCAACCTTA
The DNA here is from genome assembly GCF_964263255.1 of Lissotriton vulgaris. Taxonomy (NCBI): domain Eukaryota; kingdom Metazoa; phylum Chordata; class Amphibia; order Caudata; family Salamandridae; genus Lissotriton; species Lissotriton vulgaris. Next base: position 1,452,848,051 of record NC_141693.1, read on the forward strand.
TTGCCTCAACCCCATGTTGGTGGGATAATAATGGTCTCGATAGTCTTTAATGAAATCAAGATTCTCTTTGCATGTTAATTGAAGCCTCATCATTTGGTTACAAAACCGGAGGCTATCATTATGAATGTTTAAAGCTGTTGACTACTAAATTGTTCACATGCTTAACTGATCCCCAATAAAAAATGTGCTTATGAACCAGATTTCAACCGGTATGCCGCTTTGAGGAGCTCAGAAAGGGTGCCACCTGCCCAGAATTCCTTACTGCCGTTGCACCCCTAGCTGAATGGGCACCAAAGAGAGAGACATTGAAACCTGCTTCACTCTTTGTCCTGACCCATCTAGCTATTATAGCAGTACATAATGCCTTGTGTGGTTTCACATAAGAAATCAGTAATTTATACTCACCATCATGTCTAAATTCAAGCATCCTAATGCCCATAAACCCTCAACAGTCTACCACACAAAGATTGGAAACACAAATCTTGGAAACCGGGATAGAAAATATGACCCAGCATGTTTTTGTCCTCTTCTTCAAGATATCAAAATTAAGACCATCTGCTGAATCAACTCTGCTGCAAATCTCCAACACTTTATTTATTAATGTATTTATAAAGTTTTATATAGCGCAAACAAGATCCTGAAGGATATCCGTGACATCCAAAACCCTTGTGAGTAGCATTATACGAAGAAGATTAGCCAATTTCTGGAAAATCTGTTTCAAGAAAGGATACCAATTACTTGGCCATTCATCATAAGGTTTGTAGACCATAATTACATAAAAAAGGGAGGTGTAACACGGTCTAGGGGGTCGGTTGATCCTAATACCCTTAATTAAGCTACAAATAAGTGGGCCATTGCCAACTGTGGTGTCTATAAAGAGAGCATGGACAGCCGAGATTCCTTATCCATGACAGTTATTGGTCCTTTAAGACAAACTAGACTGATAAAATCCCTCTAAATAATTTGCTAAATTGGTTTCAAGGGTTTCCATGAGATCCAGATTCCTTTCCATTCACCAACAACACCATCTGCACCAAACTCCCTTTGTATCTTTTCCTAGTTCTTGGTGCCCAAGCCTCGTCCAGTAAACCCCTTTGTATATTTTCCTAATTTTGGTGCCCAAGACTCATCCAGTAAGTCCTTAGCTTTTCCAGAAAGTCCTGAGAATCTTGCGGGACCCCTAATATCCTCAGACAGGAAGGTCCAACTTCCATCCTACCACTAACAGACGTTCATCCCCATCTGGGACGATCCGCAAACCCTGATCAACAGAAATAAGGAAGACCTCTTGCACTGCAAGTTCCATCACCTCTGGGAACCAAACCCGGAAAGTTCAAAAGTGGATGACTAGTACTAGCTTGCACTTCTCCTTCCGCACTTTCCAGAGAACCTTCTGAATGAAGGCAAAAGGTGTAAAGGCATAAGCTCCCTGAGCGAAAGTTTTTACTGCTAGTGCCTCTGGATCTGATCTCTAACGGAAGAACCTTAACACCTGATAGGTGAGCATGCTGGCACAAATATCTAAATATAACGTGCACCAAACCTTCTGAAAATCACTGGGTCCAACATCCAATTTCTGTTACTACTCCTGAGATGGCAAGAGGTCCAATCTGTCTTCCGATTCTTTGTGCCTGGAATATGACCTGCTGTCGGAGTAATTTTGTTTTTCCAGACCAATAATATGTCTTTTGCTAAATCCGCCAATTTCGTTGACTTGGAACAACCAAGGCGATTAATGTAAGAAACTGCAGAGACATTGTCCAAACAAATCAGGACCACACTGTGTGCCTGTAAGTGGCTAAAACTCATTAGACTACTCAACCTATCCGTTAGTTCTAGAAAATGAATATAAAGAGAGCTCTCTTGACTTGACCAATGTCTACCCCTCCTGTCTCCAGGTAGTTAATACATGCTCCCCAGCCTACAGTCCTGGCATCTGTTTCTAAACATTGTTTTGCCATTAGTAGACCAATGCTTCTGTGCTAAGTCTCTCAAGAGTCACAACCTCCATTCTTAAGATGTAACTCACCTCTTTTCTTATTTTCCTTAACGTTTTCTGGGGCTAAAGAAGGGGGCTTGTAGGAGATCTACCTGAAAGCCTAGAAACTCCAAGGATTGGCTGGGTATCAACACTAACCTCTCCACTTTTATGATGAAATCTAGATTCTCCAAGAGATCTTTTGTCATACTTAGCTGAACTAACAGCACTGCTTTGTCCGGACTCCTCAACAAAATATTATCCAGATCTATTATTAACCGGATTCCTTTCTTCCTCAAGAAGGCTACCACAAGTCAAAGAACCTTGGTAAAGCACCAGGGTGTGGAAGAAAGCCCAAAGGGAAGGCAACAAAACTGACATGTTACCCCTCTTCACCTGAAACTGAAATATTTTTAGGAACTTTCTGCCAAAGGAATCGTGAAATATGCATTCTTCAGATCTTTTCACTAACCAGTGTTGGAAAAATTACGCTCATAAAACCATCTTGAGTGTCCACCACCTCCATTATTGCACCTTTTTGTAACATTTGGACCACTTCCATATCCACTGAAGCCATTCTCTCCTTGTCGAAACAATCTCTCTGGGTTGAAGTCTGAATTGGGTTCTCTCAGAGGTCTATGTTGAACCGGAGATCAGGGGTCGCTTGATCTCCTCCCATCTGTGAGTAAAGTCCCAACCTTCCGGCTACTTTTGTTAGGAAGAAACGGCAAACCTTGTTCTACCTACCTTCAGAGGATGTCGATTTAGCTCTTCCCCTCTTTGTCTTGATCTACCCCTCTGTGGGTAGAATCCTGGCAAGGTTTGGTAACCTCGACCGTAGCCTCTGGTTCCTTGACTGTACGGGCTCTGCGTATAAAACTGGGACTTTCTTGTTCCACCTCAGCAGACCGCCTCGGCCCTTCCAAAAATACATGACCAAAATACACGTCGTAGAATATACTGAGCTTTGCTCATAGTAGTTAAGATAGACACATATTTGCCAAGTAATTTTATGAAATCCTGACCAAACAGAAGGCCTCCTAGTTTACCCTCTGGTTCTCTATTAACTGGCTCAGCAAGCTTTGGGCTCATAAGGATGCCCATCTTCCTTTCTGCTATGACCCCAGTCTTTAAATTTCGCAGCATTCAGCCTTCCAGCTGGTTCCAACTACCTAAGATGGTCTTGGTCTGTATCGAAGTCATTATTATAAGATTCCTCTACCATATCCAAAATACGAGCCACAGGGCCCAACACATCGAGTAATCGATCCTGGCATTGCTTCAGGCCCAGTTCCTGACCCTTCCCTGATCTTTGCCTGCCTTAAATAAGAACGTAATTAGTTCTGGGTCCAAGTTAGGTGTATGTCCTGCCTTATCATCCCAGTACATGTTCATTACAGAGGAAGAAAAAATTGGGAAGGTAATTTGAGAAAACAAGAATATAAACAAAGTCAGACAGTCCAGCGGGAACACTGTTATTTAATCACAATGGACCTCTAGATTGTATCTTACAAAAACATTGCATCATTTTGATTCAAAATACGTTGGTGCCCCAACCAGTGCGGAAGAAGGGATTGGGAAGAGGGTCCTTGGAGAGAACAATCCTTCAAGGGCAGTGTAAAGGTGACTGTATCACATACACTTACTAGGGATGGGGTCAATCACCAGTCCCTCCGTTGCAGGGATCCAAAAGCTGTAACCGTGCTGATGCAGAGGGCCGACTGGATGGCAGGGCCGTTTATATGCAACAAGGTGATGCTCTTTTATGCAGTATCTTATACATTTATTTTCTATGTGTCCTCAGTAATTGATTTCACGTATCTGCCAGCGCACGCCTCCGTTAGAATATGCTCACGAAGACCTTCTAAGCATGGTGATGTAATGATTGTTAACATTTGTTGTTTCAGTTGTGGCTCTATGTGGAAGCCAGCTATTTGTACTTGCCTTTTGATTAGGGTCACTTGACCTGCACTGTACTCCGTTCCCGAATAACCTTTCATCCCTGCACGTAAATAAACAGACCCTCTTCCCAATTCCTTCTCCCTCACTGGTTGGGGCACCAACGTATTTTGAAATAAAATGATACAATGTTTTTGTAAGATACTATCTAGAGGTCCATTGTGATTAAATACTAGTTTTCCTGTTTGACTGTCTGACTAGGTTTATATTCTTGTTTTCTCAAATTTTCTTCCTAATTTTTTCCTGGTCTGTAATGAACATGTACTGGGACCCATTCCCAATGTACCACTATACACCCAGGTCCTAGGGACAGTAATTGGGTATACCCTTTTTGGGAACGTAACGCTGCCTTATCATCCAGCAGTGGTATGGGGCACTCGGCCCCTATCCGATTGCGGTGTTGTCTTTCTAGGGGCTCCTAATCCACTGTGATATGAATTTTGCCACATGGTTGAGTGGCCACCACTCGGAGCAACAAGGGTGTTTGATTGAATCGGGGCTAAACATGTCCTGGCCCAAATGGTCCTTCACAGGGCTGGTAGCAGAGGTCTCCTGCAAGTCATTATCTAGCCCATCAAGGGCACCTGGGGCCTCATTAAGATCGAACACAAATTCTGAAAATCCTGTGTCATTATCCTAATTGAATTCTGACACATCCAGGCATTGTGAGTCCTGGTCCTCTATTGTGCCATGAAGAACACCATCTACTTTTGGGCCACGATGGACACCCTAGTCATTTGTAGCGCTGTGGCTCCCATAATCTCTTGCAGCGCTTAGATTACCAAAGGTAGAGAACCCTGCGGTCCTGGGTCTATTTAAATGCCTTGATTTGAATAGGGCCTTACCGCCACTCTTGGGATTCAAATGTGTCTCAACGTCTGAGATTGAAAGATACTCCTCAGAGGGTTCACCTCTCGGTCTTTTGGACATTGCTGCCTCAACCGCCTCCTTAATGGAAGCTTTAAAGACTTAATCAAAGTATTTTTAAATATGTATTCACCTACCCTAGCTGAGGTAAACCAAATTGCCCCAAAATATACTCATTGTATTGTAATTGTATTGTAATTGCATTTATATAGCGCTTACTACCCCTGACAAGGCCTCAAAGTGCTTTTTCGGGGAGTAGCACGCTACTCCGGGACCAATAGGGGATTAGTGTTGAATCTGTATAGTGAAACATGCAAATAAATTTTGAGTGGTGGCTATTAGTCAGTTATTTGGAGTGAGAAGGGTAGCAGAGGGATAAAAGGGAAGAAAGGTTTGCATTCATGTAGAAATAGGGTAGTGCATTTGAAATGCTAAATAGGAAGAAAGTGATAAACATATATAAATCCAGAAGTACATTGAAAGTATATAGATGCATAGAGGAGGTAAGTATATATATTAAAGATATTGATAGAAGTGCATGATGAGAAATAGGGTACTGCATTGGATATCCTTTTTCAGGAGAAAGGTAACTGACACACAGATCCAAGTACATGAAAGGTACATAGATGCACAATGGAAGTAAGACCAAAGATGATTTTGATTTATTTACAACATAATTATTCTACATGTTTATACAAAGCAATACACAAAGATAGGTACATATCTATAGTGAAAATAAATGCTTATATACAGAGGAATATGCTGTACATTTCTGTTTGCTTATGGCGCTTATGTGGGGAAAAGCCAATTCTTGAGTAGTTTTCTGAAGAGAAGGTGGTTGTCGGTGAATCTTATGTGGGGGATAAAGAATTTCATAGTTTGGCTGCTTGAACAGAGAAGGATGTGCCACACATTTTTTTTCTTGTATCTTGGGATTTTGAGGCGAGATGCCCCTGTAGAGCAAAGGTTCCTTTGTTGAATGTGTTTGGTGATTTTATTCTTGATGAAGAGTGGTCCCATTCCACGGATTGCTTTGTGGGTGATACAAAGTAGCTTGAACGTGGATCTTCTGGCAACCGGTAACCAATGCAGGGCTTTCAAGGCAGGCAAGATGTGGTCTTGCGGTTTGATATGCAAGAGTAGTCTGGCAGCCGAGTTCAGCATCTGTTATAGTCTTTTAATGGTCGTTAAAGTTGATCTGTGGTAGAGTTATTGGCGTATTCTACTTTGGACAGAACAATCGATATAGTAGTTTGGACCTTTTCTGGAAATCCCAAATGAGGGAAAATGTTACAGCGTTTTTATAGTGAAAAAGCTTGATCCTGCTAGTTTGTTCACTTGTGCATTTATCGACCGCTTGGAGTCCATGGTCATTCCGAGGTTTCTTGCTTCCTTAGATACTTTAGGTGGTGATCCCAGTTCATCAGGCCAGGCGGCACGCAGGTCGAAATGTTTCCAAATGCCACACGAGTATTTCCGTTTTGGAAGCATTCAATTTAAGATCGCTCCAAGTCATCCACTGATCTATGGCTCTGAGACAACTGAAAATTTGGGAGTTTTCAATCTCTTTGGGGCATTCCAGTTGAAGGAGTATTTGCATGTCATTTGCAAAGTTATAGCGCGTGAGGAGAAATTGATAAGTGCCAGTTATAACTTCATGTAGATGTTGAAAAGCATGGGCGAGACAATAGAACCTTGAGGGACCCCTGCTTTTGTGGATTATGGTTTGGACGAGAAAGGTGGGATATGGATGACATTAGTTTTGTATTAAAGGTAGGGCGCAATCAAGTTTAGAGCAGTTCCCTCTATGCCGGCTTCTTAGAGTCTTTGTCTCAGAGTGTCATAGTCAACCGTGTCCAAGGCAGCCGAGAGGACCAAAAGGAGTAGCGCGGCAACACCACTGCGGTCAACTGTATATCATAAATATAGCAGTAAGACCCTAATCACCTAGTAAAAATTTAGTTTGTGCAAAATAATGTGACAGAAAAGCTAACATCCTAACTAAATCAAAAATGTTAATACTCAAAACTAATAATATCAGCACTGATAATATGCTATTGTCACATTTAGAAATTATGGGTTATTAGGCATGCCAAGCATAGATCCTTAGGTTGATTAGCAACAGTTCCACACTTTTTTCTTCCCTTTTTTTTATTTTTATTATTTAAAAGAGTTTTGTATAGCGCAAACTTACCCCAAAGGTATTGGAGCACTTTACATGAGCCCCCAGTTATGTTTCAGATGGACACCTACATTTTTGGTAGGCATAGGGAGATTGTGATTTGCCCATAATCACAGGATGTCGAGCGTCCCTGCCTAGACTCGAACCTGGTTCACAATCTTTAAGGTCGAACACTAGATTGACCGACATGCGTCAAAAAAATAACTGATCCTAAGAGAAACCCCCGCTTGAAGTAATTACAATAACCAGCATTTGGCTTTGAAACAAATGTTGTGTTGGCAATGCTGTTATTCCCAATTCAAAATGGCAGCTAAAACAGAAGGCCATTTTTTTACTTCCATGAAGGTGCGTCCGCCTCTTGGGAGCCTTCGTAATGCTCAAATGGCTCAGTCCCCGCCGAGGCCAGTGAAAGGGACTTGCCTTTTCCCTCATACTGTGCCTGTCACTGCAATGGTTCGAAGTGTGATGACCGCTTCCCAGCACATCAAAGCAATTTCGAAGCGGCTGATCGGGCAGGCCCAGTCAATGACTAATCGAGCAGCTGTGGTCAATGACTAATTGAGCAGGTGCAGCAGAACTTCATTTGAAGGATGCGGTCAATGGTACGGGAAGTGCAAGCGGAGTGTAATGAGACCAGCACTCTAAATATTTTTACTTTTTTCCTCTCCTGGCGAGCCTTTTCACAACCCCAGCACACACCGGAATTGGTTGGGGCTGGGGAATGAAAATTTGCAGTTAAATGCGTGATTTGCAAGCACAGCTCTACATTTTAACTACTGATACCATACAAGAAGTACTTGAGTAACCCCAGGACAAACCAAAACAAAGACTGTATCAAAACCAGAAAATGACCACAAAAATGAGTCTACTCCACAAATTAAAATCTTGCACAATAAAAGTCTATGTATACAAGTGACCTGCATAGCATTGCCAAAGATGATGATGATGATATTATAAAACAGTGAAACAATAACAAATGATCCTGGAATGACCAGTAGCAAAAGTGATACTTATCTGACTGAGGAGCAGCAAATAAAAGAGGAAGAGGATTGTTGCTATGGACAAATATGTTGTGTATTGGTTCCAGAATGAAACACATTTGTTTGATATATACTATGTTCGTTAAAGGGCTGCATGTTGAGGCAGCAATAAAAAACTATTGCATAACGATAGCCCCAGGTCTTTTAATGAAATTGCAGGAACATCCCAACTTTTTCGACTAATGTTGAGTATTTTAGATGTAAATGGTTGTGTTTTACATTGTCATCAGCTGCAAAAACATTTCAGGATGTTTTACACCAAATAATGTGATCTGTCACAAATGCTTTTAATTATAGTGATGACATGTTTACTGGTATTTGGAGCAAAATAAAAGGAGTATGACAAGACTCCTACAAAAGTGTGCTGGTTACTGGCTGACACAGGTCTCACTCTGAACACAGCAAAGTGTGTGTTTCACAAAACCAAACTCAAATTCTTTGGACACTTATATTCTTATGGGAGAATCACTCCTGACCCTGGTAAAGTTAAATCACTGTCAGTTACTTGCCCCCGCAAGATGTCACCAAGCTGCTATCCATTTTAGGCATGGCCAGTTATTGCTCAAGGTATATTTGTGATTTTGCTACTGCAAGTGCCCCATTAAAAGAGTTGACAAACTGAAATGTACCATTCCAATGGTCTGTTGATTGTGCTAAAAGCTTCAAAAGCATAAAACATGCAATTGAGAATGCAACCAAGATGACCTACTTTGACCCCAAGCTACAGAATGAGATCATAATGGAAGCGAGCTGGTTGGACCTGGGGGCAATCCTTCTCATTATAATGGTCATCTAAATGCTCAGACACATTGTGGCCTATGCCAGTCGGAGTTTGTCTGACACAGGACATGCTTATTCTCAGCCACAGAAGGAGAGTCTTGCTGCATTGTGGGCAAATGTTTCACTATTGTGATGGACCACCAAGCGCTGCTCAATATCTTCAGAAATCCGAAAGCTAAGATGCCCCTTTATATTGAGAGGTGGGTTTGAGACTGCACAAATAAGATTATGCAAATGTACACAAGCCAGGAAAAGACTAGAACCCTGCTGATTATTTCTCATTAGTACCACTGCATTGTCACAGTTCAACATCCAAAACCTCTGAGTACATCAACTTCATTGTGAAATCCAGTACACCAGCGGCCATATCAATCAAACAGATTATTGAGGTCACTAATGCTGACAAAAAAACATAATTTTAACTCAATCTTGGAAAAGGAGTGTTCGACCTCTTGCTGACTAATTCAAATTTAAAACATTCAAAAATGTTCAGTATGAACAGTCTGTGACCAAGGAAGGTGTTGTATTGAAAGGCTCCTGAATTGTCATAACCGAGAGCCTAAGACAACGGGTCACTTAAATAGCCCATGAAGTACGTCATGGCATTCTAGCTAAACAAGGAGCCGTAAAATACAGAATGTGGTTCCCATACTTGGAAAAGCGAGTTGAGCGAGAACTAAGAGTGTAATCTTTGCAACTGCCTTTTTCCCAAAGTGACACAACATCCATTGACCATGTCTGCATTCCTACAAATGTTGGGAAAAGGATTGATGTTGATTTCTTTGGGCCCTAAGAAACTGACACCATCTCATGGTAGTCATTAATGAGTATTCACGTTTTTCTTTAGTAGAGAAGTTCTCATCAACAACCCATCACAAGGTCATTGAGTGGCTAGACAACATTTTTGAAGCGTGGGATATCCCCACCATTTGTTTCAAATCTGACCACGGTTTACTATTCCACAGCACAAAATTCTGAGATTTTCTAGTCAGTAGGTATATCAAGCATCAAAAGAGTACACCTATGTGGTCCTATGCAAATGCTGTAACACACTAAACCTAGCAGATACCAGGGGAGGGGGAAGAGGGGCGCTTGGAGACAGCTAGCCTCCAACCTAACATGTAAATACAATAGAAGCTGCTCCAAGTATTGTGACTGAAACATAGATAATGCTAGGTGAAGTGAGTGATGGCATCTCACAAAAAGTTAAAGAGTGTCCTCACACACCACTTGGTGTCGTGCTTCATCATCCACAGTCCTCGCTCTCCAAAAGCTTGGTTTGATTGAGAGCGGGCCTACAACTGGAGACAGGGAGTCACTTCTAAAACTAAGTGGGGGCCCATAAAGTGAGTGAGTTTAAAATTCAGTATATTTTCCAGAATAAATTTTATTCTGAGGAGGGGAATATATGATATTAACATACAAGACCGGTGAGTGTGGGGATCTAATTGTACCATCGCCATAGTGGTAAGTGCTGTTGACATGTTTCTGCCCAAGGGGTCTGTGGCATTCATCAGGACAAGATAAATAGAAAAATGACTCCTTATCTTACCACACACGTTGGTAGGATGACACCACTGTGTAGGCTGACCTGTGTCAATGCGCTACCTAATATGCATGTCATGAAGTCCTATTAAGGAAACCTACACGCCCCATGGGAGGAGAGTGAGGGAGAGCCCCCTGTAGTCACACTTTCATCAATGTTAAATTCTCGCCATAAACTGTGTGCATCTGTTCTCTGCATCTGTTCTCTGTTGGTGATGACATCTCCCTCCGCTAATGAAATTAGTTCTGGTGATTATACTGATTTTTAAACTCCCTCACTTTATGGGCCCCCACTTAGCTTTAAAAGTGCCTCCCTGTCTCCAGGTGTAGGTCCGCTTTCCATCAAACCAAGTTTTTGGAGAGTGAGGACTGCTAATGATGAAGCAGGACACCAGGTGGTGTGTGAGGACATTCCTTAACATTTGGTGAGATGCCATCACTCACTTCACCCAGCATTATCTATGTTTCAGTCATAATACCCCGAGCAGATTCCCATGCAAACGGTGTCATAAAACGATTTATGGGTACCCTCAAAAGAATAATTCAGTGGGCATCAATAGAGAGAATTAAATTAAAGCAAGCTCTCTACGCTTATCATTCAACTCCTCACTCCACAACGTATGACAGTCCCACTACCTTGCCATTTGAGAGTGCCATCAGAACCAAACTGCCACAGTGTATAATGGAGTTTCTTGAGTGCTGACAAGGTTTGTGTCACCGACACTTCTTGAAAGTGCAAGATGAACATGTATGCTGATTGGCATCAGAGAGCCCAATAAACAGTTTTCAATGAAGATGTCTCAGTCCTGGTCAACCAGAAGTGAAAACAAACTCCGTTTGCTGTCGATCCTCTGAGGGTTGTGACGTACAAACGACGCATCGTGACTGCACATCGTCCTGGACAGTCCATCACACAGGACTTGTCATGTTTTAAGCACCTACCTCTGTGATCATCAGATCCTGCACTTACAAACTAGGCAGTTTCACTGGACAGCCGAGATCCAGCATAAGAACCTGTACTATCAGTGTTTAAGCAAAGTGCTTCTCAAGCACTTCATGCGACTTTCTCAATGACTAGACCGAGCGCCTCGATGACTCATCAAAGAAATATAACGTAACTGTCTTTATACTTTTTATTTAACAAAGGTGGAGATGTAATGTTGTGACACTGTGTGTGCTTGTAATCAGAACAGAGTGTGACTGTATGATGAGGATTAATGATGTACAGTCTAGAGCTCAGTGTGTGGCATTTTAATTTTCATGCTCCCAGGCTGGCGAGGCCACTACTGCCTGTACCACAGACTTGCTCTCCTTACAGTAAATTTAGAAAAGAGCTGAAAATTAATCTATCGCTCCCTATCCACTCACACCTTTCTAGGCAGACTTTGATCTACTTAATATCTGCCCTGCTATGACTTCTCTAATCATTAAATGTCATAAGTCATCATGACAGCCAGTAGAGGGGACGGATCTCCTTCATAGCTAGTGCCTGTTGGATGTGCTTGTTGATATACTGTGCTACCTTGTCCCTGAATCATGACCTTGACAATCTGCACCACCATTCCTCATTGCAAGGAAGGTTTCATTCTCATGCCACGTTATGTACATTTCTAAATATCTGGCCCTTCCAGCATTGCTCCTCTTGGTAATAATTCCTTACATCAACAGTGTATCCATCTGTAAAGCATGACAATTTCACACAAATCCTCAAAAATAAGTGCAGCAGATCCTAATAATTTTGCTAACTATAGAGCTATCTGAAGCCTACCTTGTGTTTTTATGCATTAAAAACTGTTGTCTCCCACCAACTCTCATCCCAGCTGGAGGAAAGGGCCTCATAACTGATTTTAAGTATGGCTTTAGACCCCAGAGGGAAACCAAAATGGTATTGCAAGACATCAGATGAGTGTTATTTGGCTCTAGGGAAAATCATCCTCCTTATGCCATAGTACTCCTGCACAAGGGCAGAATTGGTCCCATTGACAACTGCATACGTATTAACAGGCTAGAACCTTGCACTGGAATCCGTGGAATTCTGATATCTTGGTTAACCTCCTTCCAGTTCAACCATCCCGTCATGTTAAAATTGGTTCATTTTATCCAAGTCCGCCATTACTCTGTACACAGTCTCTCAAGACTTCATTTTAATATCCACATGTATCCTCTCACTATGGTCCTTAATTCCTGTGATATTGATTATCACGTCCATTCATATGAAACATATCTCCATCTCAAGCTATCTAGAAAATCCGGAAACCGATCTGATGTGGTGTAGAGCCTCTTCCACATTCACCATTGGATGCAGGAAAATGTGCTGTGCAAGAACGGGAACAAAACTTGGATCCTCTTCATGGGGACTACCAACCAAATCCATCTGCCCTTTTAAATGAACAGGTCACTGAGCTCTCCTCCCCAACATGTGTTTTAAGCCAATAACATGGTTGTGGTTTGATAGTGATCTTTCATTCATATTCCAAGTATTTGTTGTCACCAAATCTGCTTTCTGTCGCCCTGGTCTGCTGAGCGGCGTCATTCCTTTCCTCCACCTCTCTCAAAATAATGCAATAATGCTTGCCCTTATGATCTCCCATCTTCGTATTGTAACAGCCTGTACATCAGCCTACCTTCCAAATCCTTTCTGAAATTCGAAACCACTCAAAATCATGTTACTTGTATGTTTGGCCTGAACTGCTAGGACTATTTCACACTCTCTGAAAGCCCTTAAATGCCTCCCTGTAAAAAAAAAAAACAACAACAAAAAAAAATACTGAACATTAAAGCTCTCTGCCTCTTTTATAAAACTCTACACATCAGATCATCTGTCCACTTGACCAAGCTAATAATTCTGTCACTTCCATCCACAAGTTTGAGATCCATGAACTAGAACCTGCTTTCCATCAGTTGATTACCGTCCCAAAAAATCTGGAGTACGCTCCGTTTACACACAAATATCATTCCTATGGAACGTGCCCGGAGTGTATGTTAGAGTCTTGAGAAAGCTTTTAAAAACATATCTTTTCAGTCACTCTTGTGGCTAGTCGGCTAGGAGCTGTCCACTTGACTTCACTCCATGACCTTTGAGTCTGTTAGATGCCTAAAACCACTAACTTCCACTAAGGTCTAGAAGTAAACTGTATTTTTCCTCTCGAAGGTTTTTACATCTTGACTGTACACTTATTTTATTGCTCACCAGAAAGATGATTAGTACCTAAAGCACTCTGAGTTTTGTAAACCACTGGAGTTGGCCTCAAAGTAAATAAATCAAACTGTGGAATAAAGCTTCTCACCCCCTTTATATGTAACTGGTTTCTGATCTTCCTATGGACGTACGTCTACACTGCAATGCTCCTGCCTGATTCTGCTCTGGATGTGTTTTGAATCATTTTTATAGTTGTGTAGCTCAAGATCCATTCCTTGGTAAGTTTTGTTGGGTAGAGATCTTGAAGGTCCAGTTATGATGGATGACGGTAGATCTTTACCTGGATTTGCTCAGCTGCTAAAGTACATCTGATTTTTCAGTGGAGGAGTGTGGCTCACTGATTAGAGCGGCAGACCCTGATGCAGAGGTCTGGCCCGGGACCAGGGTTCAATTCCCGACGCGGCAGGGTCCTGAGCCCAAAATGTCCACGGACTCGATAATTCTCGCCTCGGTGCCTATTCTAATCATGGGGTCCCACGCTGCAACTCTGGGCAATAGCTTGCTTAATCTCCGCTACGGCGGCCCGCCCGCTGCGGGATGCCTGGCTTTCACCTTGGGGATGCCCAGTAGGGGTTATCTCACAGCGAAAAGCCAGGATGGGTTCCCAAGGCAAGCGCCTTGATGCCTTCGGGTGATACGTGCGCTATATAAGTCGCAATACATTTACATTTTTTCCCTGCGCTCAAAAAGCTATAGGTTGGGGAGACCCGCTTTGCGAATAGAGGGAGTGGTTTGTTTAATGGTGCAGTCAAATGTGCATTTGTCTTTTCAGAGCGATGAGAGCTATGATTACCTGTCAGCCGAAGAAAGGGATGTTCTTATGTACTTGGAAGAAACCATTGATTCACTGGATGCGGAGGGAGACAGCGGACTCTCCACTGATGACTCTGAACGTGTCGAAGATGTACCTGTGCCACCCACATCCCCAAGAAAAGCAAGCCCTGAAAGTAAATCAAAGTATTTTTTCACTATTGGTGTTCAGATCCTCTATGTTTTAATGGTTTCTTTTAAATGTAATTGTGTCTAGGACTATAGGCTTCTGACCAGTTTTCACGATTTGTGAAATTGACCTTCAGTGAAGTAGCAGTGGTAGGTGATACGTGAAAAACCAAAATAGGATTGAATCCTATCCAGATTGAAGTGCTCTGGTAGAGCGGTGTGGGACCTCCCTATCTAAGTAACCATGGACACTGCATGTCACGAGTGACGTGAGATTTCCGTACTTCACTAGCTTGGTACATCAGGGAGACTGCCAGAGTTGTGTAAGCCCCAGTCCTTAAGTAGCCCCTCAGCACATCAGAATTCGGCTTGATGATCTCAGTAGTAATGGGCGTTGTATCCCAACATTGATGTATACTGGCAGCATTGTATCCTGCCTAGCAGTGAGGAAGGGTGAACGGTAACTGCTAGGGAGACACCAAGGTCAGGACTGTGGTGTGCTAAACATGCCAGCTTTGTTTGAGTGCACGAGGGTTTTATGGCAATCCCAAAGTACATGAACAAACTTATTTACTAGAGTTGGGGCAGTTCGATTGAGCCTTTGGGTCAAATCACCTTGTTCTATCAGTAAAAAGGATTAGCCCTTGTGAGATGCAGATAAAAAAATGCAGACATGGTCTCTGACTGGACACACGGATGCAAGGTATGAAACCCTCACCCAACAAGTAGGACTTGAGTTCCTGGGCACATCAATTATTATTATTATTTAACGATTTGTAGAGCGCATGGTGACCCGGAACTTGTAGTGACCAAGGAGGAAGAGGGACTATTTAGGGAAAAGGAGGGTTTTCAGTTTTTTGTGGAAGAGGAGGTGGCAGGGTTCCAGCCGCAGGCAGCGGGGGAACGAGTTCCATCCTGAGGAGGCTTTTACTGCAAAGCGTCGACCGCCAGTGCGCACCTTCCTGAATCTAGGGACATTGGCCAAACGCTCATTATCCGAGCGCAAGAGTCTGGGAGCCTTGTAAGGGGTGACCATGTCTCTCAGGATAGAAGGTCCTAGGCCGTTGAGGAGTTTGTGGGCGGTACACAAAGCCTTAAATTCAATCCTCTGTCGCACTGGAAGCCAGTTTAGGGCCTTGAGTGCTGGTCTGGCAGAGGCTCTGCCAGATGAGATGCCATGAAATTCACTGTTGCAGATTGTGCTGATGGGGTGTACTTTTACCAGTACAGACACTTCACTTGGTTCTAGCTCAGTTGGTTAATCAAGACCTTTAAGAGTTATTAAATCACTGAAAGCTTACTGAGGAGTAGGAAAGCAAATATTTTGTTGGCTCTAAAAACATTAAACACAAATCCTTGTTTGCTCATTGCCTCCAGTTTTTATTTCATACTTGGTACTTATGCATGTCCCTTATCCTTGGCAAACAGATCAAATTTTGCGAACGTGTTTTTCTGTCCCTTTCCTACTCCGCATAGCTACTTTGCTAATGTTTTAATGCAGACACCCCAAGGTTTCAGTGCACATGAGCAGGGATTTGGATGAAATTGCATGTGAGGAGTTGCCTCTGCCTTTGGTCATGGCGTAAATGGGCGTGTCTCACAAGTGAATGTTGTCCTTCCAGTCTTACGTAAGCTTCATGCATACGTAATTTAATTGTGCCCACGAGTACAGCTTGCATGTATTAACATTCCTGAGTGCCAGAAACAAAGTAAAAATAGCCTTGTGGGTGTGGTGAAAACCCACAGGAACAAGAAAATAGAAGCACATAAAAACCAAACCCCAACAAGGTCGGATTATTTTTTTTCATTATATTGTGTGGTTTCGGTCTGTCCTAGTAATGAATATATTTTCCGCTGGGCACACGTTCATTATTAGTATATCTCAGAGTACACAATGGCAAAAACATGTCGGGAGGATGTACAAGGAAGTGGAGTTATTCTCCATGTGAAAGTATAAACCAGTCCATCAACCCCCCCTTTCCCCCCCTCCCCCACCCGCCCCCAGGTAATGCTGCTTTTGCTCTGTTAACAGGCAGCTCTGAAGCTGAATTGGTCCTCAGCAATAAAGGGCTTCTTTCAAGTTAACAGTTCTTTATAGAACTTGTGAGGGTGTCCCTGACTGAGTATAGTTCGGTTGAGGTCTTGCTAGTTTTTCTGAAATTCATGAGAGGAGGCAGGTTTATTTCTGGAGTAAATCATGGAAGCAAATTTGGTGGGGGGTCTTTTCTGTGATGAACTCAGTTGTGCGATGCTGTCAAAGAGTCTTATGTTTTAACATGATTTTATTCTTCTGTATTTTATTTTTTATTAAAGATGTTTTCTTCTCTCTAGACCCATATGAGAATGAAGACCCCTTGAAGGAAAGTCCCCATCAAAAGACGATTAAAAAGAATGAGAACGGAAGTTTAGGCTTTTCTTCCTGGAACCCAGACGTGACCACAAAGTCGGGTTACAGCAGCCTACCTAAAAACCTGGTGATACCAAGAGCAGAACTTGCGAAGGATTCTCCGAACCAATCCGTGATTCCTGTGGTCCAAGAAGTGCCAGCTCCGATTAAAGCAGCGCTGCCTGCATTCCACACACCACCACCACCACCAGCCCACACAGCACCACCCCCACCACCAGCCCACACCGCACCACCACCACCAGCCCACACAGCACCACCAGTTCACACAGCACGACCACCACCTTCAGTTCACACCACACCACCTTCTGCAGTCCACACCTTATTGACACCTGAGAAGCCCAAAAGATGGTCATTGGCAGCTGCGAGTGAACATGTGTCATCTGTTTCAGAGATTGGTCTCATTCCACCCCCAGAGCCATTCCGTGATATGCATCCAATTGTGAAGCACACATCTTTGAAGAAAGATGCACTTCCTATAAGGGACAAAGCTCCGAAATCTGATTTCGTGGATGGTACAGGCTTGAATGGGAAATCCGGGGTAGCTTTGGAAAAGCATCAGTCTCCTGTTGCATCACCGAGAAACACTGATCCTCCAAAATACCCCAAAGATCTTACATGTGCACCACCACAACAACATGACCCTCCAACTCCAGCATCAGCAGGTGACCTTAAACCTGAAAAGGAAGAGGTGAATCTTCGACCTGTTATCTGTCAACAGTCTAAACAGTTGCACCCTGTGTCACCTGTTATCTCTGAACCACAAAAAGAACTGGAGGTGCAGAGGAACCCACGTTGGATGCCTGTTCAAGGAATTCATGTAGTACCTGGAAATGTTGAATTTGCAAAGGAATCACAAGGTCCTAAACTCTTATTTCAACAAGATGCACAGTTGACCTCTGAATTAAAGTCTCCTAAACCAGAGATCTCCCACCCACCGAACGGGCAAGCCGTGACTAAAATCCTACCACTGTCAATGGCTGAACAGGTTGGTAGTGATACCGACCAGAAGAAAGTGCCTTTGACTTCACACGCACAGCAAGAGCACAGTGCATTGCAAGAAAATCTTCAACAACCAGAGGGAAAGATGGTTGATACACAATTCAAACAAGGACCTCCTACTCACCCAAAGCCTTTAAAACTACCCTCTCACATTATTGTAAAACCAAGCTACACTAATTACAACATAGACCCCGAGCAGAGGGCTAGAACAAAATCTCTAATTAATTTACCTGTTCCAAATAGAAATAGACCTTCAAGTGTAAAAACCCATATTATCAAAGACCAGCAAACCGCCAGACAGGAGGCACTGGAGAAACTGAAATTGTCACAAGTTATGGCTAATCCAGTGATTGACAGTACTGCTACGTCCTCGGTTATTGCAAAGGTGGAACGGATTGCTACTCCACAGACTGGAATGGAAAAGATGCCAAATGATAAGATGACCAGCGAGACAATTGGGCTGCAGGACAAGACAAACACTGGTTTGCAAGACAAACCAAATCGAACGATCACTCATGGCAACTCTATTTCTGAAAGTCGGTCAAGGCAATTTCCTCTTCCCCAGGAAAACCCAAGCTCGCTAAATACAAACGTAGTAAACCCTGCTGTTCTGTCCAAAACCAATGCGATCCCTATTCCGCAGACTAGCAAAAACAATCCACCAAACCATGAAAAAGTTGGAGATAACTACACAGGTCCAAAAGGTGGATTGCAAGATAAAATAAAGGCCTTCAGTGTGAGCCCTGAGAAAGTTTATGGTGGCATGCGGTCAAGGGAATTCCCTGCTCGCCAGACTGATACGGAATCTGGCAATGAGTGTCCACCAAATAATGGCAAGGTTCGGGAGGATCATAGCAGTCCAAAACATGGGCTGCAGGATCAGAAAAACAAACCAGTTAACAACCCTGGAAAAACTTCTGGAGGTCTGCGGTCTGAGTTTCCACCTTCCCAGATCATGACCGAAAATGAATCCTTATCTGGGAAAACAAAAGTTCTGTCCAGCAGTCAACATGACCTAAGACCTGGATTCCGGTTTGCACAGGGACCAGCTCCTGGTTTAAGGGAGGTTAATTTCAAATCAAACACCCTGGAGCGTTCTGGGATTGGCATGAGCACTGACAAGGATAACCATGAACAAAACAACTCTAGTAGTGACTCTATGTTCCTAAAACCACCAACCAGCAAGTTTACTCCCAGTTTTCTAAAGAAAAATAGGCCACGTCCAGCATCCATGGGAACAGCGGTGGACTTCAAAGCTATCCAGGAGGCGGCTGGTGTCCCAGCCAGTGACTCACCTGTGGCCAAGCCTGAGAGCCGTCGGTCTTCTCCATTCACCCTTTTTACTTCCAGACCTCGTCCAACCTCTCTCATCAGTGTCAAAATTACTCCCAAAAACTCTGCTGATGAACACAGAGAGGCTCTGAAGAAGCTAGGCCTTTTGCATGAATAGTTATGAAAATATCTGCCCTAAGTATAACCATATGAATGGACTCTAAACGTAAGAAAAATGCAGAAAAATAGAATTTGTCCAATGAAAACCGTCTCAAGTGGAAACTTACACTTTTTGGGGGATATGATAGATGGGCCACGGCTGGAAGTAATATAGCCCTATATATTTTCTGGCACAGCGCTTGTTCTTTCCGAAATGGTTTGCTACGTATTTGTAAATGGATGGTGCACACTAGATCTAGTTCTTACCAGAGCATAACCACACTGCTGTAGGTGCATGCGAAATGTTCAAATCTCAGAAAGGTGGATGGATGTACAGCAATGTGGGAAGGTTTGAACATTGAACAGTAGTACGGGTACATACATATCTATATATGAAATAAACGTTGCAGTTATTACGGAAATTTATGAGGAGACCTGTTGCTAGTCCAGTTGTTCTTCAAACCTAAACTACTTGCTGTGCCCAAGCTACTGACACTGCCATCCCAAGGTTGTGTGGAAGTAAGCCTCTGTTTTTATATCGAGCAGTAAGGGAGACATATCGTTTTCCATATGGTTATGGACAAGCTCAATTCTTCAGGTGAACTTGCCCAGCAGGGGGACCGCTGGTAAAGCAGACGTTACTACAGAATATAAATATATACCGATCTTGTAAAATATAAACACGGCTCAAAACATCTACTGGCTAAATAGCTACTATATAAAAATATATACAAACGTTTGACCCATTGTTCCTGAGGCATATGTCAAACCCACTGTCCACGTATTAGAGAACTGGGCAGACTTTTAATATTTTATCCTCAATTTTTTCATGTTTTGAGGTAAGTGGGTTTGATTATGGATTGACATTTTCCTAGGGGGATATTTATGTATGGTCGGTATTTTGGCTGGATATAGTTTTGGAGTCAGTTGTTTTAGTCTTTTTTTCCTCTTTCTATATTTGAGCTGCCTCGATTAAATGTTCATCTAAATATCAGGCTTGAGACAGTCTGTCTGAAGAATTCCTGACTGGGCGGTGTTCCTGAATAGTCAGAAGCACTTGGGCAGTCGGTAGTCCCGCCTTCTATTTCAGCCTGATCTGTAACTCGTTCTTCCTAGAGTTACTGCACTTTCAGAGTCACTGGGAGTTGGCTCAAATCTTCTGTAGCTCAGTTCTTCACGTTCTCCAATGGCGGTTTCCCCATGCTTCACAAAGCACAATAAACGTGGCATATATTGTAACTTTTCCATTGAGGAAAAGAGTTCTTCAAATCGTCACTTCTGTGAACCTATGAATGAAATACTAGCCAAAGGGAATTCTTTATGTACATATGTGTATACAAATTTTATGGAAAGCAACTATGGCATAGTTATTTATGAGTACAATGTTGAGTATGTGTGTGTATTATGCAGTGAACCTCAATGATATTTTTAATAGGGTGTTTTGATTTTCAGTTTTTAGACAGCAATCCATATTCCTTTGAATGAAGTTTTGTGTTCCGTTGACCTCATTATGGGTTTCAGTGGGGATGGCACAGAGACTGGATGAAATCAAGGTGTGCTGCTTCCCACTGAAAGTAAACAGTGTATTATGTGATAGTCTTGCCAAACTCCCCCATTACCTTCAAGGGAGTTGTGATCTGATGCCCTAATTGTAATTAACCTTGGAACCAGAAGACCAGTTGTAATTCTTGATTTACCCTCTTGACAAAAGTTTGTAATCCCGACAAACAAACCCCCTCCGTTCTTTAACCCCATCGCTGCGGCAGCTTTTACCGCTGTGTGCTGCATTTTTAATATTACCGCGTTACATGACGAGCTCAGCTCGTCCTCAGCACACGGCAGGTAAGCCTCATGACGAGCTCAGCTCGTCATCCGCATCGAAGTGGTTATATGCAAAAGTTGGGAGTGCATCAAAATGTAATAGCCATGTTACTAAGTGTTAAATGATTAACATGATATTTTAGTCTAACCTGTTTCTCTCCTGTGCTGTTCTATTCCAATAATATTGTATGTGGCTTTTAAGCATCTATGATGTCACACGACCATGTGCTTGACTTTTATGTGCCTTGAAACAATTTGTAGTTGGCGCTTTGTTCCTTCCTGGAGCACTGCAGTGTATGTTTTCCAGTGTGTTCTGAGTGAATGGTATGCTGTTTTATGGGTGCACATTGAGTTGTCAGGAGAAGCTTTTTAAGTCCAGTAATAAATATTTTTTATATCACGCAGTGTCTTTGTGGTTTATATATATTTTTTCTTTTGGTGATTGTTGGAAGCCAGACTCCCCGTCCTGCACCATTGGCACAAAATGCAAGACCCGGGACTCCTCACTCAACTTTAGGCCAAGTCAGGACAATGTTTGAGATAGCCCTGCTCACCCCCTCAATAGCTTGGCATGAGCAGCCAGACCCATCTCCAAGGCACAAATGTACAGTATGTGCAATCACACCCACAGCAACCCCCTGGTCACCACAAATGGACTCCACACATGTTTGTTAAATACGAGTATAATAAACTTTATACAAAAAGATATACGATCAGACCACACAATACAAAAGCCAACATATAATAAAGGGTAGTATTCATTCCGGCTGGCTAGTAGGTTCATATCCCAACCACCACTTTCAAAATGCTATGCTGGTCGCAATGCTAGAATCGCACACGTTGCAATGGACAAACAATAGTGCAGTGCTTAACAATACAATCCTGTGCTGGGCAAAGGAGAAATAAAACAATGCGTAATGGTACACCCTGGTACCTTGCAATGGGAGAAATAATGCAATGTGTACCTCTACAATCATGTACTTTGCAATGCATAACTACAATCACGTACTTTGTAATGAAGAGATAATGCAATGCGGGCCGCTACAATCCTGTACTTTGCAATGGAGAAATAATGCAATGCGTAGCGCTACAATCGTGTACTTCGTTATGCAGAAATAATGTCAGGCGTTATGACAGTCCAGCAGTTTGTTAGCAGCACAATTGGCAATGTATATTATGACAATCAGCCTCTTTGATAACAGTTGCCCACACACATATCAATGATGCCACAAAGTACAGCTTCTCACTCTGGTCCCAGTACTGCCTCTCCTTTTGTCAGTACGGGCCCCAATCTGAGCCGAAGCAAAGGCTCACATCATCAGAAGGACTGAGAGGCCGAGAGAGTGTCCCTCCAAGCCCGTACCCTGCTCAGGTAGTGATCCACGTTACCTTGGGGTGCGATGCCACTCTCCTCTCCTCCTTCAGCAAACTGGGCCTTCCTTGCAGAACTTTCTCAAAGGGCCTCAGCGGCTCGGCCTAGCAGCTCAGCTCCTCCGGGGCTGCTGGTCTGGGCCGCGACTGTTGGGAAGGTCTCAGGTGGCCAAAGGGCACACGTACCCCACGCCCCTGAGATTACTTTACTCCTGGTGCATGTTCACCACAGCACCCTCCGGGTCTCCTCTGGCAGGTAGCTACACACACAACGCTGATGGGACTCCACATCGATGCTGAGTGCACGTTCACCAGGCAATCCTTCCTGCACCAAGACACGCACACCGCGCTACAGAGACTCACTTTCTTCCGGTGCACACTATGATCAGCCAATCACCTCCACAGTCCCAGGTGGCACCAAAGCACGCACGCTGCTTCACTGAGAATTCTCCAACTCCAGTGCCCCGATATCCAGGCGCTCTTCCCCAACGCCTTTGTCCACACCACAAAACTCTCACCGTGTCCGAACCTCACTTCTCCTCTGGTGCACATGCCGACCAGGCGCTCTTCTCCAACGCTTCCAGTGCACCCCGACACCCTGTGCGTCCGAGACTCACTCCACTTCTAATGCACACGTTGATCAGGCGCTCCTCACCCAACGCCTCCTGTGCACCACGACATGCACCCTGTGCGTCCGAGACTCACTCCACCTCCGATGCACACGCCGACCAGGCGCTCTTCACCAGTGCCTGTGGTGCACCACGACATGCACCCTGCGTGTCAGAGTCTCACTTCAGCTTTGGTGCACACGCTGAGCAGGCGCTCTTCACCTGCCCCTCCTGTGCACCATGACACGCACCCAGCACGTCCAAGTCTCACTCTTCCTCCGTGTGTCCAAGGTCACAGGACACATCTTCCAAGGGTCTCCAACTGCCACAACACTCGTCCACCGCGTCACTTGAAACTACTGCAGAAACTTATGTTCCTGTGTTTCCAAACAAGGAGCCAGCTCACCTCGGGCCCTTGGGGTAACAAGACACAGCACAAAGCACAGTCTTTGTCAGCAGGGGGACACAGCGCATCAAGTACAGTCCCGGCAGCGTCTTCCTCGGTTAAAATCACAAACTGCAGACCAGCCCCTCATCCCGATGCAAGGGATGGTCTTTCCCCAGCTGTCTCTTCGGTTGTTCCTTCCTTAGTAGAGGTTCCTCTTGACCACAAAATGGGTCCGAGCCTTTTCAATCCCAATCCATTTCTGTTCTATTCCAACGTTCAGGGCTCTCAGCTCTCATTGTTATATCCCTAAATATCTTTGAAGTTCGTTGTGCTCAGGGCTCCCAGACCCCTGCCTACATCAGTTCTGGGTGTCTTCCTCCAAGTGTCACCTTTCTCCCTTTGATACTGGGGTCTGGATCCTTAATCACTCAGCAGGAGCCGGGTCAATTGTTTTATAGCAGCAACCCAGGCCTCTTCAACTCCTGGGGTTTCTCCTTGCCTACTCACCAGATGCAGGTCAGCCTGGTGCCATCTCAACCCCTCCCTTCGGTCAAGACCTCCCTATCACCTCTCAGAACCAGACAGTCAATTCACATTCAGCAGAGACACACAGAAATGCTTAAAGCACAAAACACAGCCACTTTCTAAAAGAGTGGTTTCTGAACACACAGTGACAAAACCACTTTCACAGAAAGATGTGTTAGGACACTGAGTTCATACATACTAAACTTCACCTCCCCATTTTCTACTTATAGGAAACTAGGTTACCAAAAGACAATACCCAGCCTCCCCCATTCTGTCCTATGGGCAGGATGGCCTTTCACTGGAGAAAAATTAAATGGAGTGTTTTTCACTGTCAGGACATAGCACACATCTCCAGTATATGTCCTGCCTTTTACTTACACTGCACCCTGCCCAGGGGTTACCCGGGACCTACCACAGGTGTGTGCAAAAGGGAAAGTAACGCCTGACAAGTGGTTGCACTTGTCAGGACAACATGCTAACTCAGCAAACTGTGTGCAGGCCCTACACTGCAGGCCTGAGTTTTCTTCTCCACACGCCATTGCATTACTGGCCCTGGCACACACAGTGCACATCACTAGGGACTTTACTAGTAAGGCAAACATACCAATCATGGCCAAATAATTACCATTACAATTTACATAAGGAACTCTTGTACTTTGACACTGATCAGCAGTGGCAAAGTACCCAATGCATTTAAATTGGCAACTCTGTCAGTAAAAGGGTCTGGGGGAAAAGCAAAAGGTTTAGGGAACTTTAGCCAAAAAGGTCAAGTCTGACAGTAATTTACCTTCATGTTCACAAAGGTCTGTTCATGACTCTTTCTGGAAAGACAAAATTACAAGTTATCCATTTTATAGTTTTTTACTGTTTTATTGTATTGTATGTAACTGGGATGACTTCAGAACCGGATTTAACCTCCTATGTGAGTTTATGTAGCTTTATTCATTTTTAACGTGGCTTGAATTTAAAAGAACAATGTGCTACCACTCCCCATGCTGTTTGTCGTCACTACCAAATTTTGATATCCCGTGAATTTTATTTACTGTTGCTATTGATCCAGGGGCCATTTTACTAACCTGCAGTGACTTTTTCTTGAGTCTAGTCCTTTACTCTTTGCCATCTCCAAAGCTTTAACCATCAGCAACGCAACAGATGGAAGGTGGTTGCTCTCCAAGCCATCGGTAGCTGCTGTTGAACTTTAGCACCCATCCTTAAGTATAAGGATACTATTTAATCTTTACTCAATTTGGTCACCACTCAAGTAGTTCGTATTCATTGACCAATGGGAGTTGTAAATATGGATGGAGTCTCCAAGCTTCTAGCTGGGCTTTCTGCAGGCTGTCCTCTTTCAAATTCCAGTTGAGGCAATAGGATATCCTGATATTCACAGGTATTGATTAGAATGTTTTGGCCCTGGATCTCTGGTACCTTGAATTCATGGTCTCAAATTGTGGTCATAGTAACGAAGTCCTCTCCAGATATGCTCTGCCATGGAGATTATGTGGTGGGGAAGGGGTGATGCAATGATTTGGTTGATGCTATTATGTTAAGTTATGTTAATTGATTTTATTCAGCGCAACAGCTACCCGCCGGATTCCCGGTGCTATAACACGCTAAAAACAGAGATAAGCATATAACCGGTGCAGACAATCTATTGGTTAAAAAGCCAGGTCTTTAAGTTCCTGCGGATCTTCTGGTACTGAGGTTCGATACGCAACGAGAAAGGCATAGAGTTCCAAAGTATTGGGGCCAAATAGGAAAAGGATTGCCCCCCCATCCTAGTTCTTTTAATCCTCGGAACTTGAAAGTTGTGCTGGTTTGCAGATCGAAGGGATCGTGAGGGACGATATTGATGCACTAGCGCCTGAAAGTAGTGTGGTGCTATTCCTGCATTAATCCTATGCATATAGCAGAGGGTTTTGAACTTAATGCGATTCTCAATCTTCAACAATGCATGTCCGTAATCCTCAACTGCATATCGTTGTAAACCCTGTTCTCTCCACTTAGCCAATGTGACTTAACTGATTCTCTCTTGGATGGGCACCACATTCTTTGCCTTAGGCAAGAAAGCAGGCCCCAGGCTTCAGTTTACTACTCTTCTAGAGCTGAGGGATAAAGCAAATGAGGATTTTGGTACCAAAGCAATCAGTTCGCACATGGGGTCGGACCCTCTTCTTGGCTTGGTCCTGGGTAGGGGGCCTGAGCTGAATGCACATAATTGGTCCTTGAACCTTCAATACATTACTTGCTCAATGTCTTTTTGTCTTCTAGGCACTAAGCAAATCTGTGGGTGTTCTATGTAGCTAGAAAACTGTTGCTCTATTTTCTCACCAAAGTGAGGATCACTTCTGTTCACAGGATCTTACATTCTGTTGTACTATATTACTGGGCTTATACACTGAATCCAGCGCTCACCATAATTGATCAGGGATCAATACTCTATAACATCACAGAACTATGACCCATACAAATTCACCCAAATCCCTAATGTGCTGGGGGTCGAATTTATAGTGACTTCAAATTTCTGTTTCCATCACAGATTCATGTTGACATTTCCAAAATATATATATCTAACTTGTATATCAACTTTCCATCTTCTTGGTCGATGGACCAATTAGTTGAATAGTTGATGGTAATGATAGTACTATCCAACTAACCAGTCAGCTAAATAATCAGACTCCCAAAGTTAATAAAGTTTTATCTAAAAAATGCCTAATAAAATCCTCAATGCAAACGGTCACAAATGCAAACAATGAAATTCACAAAAGGGGGAGAAAACATCTGCAAATTGCAAATGGTGACAAACTCATCGTTCAATTTCAACAATGCACATGAAGGAGTGGATAAATTAAGAGACCAAAGTTTCAGCAAAATGGTGCAAAACATAATACAACTAATGAAGAGGATCGATGATTCGAAACAATATACTTCTAATGGAGTGGCTAGGTGAAGAGACATAAGATTCAGAGACAAAAATATATTTGCAAATAATTATGCATAGTAGGAAGCGGAGAAATAAAACAGACCCAAAGGATCTGCAGAAAAACACCCCCCTGGCCAAGGATGTGGTGGGGGTTCCCTGAAATAGAGTCAGGGAACAAAGATTTCAGGACCGGACCGGAACAGCTAGACCTCTCTGCAAAACCGACGGACAGCGACGCATCACCCCTGTGCTCTCTCCTCGGAAGACAACCCAGGATGACCTTAACCACACCCCCAAAAGCACCCCAGTTATACCATAAAACCTTTATGTCCGTCCCACATGAGTTGAAACATTTCACAAAATGCAACAGTTGATTGGGTTGATTTTGGAGGTGGTGGGTCACACCATCAGCTTCCCATTCATGTCTACTAAAGACTATTGTTTTAGGTCCCTTCATATTACATCATATTCAAATCATTTACACAATTTAAAACATGATACAATTCAGCATTTTCACAGATAGTTTTATAGCAATGTCTGTGGAAGG
This sequence comes from Lissotriton vulgaris, assembly GCF_964263255.1. Classification (NCBI taxonomy): domain Eukaryota; kingdom Metazoa; phylum Chordata; class Amphibia; order Caudata; family Salamandridae; genus Lissotriton; species Lissotriton vulgaris. The sequence continues at coordinate 1,452,875,560 of NC_141693.1, forward strand.
AGACTTTAGTCCCACGGTCAGTCACATCCTTTGGCAGGCGAACATATCGGCCTTGAACCTCCGCCCCTCTTCTGCTGTGCTCAGTGCCTCTGTCTGCCATTGACAGGTCTATTTCACTAATTTTTCCAGACCCTCCTCTATCCCGACAACTTTAGGGTAATGGAGGCCCATTTCAGCTCACTATGGCAAATGGAACATAAACATTCATTAATTACACAGGAATGTAATTTTCACTGTTTACCACCCACCTTTGCACTATCCCCTGTTATGTTTTTCCTAGCAAAACTTAAAGCAAAAGCGGCATCTTATCTTATTCGGAATTTGTTAAGCGCACGGTCACCCAGAGGTTTCATGGCGCTGAGAGACAGAAGGTAACTGATGAGGCAGAGGTGACAATGCTCTAACCGTGCGCTTGTTTGAATAGCCAGGTCTTCAAGGCTCTCCTGAATTCTACTAGCTTAGTGCAGTTCCGAATAGACAGGGGAAAGGAGTTCCAGATTTTGGGGGCGAGGTAGGCGAAGCGAGATCCACCTAGGCGTTTCTTTTTGTACAAGGGTAGCGAGAGAAGGGACAGGTGGGCATTACTTATTAATTTCAAAGCAGAATGCAAGATGCGGCCTAATCATGTATTAATTCTTGTTTCCTTCAAAACACAATATAAATACGGTTTTAGTTCTTTCATGTGTTATTTCATGTTAGTGCATACGTGCGCAAAAGTAGTTTCCCTCGTGTTCATGTAATATGCATATTAGTTCACACCGCACACTGTTAGTACGTATTATGGGGGTGTTAATTCGACCAGGTTTCTTTTTGCAAAACCTGCTCCATCAACTGTTTACCTATATTTTTGTCTTAATGCCATGCTGTTATCTTGGGAGGAAATGTATCTCCGTTCATATCTAAGTGCCTTCACATTGCCTATATATAAACCCACTGGTTTGAGCAAAGTCATTCTCTGTCTTATCTGCCAGTGGTTACCCACAGAACAATGTCCACAGTTGATGGGAGTGTGCACTTTCTCAATCTTTATTTTACCATCCATAGCATCTATTTCAAAATGAGCACGATTCAATTTCCATTTACAGCAAATGGCTTTGTAATTTTTCCTTCCTATCTGCGGGAGTGAAGCCTGATGGGTGGGCCGTGTATAACTTGATGCACTATAATAAATTGCTTGATAAGCTGCACATACTTCCTGGTGCATCACATCATCATCATCATCATTTGCTTTCCTTCACTGTCCTGAGTTGCCAAATGGCTGATTTTTCTGCAGTGGGTTTGTATTTACATATTCACCCTTTTCCTATCACAGTTCAACCTCTTGAGAGAGTCCAGCACTCTCTGAACCTGCCTCATTATGCTACTGGTAGGGCCCAGATACCAGTTGAGAATCAAAGTAGAAGTATTTCTAATATGCAAGTCACTTCTTCCAGCTAGATTTGGGATGAGCGAGGCACCCACGCAGGGCAAGGGGTGGTGGGAGGCAGGAAGGGATGGGTTAATTTCGTCTGCTTCTAACTACAAATCCTCCCACCATGTCCTAGTTGGACCTCACCAATTTCTCTTGGTTGCCCTTCCTGTGGGGTATTTTGAACATTGGGTTTATGTAACCAGGTGAAGTGTGGCTCAATGGTTAGAGCGGCAGACCCTGATGCAGAGGTCTGGCCCGGGACCAGGGTTCAATTCTCGCCTCAGCGGGTCTTGGGCTCAATTTCCTCGGACCTGATAATTCTCGCCTTGGTGCCTATTGTAATCATGGGTCCCACTCTGCAACTCTGGGCAATAGCTTGCTTAATCTCCACAACAGTCCCAACTGTGCTGGGATGCCTGGCTTCACCTTGGGGGTGCCCAGGAGTGGACATTTCACAGGGAAAAGCCAGGAAGGGTTCCACAGCGGTATGCGTTACAGCGCCAGGACACCCTAGTTGAGGTATTGGTGCGCTTTACAAGTAAAATTACCTTTACATTTACATTACATGTAACACTCATTGAATTGTGGTTCCTTTAGTGCCCACACCGCCAGCGCTCGCTCCACCTTGCGCCCCATACACTTACATACCAAGGAGACTCATGAGACATAATTGTGGAAAACGGTGGTGCAGGTTTATTTTGCATAACAAGTAGCAGATAAGGTGGGTCATCTTACAGGCGATCCAATGAAGCAGCCCCTCGCTGACCCGCATGTCTAATTAGCCATCTTGCACGGTATTTCGACTGTGCGCCCGCCAGGAATTCTGCCCACAGCCCATCCTGTGGCAAGGCATCACCGCGGGAGCTCATTGCGAATGCTCATACCCCTCGGAATCCCTACGAGTGAGAAAGTAAACGTCAATGCACTACATCTGTCCAAATCAGTTCAATGCAAATGCCCACTGAACCCCACGTTACCCCCCCCGCGTTCCTACCAGGTCCCAGCAGTAGCGGAACGTAATCGACTAGACCCATAGTGCGCATAACATATATAACTCTGATGCAACAGGGACTTTCCCGCTTTCTATTCCAGGTTAAAATGACGCAACTCGAGAGTCTACAACGGTGCCATGTATCGAAGCGAGTGTTACCTGCTGCTCTTTAAAAACGTCCGCTGTCACACCCTTCCGAGATCCGAACGCGCCGGACGCGACCTGCAAAACAACACGTGTTACTCAACCTGCACGAACTTCCTGCTCGCAAACCTGAAACGAAACCCGCGTTACCCGCTGGCCCGTACAACGACGTATGTAACACCTATATTACCTGGCGCTCTTTAAGATGGCCGCAACCGGTCGCTGCCCGCGATTCTGGACGTATCTGTAAAATAAATTGCATTAACCGACTGCACACGGATCCTTGCCTGCACCTGTAGAAAGAACCGTGGTTTGCCCGACACCCCGCTCGTAATTGACGTACGCAACCCCGCTTTACCTGACAGTCTTGCGAAGTAGCCGCTGCCGATCCCTGCCCGCGCGCTCGCAGGAGCTAATCTCGTGCCGTGGCCCACGTGGCGTCTGCAAGAACAATATGGTGTTATAACCTGGCCAACTTTTTTTTTTTATTTTTTTTTATTTTTTTTTATCACTAATACTTGGATTTTCTTGAAGCCACACATTAAACCTTGTAACTTATCAGAGATCGCGGAGGAAGACATGCGAGCAACCCATTATTCTTCCACTCCAGTGCCCCCGTAAAACTCCATCGTAATGTATGGCACAAAGCTCACAAAGTAAAACCCCCTTCTGTTGCATTTGTAAGACATAATGTGAAATGATGGTCATGGGGTAGCACCATGGAAAGGCCCTTCCTACTGTTCTTCACTTGGGGGGTCATTGTTACCATCCCCTAACAGGTATGAGCAACAGAAATATTCCTTTGTTGAACCAGCACACTACTCTCCTGAAGTGTGTGTGGAAGAAGAACAATCAACATGTGAGTGGAGCCTAAACCTCCCTCTCAGGACTACATCTTTAAACTCTTTTGTATGTGAGCACTAAAAGTCCGGCGACAGACGCACAGTCAAGCCCGACTTAAACAAGCCTTGGCAAAGCTACTAGTTCCCTGCTTTAATAGGCTGAGCTCTTGCCAATCAGAATACTGCGAACTGAACACAAAATTAGAAAGGAAAACCAATGAATCAAGAGCAGACCCGCTGGATTGCAGAATACATTTGCTACATACTCGTGCCAATTCAAGACGGAATTTATCTAAACTCAGCCCTGTAGTGCAGAGTGACATTAAGGCCTCCATAAAACATTAATCAAGCTATGTGATTGGATGAGGATGCTGCAGAATTAATTATCTTTTGGAAAGGAACTAATCAAGGTGAGGTGTGAGAATGTCCTAATTTACATGAAACGTGTCCTCCGTCTAATCTCGCATCACCATTGTGTAGACGCGGCATTACACGTGTGGCTGTAATCCTAAAACGCGGGAGTTGCTTAATGCATTCTGGGCGTTGTAGTCTTATCCGCTTCCGTTGACGCAGTAAATTAAACACGCCGGATAGTAATGCCGTGTACGTGAAAAGCCCGGCAAACTACACAACAACTATCAAAATATAAAACCGGACTAGCAGCGCCACTCCCACCTGGACCCTGGGCCCTTGCGAGCTCGGTCGCTTACGTCTGGTTCCCCTGACTTTGTTTACTCTGAAATGCGCCTCTTCTGGTGCATTGTTGTGATACCCATTGCTAGCGATATTAACGACCTAGTCACTCTAATGCAGAGCCAAGGTGCGCATTTGCAGCAGCACAGCACAGATTCACATGTGGTCTCAATATAATCCCGGGGACGTTTGGTTGTTCGATTTTGTTTGCGACCGGAGAGGATGAAGGTCTGAGTGGGTCGACCAGAGCGGCCCGTTAAATGAGATTGATGCACCCTTTATTAGGTGCAGGATGCCACTTATCAGCAGTATTGAGGATACCACGCAGACTTGCAGGCTGCGGGGGATTATGCGGGACGTCCTAAACCTTAAATAGTTTACGGGTGATCTCTCGAGTTTCCCGCTGAAGTAAGGCATGGTAAGGCGGACCCCTTTACTGCAACTCATAATAGTCACATGCGAAACACTTCCTACCCGCACCCGACAGCAGGCCTAACAGTGCTATGTTGTCCCGGTAATCAACCCGCAAAGCCAGGCTACTAAGATGGAAACCGCGTTCAAAGCCCCGCCTAACACCCACGAGACACCGAGGGTCCAGGAGAGTGACTGGCGAAGAGACGGTAACCCGCCGCAGCCAACCCCCAAAACCCCACCTACACCAGGAAAGCCAAGACGTCTCGCGTGGTTTGGAGTCCCCGTGGCCGTGTTGAATATCTGGGAAACACTTGGGTCCAGGAGAGTGACTGGCGAGAGAAGGTAAACCGCCGGAGCCAACCCCCATAACCCCACCTACACCAGGAAAGCCAAGACGTCTCGCGTGGTTTTGAGTCCCCGTGGCCATGTTGAATATCTGGGAAACACTTCGCTTGTGGCCCGTGCCATCCTTGCTAGGCAATCCCGATACCATGTTACAGCAGCTAGGTGTATCCTGAATTTTATAGTGAAGTACGATTACTTTACGCTCCTTTCCCGCCTAGCTCCGATCACACCGGCCCACAGCCCTGCCTGCCCAAACCTTAATCACGCTGCTTGGCTAACAGGGGGGGAAAACTACGAGCACCAGTATGCCCAGCGCGGTTGAATGAAAAGTGCATCCCTTTGGCAGCACAACGATTTGACGACACACCAAGAATACAAATCAGAGAATGGAAGTGCCAGCCACTGAAACAGTTGTTTAATGTCTGTTCTATTTTAATCCTGCACTTTCGCAACAAGTTTCTTGCATCATGCCGCTGAGTACTGACTGTTTAAGAGGACAGAAACAAAGCAATTTCCGGGGTGGCCCACCAGGCCCGTCTACACACCTCCCGCTTCACTCCGTCTCACTACTCCGCGGCCCGGCACAAAGACCCCGCACGGCCGCTATACCCGACTGCGCATCCAAACTGCCCCCCGCCGCCATATTCCCCCACTGCCCGCCCAGCGAGACCCTATTCGACCCACTCGGCCTATCGTCCGATGCCAACGGCCGTCCAGCTACTACCAACCCCCCCCCCGTGGACGAACCACTGGGCCCTATCAACCTGGTCATGCCCAGGGACGGGGACGGGGCCGGGGGGAGGCCTGTAGCAACTCATACCTGCAATCGACGAGTCCAACGACGCACGAACAGCGCAGAGCAGTCAGGAAACGCGGCGAGAAAAGACCGAACAAAGCCAAGCTGTTCCAGATAAAGGCCCGTGGGTCCGCCTCCCGCTCTTCAAGCTCACCATTCATTGGCCGTTCATACAGGGGGCGGCACCCGGGCCAGCGCGCTGACGTTTTACTCGCGCGGCATGTGGCACTAAGACGCTGTCTCGCGTTATCTCCCCTTCGCGTCGCGCGGCCAGCGGCATTTCAGCAACTCCTGCATTCCAGTCTGTCTTTCTTCATCCTTTCTGCTACTCGCCTAGTGTCTTCGCATCTTGATTTAACAATTTGGTGCTTGCGAGGCTGAATATTGATCCGCAAATAATTATTATATTCAGATTATGCGGATGCAAAATTAATGTTCATTTTAGACTCTGCTGTTCCAGTACAGCGTCTGCAAGCCTAAAGGCACCAATAAAACACAATCTATTCAAATGGATAAGAGCCTTAACGTTTTTGATGCCTAAGTGAATGTTCTGCCTTATGTTTTTATACCACTTTCCAGAGGCATTTTTTTGTGACATATTAAAAGTTGAAGATGGTAAAAAGTTTACAAAATAATTTTACGGGATAGAGCGGCAGAATGAGTTTTCTAGAATGTGAATAAGTAGTTTGCTAGCCCTCCGATTTATTTAACTCCAGACTCGAATTATTCGATTGTCAGGACCAAAGTTCATTGAAAGAGTCCTGCGGTCTATTAAAAAAAAACAGCAAGGTGATAGTTTGATATTCTCACCTTTCTCTCTCTCGTTTTTATGAAATGATTCATTTATTTTGTTGTGAGGGCGTATCTGGCTTTGCAGGATTTTTGCTTGAATGGAGTCATTTGTTCATGTTTGTTTTCTATTAGAACGCCACACACGTCATAGAAATGTTTAACTGATGTGCCAGATTCGATGTTGTAATAGTTAACACGCAGGTGTGGTGTAGTTCGCCTCATTTTGAGCTTTCTATTCTGCACAGTCCTGTTCTATTTTTTTTTTTTTTTTTTTATTAGAACTGACTTTCAGAGATTATGAGTAATTGAATAGTCTTTTTTAGTTTTACTTTAGGCTACTCTTTTGGATGGAGTTGAAAAAAGCGGTGTCATCTTCTTCTGTATTGTCACCTGCTTTTTTTTAAGAGTCTTTTTAAAGGTCTTCTCTACCAATGAACCAGTTCTGGTTTGTTCTCATGTGGTTATTACTTGACGAAGCCCACAGGCCAGCATTATATATAGATCAGATGACCCCTTGACAAAGCCAACAGGCCTGTTTTCTTTGGAATGATGCCCCCACCACTATATTGTGATGTTCTAGCTGGTATAAGCGGGGATAATGTGATTTTGGGGAAAATAACAGGGCTACTGGAATTATGCGGTAGAGGAGGACCAATTCTATTGCACTGTTGACTCAATTATGCTTCAAGTATATACAAATTATGCAGCATAATGTGGCACATGTTGTGATGGTATGACTTCACTATTTTGTCATTTTTACACCTGGCAACAGTGTCTGGGAAAAGAGATCACCTTATTAGTACCAATTTAACACCCAAATGCGGCACCAAGCAACTAATAGATGAGAAGTGAACCTTTGTGAAAAACCTTCTGGTGCACGGGCACCTGAGTCGCCATATTTTAGTAACTTTTGATACGTTTGAGCAAGAAACACTTTATTGTTAAAATCTGGAAATTTTACAGCAGATAATGGATTATGTGATGAATGCAGTAAATCTTTAATTATGCGAATATTACCTCAGCCTTAGATTTTTCTTATATTCCAGTAACCCTTTTCATACCCCACTAGAGATCAAATATAATTTCGGAATTTCACCAAACAAATTTGCATCTGCCTGTTGTATATATTTGTACATTAATTCATAGTATTAGTGGTGTGTATAATAAATGTATTTTTCCCTCTTTAAAAAAAGCACTGACTGGACAATGATTTATTGAATGGTATTGTTGCATGCCAGTGGATAGAGATTACTGCCCCACACCACCTTCCCGGAGTAGACCTTGGGCTGCTTGGCTTCGCTACCCTGAAAGAGTCAAGTGCGACAATGGGGTACTTGGTTCCTAGTAAGGAGACAATGTAGGACCTATTACAGGACTCCCATACTGCGCAACTAATAACCCAGTTTCTTACAAGCTCCAATAAAGAATTAGTTCAAATCTAGCTTCAGACAATTCCACATTCCTTCGACCTAAACTTTAAATGAGCTCTCTGAAAGGCCCTTAAACAGTGACAGATTAACACATATGTTACTTGACTTACATTTGTCAAAAATGCTTTGACCCTAACAAGCCAACTATAAAGTCACTCTGCTAAATATTTGTCAAAGAGCGATCACATATAAAAGAAAATAAGTGCTTAGACCACAGTTCCCCCAACAGCTTTCTCCTCACTACCTATCCAAAGTCTTCCAACTTCCCATCCATTCTTCTTTACTTCTACCTGACACTTCCTTTCATGTTGCCATCCTATTATTTCAATGTGGGTTTCCAGTCCTATATTAAGACTGAGAAACTATGTGTAAGGAGTGTTACTTCGAGCTATCCCTCAGGTTTGGCAGACCTCACAGACTCCAATATTCGGCCTACCACTTGTGTAGCTGAGACCTTTCGTGTTTAGAAAATATAACTAACGGTGCGCTGCTCTTAATATATCTGAACCTGGGCCCCTGCACCACACATTGCACCGCAATGATGGTAACAACACAACTACTAACCATCACACTCCTACTGGTGTGACAGTTCAGACTATTTCAGGCCCCAAAGCTATAAGAATGGCTTGGGTGACTGATAAGTCATTTTTAATGTATATCGGATTAATAATAAACTGTTGTGGTCATTTCTAAATTAGACAGACATCGCCACCTTGTGGTAGACTGTCACAAAGCTCTGGTGCTGACAATTAAGTGGGGATGCTGAGCGCCGGAACCACAGGATCAAAATAAGGACTGGTACTAAAGTATCCCTAGGATGTGTTGTGTTGCAGTAGCCACAAAACCAAGTTTGTTCCAGTACAAAGTAAAGTAAGTACTAATGTCTTAATGCAACGTGAATTGCCGCTCAACTAGAAGCTTCAAAAATATTTTTGGAAAGTAAAAAGTTCCGACACATCAGCTTTCTGTGTTCTGAAATTGCTCACATTTTTCTCCTAAATATGAAATATCACATTTTTATTTTGGATAAATTAACACTAGTTCCACAAATAAAAGCTGGTATTTTGCCCCAAACACTAACTTTTCATTTTTTGCAGATAACATTTGGCCCCAGATCTTAATCATGTACAACTTGAGGGCCCAGGGAAACCACTTATATTGTACACCCGGAATACAACTCAACAAAATGCTGATGGGTGGGTGAATCATAGACTGTGTTAAACTCAATCTCACAAGGCGATGCCCCCTCCTCCCCCTGATAAGGCACCATACAACGTATCCAAATACAAGACACAAATAGATGTTTTAGGAAGATATATGACAAAAAATATAAAGGTGCAATATAGTAATTATTAATATTGATGCAATAAGTCATCGCCATAAATGCTCTCTGTAATCAGATAATACAGAAAATAAGCTGAGTAAAAATTATCCTAGGTCCCAAATGAGCAGCAAAATCAATCCAAAATTCCCTTCTAGTATCGGAAAGTGGACAAAGGACAGGGATTTGAAAATATGTGGTTCGGAAATGGCGCCTACAACGAGTGTGCATGTTCTTGGGTTTATATGTGTGTGAGACTGTGCCAACAGGAGGGGGAAACACCCTGAAGCCCCTAAATCATAGATCACACAAAATTGCTGCAAGCCTGTGCACACTTCAAAGTTGAGTGCAGAGTAAGTACTCCTTGCCTTAAGAAACTATGATGGAACATTTAATGTACAAAAAAATGAGAATAAAAACATGACCTACAATCTTGAGTAGTATGTTTTTCTTTTACTCCTGAACGATTTCCCAGCCAACACGTGTTTCGTCTGGGGAAGTACCCCAAGACTTCTTCAGGGGTTAAGGCAATACCAAAAAGAGATCTTAATTCTCTCTGCCGGTTGTACCTCGGTCCCGGCTGGTTAAAGAAAGTGGGTCCAAGACGCTGTGATCGTAAATGACAGACAGCACACTGTGTAAGACAAGCCCTCTCTCTGGCCTCATCTCATGGTCCCTACTCTGGACCATTTGTCACCTAGAAACCCTCACCTCTTTACTAGAGCCAGGATGGAAGTATAACCGGTATTGAGTGAAGCCCATACTTTGGCTCCACCTCTTGCTCTGAATTCCGGACCCCTCTTATATTTGAAGAACACCCACTTTCTTACTCTGCACTCGACTTTGACATGTGCACAGGCTTACAGCAATTTAGTATCAGAAAGTCATTGAGCTTCTTAACTCCCAGAACCCGATGCTGCCAACTCCACGATAGCGTCAAACCTGATCCTGGATATGATGACAACAGCATGGAAGGAGGCTAATGAATCCATGGCCATTCCCGCCTTTTTACGCCATAAGGCCCCACTATGGTATAATGCAGTTTCTACTGGGCACCCTGGTATGAGGGTGACCTGCGATGGCTGTTCTCATCATTAAGGACACAATTTGGGCTGCCTTTGCATTGTCTTCTCCAATAACGATAGACACTAGCCTTCTGGCTTTTATGGCAGTGCTTTCCACACTTTTTAGATCCATGATCCACTTTTTAGAACTACAATCTTTCGCAGCCCACCAAGCTTTAATGGACAAGAGGAGGGGATTTAAAAGGGGATTTAAAATAAGTTTTATATGTAACAAAAGCATTGTATGGCAGCATCCAATCATTTACAGACCTTACACTTTCCATTAAAATGGCCACTGACTTGTCACAAACTTAGTTTTATTGATAAAATTATATTGCACACAAATGATAATGTGGGTTTCAGTGAAATGTATCCGTTGTGCATTACCAAGTAAAGTGTCTACATTTGTTTTGATCCTATTAAAATCTTTGCTTCATCACACTTCAGAATGGCAAAACAATTTCCACAATTTTTGCTTTGCTGACTCTACAGTTCATCTACAGCCACTTACATTTTGTCGTGGTGTAAAACATCAACTCAAAATGGGAACCTGGCTGTATTGTGGAAACTAAACCTCCATTGAAGAAAACTGAAGTGACCCCTTGGTGGCATGCTTCATCATTGTGTCCATCCCGTTCCACTACGGAACGGGCCATGCTGCAACCTACAAACTATGCGGGAGCACTTGCAAGAGTGTTCAATGATAAAGGAGGTGGAGACAAAAATAGGAGGGTGGGTCTATGGTAAAGTGAAACAAAAAATACCTGGCTAGTATGTTCAACCTATTTATTCTGGTCTCTAGTCAGTATGATTAAAATCAGTGGGGCAATTGAAAAGAAGCATATCATGTGCCTATTTTTCTAAAAAGGTTGATATGTTTACTATTGAACTATGGCTTTTCATCAGAACCTAGGGCACCTAACTCCCTGGCACCACTCCTTCTGTACTGCTTTGAACACACTCATTCTCTGCTTAGAAATTAGTCCTTATAAATTTACCACCTACTTGGCGATTACAGTCTGTATCTTGGGCGTACATCTTGAGGGTAAAGAAGGGTGGCGGGCTAGTTGTCGGAGCGCGGCTAACGACATAAATGTGCATGCCTGTGCGCTCGCGCTTTCCTAGCATCTCCTGAGGCGGAAAGCCGGGAGAAGTCTTGCTTTGGATTTCTTTGCTACGAATTGTGCACTGCTTGATGTGTTGTTTTTAAATGGGTTTTAAAAAAAAACTTCTTCTTCATATTGGGATATCCTTGATGCTAATTGCGCACGTATCTGGCTGCTGCTTTATTTTTTAATAGAACTGTGCTTTTAAAAATTTCCTCCTCATTTTCTCCTTTATATTGCACTAGGGATATTACACCCCCCCACCTACCTGACTCAGCCGATTTAGGTGCTGGGCAGGAACGACTGCAGAAACCTCGGAGGCGGCCTGGGGAGCGGGCGCACATCTTGAGGGTAAAGAAGGGTGGTGGGCTAGTTGTTGGAGCTTGGCTGACGACACAAATGAACGTGTCTGAGCGCTCGCGCACGGGATGTGTGCAGCGGGTGTGCCGTTGATGCGCCAAAGGCAAGCCAGTCTGCGCCCGTCTGAGCCCAACCGAGCCCAGAGGCCACAACCCATGCCCGATTTGAGGTAATTTCTTCCCCTTTCACTCGGATTTCTTACTCTAGTGAGGCGCTAGCGGGGCTTAGAAAGAGAGAGTTAGGCAACCAGCAGATTTATCTGTGCTGTCAGCAGAAATTTCCTAGTACATTGAAGTGCCCAGTGGTGTTTAGTTCTTGCCAGTTTCAGGGTGACTATGGGCACGGAGACGGGAAAAAATGGTACAGAATATAATGCCAGGGATCTCAGGGGTATATTGTGTAATGTGAGATCGCTGGCAAAGCATCCGTGTGAATTTTGGGATATGATATCATTGCATACCCCAGACATATGTTTTCTCACAGAAACATGGCTGAACTCCACTAACTATCCACTGATTCAGGTGGCGATCCCGGATGGCTATTCCTTTTTGCACTTGAACAGGGAAATAAATACAGGTGGTGGGATAGCGACAGCTTTTAAAAATCACCTCTGAATCACATGGATCTCTACAGTTAGAAATGATAGTATGGAATTGGAAAATTTTATGGTTTCAACCTCTCCAAATGATAGCTGGAACGGAGCTTTGTTATATCGCCCTCCGGGATGTAAGTCTGGTTTTTCGGATAAATTGACCAAACTGATTGCTACACATGTGCTTGCAACAAAAACAATCCTCCTGTTGGGGGATTTTAACTTTCATAGAGAAAACTCTACATGCCTGGAGGTGAACAAACTTGTTTCCACTATCGACATGCTGGGCCTTTCCCAAAGAGTGACCGGCCCAACCCATATTGCAGGGCATATGTTGGACCTTGTTTTTTCTAATATGGATTTCTTGGCTTGTAGCCCCCCAGAACCTCTGACATGGTCTGACCATACGATAATTCGTTTTTCCATCAAAGTGCGCACCCCTGAGTTGCCAATCCCAAACCTAGTTAAGAAATTCAGTATGTTCATGGCCTGGAGTGATCTCTCGGTTGTAGACTTTGAGGAGGTCTTTGTTTCAAAAATAGGGAAAAGGGAGCAGGGAAACGAGTTAACCCTCGAGGACTTTAATGAGGCCTTCATCACTGCCTTAGACGCTGTGATCCCCCAAAAGAAAAGCAGGGGTCATTTGCATAGCCAACCCTCAGCCCCTTGATACACTAATGAGCTGAGGTTAGAAAAGTCCAAATGTAAAAGATTGGAGAGAGTCTGGTGTACCAGTAAGGCAACACAGGACAGTCCTTAACCACCTATCACTCGAATTTAAAAAAAGCAAGATGTCCTTTTATTATTAATCAAATGGAAGGTGCTGCTAATAGCCCCAGAGCGCTCTTCAACATTGTAAAAGACTTTGTATCTCCCCATGCCTGCAGGCATTCTGTCATAGAAACAAAGGTTTTTTGTAACCAAATAGCGTTTTATTTCAAGAAAAAATTTACAAAATCTATGCTAATTTCCCTTCAAAAAGTCTAAACATCCCTGTGAGCCCTAACAGGCAGGTGGAGTTGGTAAAAAGGACTGAAAGTACTTTGGATTGCTTTATCTTGATTACCTTGGAGGAAGTCTCTATTTCACTTGTCTTAGCTAAATCAGGTTCAGCTACGGATCCCTGCCCACGTAAGATTATGGCTCTGCTAGGCTCTAGTTGTGCTCCTGCGATTCTCCAATTATTTAACTCTTCTATTCAATCGGAGGTCATTCTTAGAACCTGGAAGGAAGCCTTTGTACGCCCCATCCTAAAAAAAACACAGCAGACCCACAAGAACTCAGCAATTATCGGCCAATCTCCCTCCTGCCGCTACTGGCTAAAATACTGAAGAGTAGGATTAATAAACAACTTAGCCAATATTTGGAGCTAAACGAAGTTCTGGATTCCTCCCAATCAGGATTTCGAAAGGATTTTAGCAGTCACGGATTCGTTATGAACACAAATGGATAAAGGGGGATCGGCAATACTTATTTTATTAGATCTCTCCGCAGCATTTGATACTATGTCTCATGAAAGGCTTGTGGTGAGATACGTCTTGTGTGGTAATCAGGGTTCTGCATTAAAGTGGCTGCAAAACTTTGTCTGGCCGAGCTCAAACAGTCCTATTGGGCCCACATCTGTCAGATTCATTCAGCCTTGACAAGGGTGTCCCTTAGGGCTCCTGCCTGAGCCCGGCCCTATTCAATCTGTACAAGGCTCCCTTGGCAGGGATAGCTGAACAATTATACTTTGAGATCATATCCTACGCGGATGATACTCGGCTCCTATTCTCGATTGGTTCTGATATAGGAGCTGAGAAAGTACGTTTTGCCAGAGGAATGCTTGAGATCTCCAATTGGATGAAACAGAATTGTCTCCAGCTGAATCCAGGTAAGACTGAGCTAATGCGCATGGGCAAAGCCTCTGATAAGTGGTTGGACGATTGGTGACCTGCCCAATTGGGGGCGACCCCCATCCCTGCCCAATGTGTTAAAAATTAAGGGCTGAGATTGGACCAGCTTCTATCCATGAAAAATCACGTTGCCCCAACGACTAGCTCCTGTTTTTACAGTCTGCAGCTGCTGCAAAAAATTCTTCCATTTATGCCTACTCCCCATCATAAAACCTTGGTCCAGGCCATGCTTATCAGCCGCCTTGACTATGGTAACGCTTTGTTAGCAGGAGTAGGAGAGACTTTGCTGAGCAGACTGCAGGTATCTCAAAAATACTACAGCTAGGATGGTACTGAATCCCACAGAGGGTACCCCTTCGGCCCCTCTATTGCGGGAACTCCATTGGCTAACAGTGAGGAAAAGATCTTTTTTTAAGATCTGCTGCCTCACTTATACAACGCTTGGAGGCAGAGGCTCCAAATATCTCCAGAAAAGACTTAAGTATGTACCCAACAGTTATCTCCGGTCAGGTGAACAGGGCCTCCTACTTGTACCGCGGATCAGGCGTTGCCGGTTGGGAGGAAAATCCTTCTCACATTTAGCGCCAAGGTACTGGAATGAGTTACCTGACCATCTGCGCAAAATGGAGACCTACAGCATCTTCAGGAACAGCTGAAAGCCTTTTTATTCTAAAACCTTCACCTTTCCTCTCTCTCATCCTCCGGAATAGTGCTAGCCAAGCGCTGAGATGCCCCCGGGTGAAGTAGAGTGCTATAAAAGATCACTTAACATAACATTTCATTTAAGATGCTTGATTTGTGCATCAGGATAACCTGTAGTCACACTCTGTACCCCAACGAGATTGTCTCATAATTCACTTTACTTTGTCTGACTGCAAAGTAAGAGGAGTTTGTAAACATAAAACCCATGTTACAAAACATAAGCAGCGATTTGTCAGAAGACAAACTGACATTTGATCTCTGTCGTTTAAGCACAGAATACGTGACAAGATTAATACAGATTTTAAAGGCATCATTATTTGTTGCTTGGACTTTCACAATCCATCAAATATCAACTCAGGTCATGAACCACAGTTTGGGAAAAGCTGAGCATTTTTTTAATAAATAAAAATCAGTTGTGTTTTTAATAAAGTACAATGACACTCCATCACAATGTTAGAGTTCATATATCTGCATTTTAGTCAGGCAATACAATGTTTATGTAATCTATATGTCCTTCAATACATTTCTCTTTCTGGTCTGGTGGCAGCTTGTTTAGTTTTTCTTTTCAATTAACAGCATTGCGCAACAGCTGGGGGCTCCGTGAAGGACTTCAAAACCCAGGAGTCAACGTGCCAGGAAGCCGACCCGCAGCCCCTCCCTTGCCATCACCGGGGCTTTTAAAATACCTTTTGCGCCTCCCGCTTCGCGGGAGACGCATTGCGCAACAGCTGGGGGCTCCGTGAAGGACTTCAAAGCCCAGGAGTCAACGTGCCAGGAAGCCGACCCGCAGAGCCTCCCTTGCCATCACCGGGGCTTTACAAATACCTCTCACGCCTCCTGCTTCGTGGGAGACTCATCGCGCAACAGCTGGGGGCTCCGTGAAGGACTTAAATCCCAGGAGTCAACGTGCCAGGAAGCCGACCCGCAGCCCCCTCCCTTGCCAGCACTGGGGGTATTTAAGCACTTTATACCACCTGCCCCGCGGGACGTGCGCGGGCCCGTCTAAGCCCGTCGTAGCCAGAGGAGGCAGGGCTGGGCCAGGGCCCTGACATTCTCCTTTCTACTCTGCGACTGGACTGTTTCTGCGTCAACCCGTTGGTAACGAGTAGAGGTGAGGAATACCGGGCGGCATTGTCATCCCAAATTAAGGAAGCATTTGTTCTGGGACTGAATAGCTTGGTCACGGAGAACGGTAAAAAACTTGACCTACACACATGAGTGAGGACTACAGTGTTGCCGGGGACTGTTAACCTAAACACATATTATTGTTTAGACATGTGTATATAGCAAGAAGGGTGGTTTTTGGTTCGCCCGGGTAGGTTATTGAAAAATACCTCTGTGAAGAATAAAGGGAGGCCTAAGTTATACAAGGGGCGGGGGGGGGGGAGAGTCTAAAAGGGACACTTGATGCCTTTTTTGTAAGGGCTGAGTCTGCTTTGGCGCAAGAAATCTCTTCAACGGAAAAAAGACTCTCTATGGACTCGACCAAGGCACAGAAAAGGTTATCATTGGGGGCTTACGCAAAGAAAGGGACAACGAAGGTAGTAACCACGAGACCTCTAGTTGGTGAGAATACGCCACAGAGAGTGTCCGAGATTCCCGATACTAATGCGGCAGTAATTGTGTTATCGCCCCAGGGGAGCACAGTGGATAAACAAAGAGTGGAGTCGCCACAAAATATGTTTGAAAAGAATGACCACACCACTGTAGAGTGAGGAGGGCAGCCCTACGTTTTTAGATATGACGTTTCTAAATGGGGAGGGAGCTGGGGAAGAGGGGTTGTCGCTGGTTGAAGTTTTGGAGAATGGTGAATCAGCTCAAAAGGGAATCGCAGAGGTGGTAACCCAGTCCAGAAGGGCGCTCTTAGACAAACACTTGACTAGTAGGGCCGGTGCGCCTGTAAGCGTTCCCCCAGTTATAATTAAGTGTCCAAGAAGGGGGGGCAAGGTGGGGGGAGCAAGATGGGCAATAGCAAAGGGAAAAAGAAGGGAGGGACTAAAGGCACCCAGGAGGGGGAGGGTTCTTCTTATTGCATCAAGTGTAGAGGAGCGGAGAAGGGTGATGGGGCGGAATCGGCATTATGGTCAAGGTTAGAAACTTTCCTCACCAGCCAATTAGCTCCGCTCCATATAAAAATCAATGCGATTGAAGAAAAAGTGAACTTACTGTTAGAACTGAAGAGGGATTCCCCTAGTATAGTTACCTCCAAATCTATTGAAGTTCAAGATAGGGTAGCCCGATGCACCAACGGGCAGGGGGGAGCATTATATATGGATTTAAAACAAGGAGAAAGGGAAGCCGATGACATGGGTAATGACCTAGTGGGGCCACAGAGGTCTGACAAAGACGGGAGAAACAGGTGGGAGGAGAGAGCCCTGACCCAAAAGAAAGAAGGGCAGTTAGGGCAACCTTTAAATCGGCTGAAAAGTTTGAGGGTACCGGGGGGCAAAGGGGAGGGTGCGGGTGCTCTGAAACCCGTTGTGCCTGGTGGGGATGAGCACGTCAGGAGTTCGGTGGACCTGCCCGTCTTGGACCTCCTGCTCACAGCCAGCCCATATACAATAGTGTTGACGGGGGTCCCTGCATCAACTGAATCTCTAGAAGAAACTACACAAAAGCTAATCAATAAGGCAGCCCACTGGTTAAGTAATAACGCCCAGTTCAAGCTTGAGCATTATAGGCACATTTTAATGACCAGAAGGGTGTCCTGGATAGGCCCTAGCAGGAAGTGTTTTGCTGGAGACACAGTGATTTTAAATTTTAGATTCATGGGGCTGGTACAGGATCTTCTTGCTTCTTCTCGGGCGGCTTTCGGGGGGAGAGCGGACAATCTATCCAACTGCTACCGCTGGGCTTCTTCTATCAGGATCCAAGGACAAGACCTCCTAGTGAGATCGAATGGCGAAAGCATAGTGGAAGTGTTGGAGTAGGGCCCCTGTTACTCACAAACAATCGTTATGCCCCACTAGCAAAAAGCCAGGGTCTAGAAGATGTCGATTGACGCAAAGAGAGCTCTGGCCTTGGGGATAGCTCTAGCAAGGCCATAGCACCACGTAGTTATCTAGTTGAAGGCTCCGTAGAAAGACCAGGGAGCTCACCAATTATTGTCCCTCTGGAGAGAGCACATGATAGCTGCTGTAAAAATGGGAATTTGCAGACACTACAAGCCCAGCACCTGCTTACAGGCGGCCAGACATTGCCCAGTATAGTTATTCCAGGCCAAGGTACTATATAGATGATATTTTGGAATATAGCAGGCCTTTCAGCTAAATTAATAAATCACGAGTGGCTGCCTTATATAAAATAATTCCAGGTCATATGTTTACAGGAGACATGGGAATGGAATAGAGACCAACTAGCCCTGGAAGGATTTAAAATGTTTTTTGTTCCTGCAAATAAAGGGCTGGTGGGAAGAGCCAAGGGAGGGCTGGTCACGTATGTGGACTTAAAACTGAAAGGGACATGGGAAGATATGAGCAGGGACTCGGATGTCCTACAGGGCTTAAAACTATGCATGAGGGGCCAGAAGATACTCTTTGTGAACTTTTACAATTCGATAGAGGCAGGGTCCCCACTGATTAGATTTAAAGTATTGGATAAGAGGCTGGCTGACCAGGGGGGACGCATGTCTCAGTTGGTGCTCGCAGGACATTTCAATTGTCACCTTTATCCTAATGTGAAAAATAGAAGGGACAATTGGTCTTCTTGCCCATTGGAAAAGGGCCCCATTTAGAGGATACTACAGAGGGAAAAGAGCTCGAAAAGGTGCTGGGAACTTATGCATTTCAACACACTCTGGATCTATTGAAAGGAGGGGATTCAGGTTGGGTGTGCCCAACTTTTAAAGGTAGAGGCTGCAACTCAGTTATAGATTTTATCTTTGGTACCAAACTCACTGAAACACGAGGTCATGCTGTTTGATATAGAATTGAGCGCTTTCAGTGATCATAATTCCTTAGTTATTGTACTGAGGGACCCCAATAGGACAATACCCCAAGCAAAGAGGGGCGTGAATGGTGTGTTAACAGCGGTTGATCGGGGGATAAGGCTGAGATGGTCCGAGACGGGCGTCGATGCCTTTTACGGAGCATTAATGGCGGACAAACACCGCCATGTGTGGAAGTGCCTGAACCCTGCAGTAAAAGGGACTGATTTAGTCAAGGCCTATGAAGGGGTAACCATGTATATCGATAGACTCCTCAGGGCCAAGCCTGGGAAAAAAGGCACGGCGGAACAAGGGTGGTTTGATCAGGCCTGCTCCAAGGCCCTGAGAGAGCTGAAATTGGCACTGAAAACCTGCCCCAGGGACAAAAATATGGTTACGGCATGTCGAGGCCAATATAAAGAGGCGGTTAAGTGCCGCAAAACCTCTCTTCAACAGCAGGCCTGGGAAAACTTAAGGGAAGCAGCTGAGACCAAAAATATGATGGCATTCTGGCAGGTCAATAATGAGCCATGCTTCCAAGATAGGGATAAGCCTAAGATCGTAAACCATATCTTGCCGGAGTCATAATTCAAGCATTTTAATGGCCTATACAATTACACCACCCTGGAGGATTGTCTAGCAACTAAGGAGGGGCAAGGAGGGGAAGAACAAATCATTTTTACACTGAATGAAATCAAGGCGGGTGTGGAGGGATTGACTAGCAATAAAGCGACGGGGCCAGACGGGGTCCCCCCTGATTTGTTTTTAGCTCAAGCTGATTTGTGGCTCCCAATTTTGACCAGGATTATAAATGCTGCAGTAAGTACGGGTATGCCTACATCTTGGTCAACAGCAATAATTGTACCAATCTTTAAAAAGTGAGACAGAGAGAGCCCGTCCTTTTATCGACCTATCTCCCTTGCTGATGTGTCCATGAAAGTCCTTGGTCAGGCCACACTCAATCGTTTATTAGAATGGGCAGAGGAAAATAAAATGCTGTAGTAAGTACGGGTATGCCTGCATCTTGGTCAACAGCAATAATTGTACCAATCATTAAAAAGGGAGACCGGGAGAGCCCGTCCTGTTATCCACCTATCTCCCTTATTGCTGTGTCCATGAAAGTCCTTGGTCAGGCCATACCCAATCGTTTATTAGAATGGGCAGAGGATAATACGATTATTACGGACACACAGTATGGGTTTAGGGTCGGAGGCTCTACAACTGACCAATTCCTCAATCTGTACCTCCTGACGGCCAAGTACACGATTGCTAGTCAAGAGACCGTCTACTTGCCCTTTATGGACCTGACGGCGGCATACGATCGGCTGAATCTAATAAAATTATGGGAACTCATGGAAGAGTTGGGAGTGGAAATTGGGTATCCTGAGATCCCTACACTGGATACCCATCCCCCAAGTTCGGTACAATGAAGAGGGTAGCATGACTGACTTGTTTTCATGTACACGGGGAGTCAGACAGGGCTGAATATTGGCGCCCTTTCTATTCACCTTGTACATTAATGGTCTAGAGAAATCATTGGCCGGTCTGGGAGTAGACTCGCCAAGGATAGGGGCCAGGGGGGTTTGGGTTCTGCTTGATGCAGATGACGCAGTATTGCTGGGCCGAACCCCTCGGGGCCTCCAAAGATTGTTAGACGGGTTTGTCCATTTCATGGAGGGGCTGGATCTGTCAGCAAAGTTGGCCAAATCATACATAAGGGAGGTAGGAAAGGTGCCCAAAAAGAATTATAAATACATGATTGGGGCACATTGTATAGAAAAAGTCCAGTCTTTTTCATACCTGGGGATATTAGTTGACTCTAGACTCAATTTTAAACCTTTGTTGGAGGACAAATGTTGTAGCCTTACCAGAAATATGGGTTCAATTATGAATTATGCACAAAGGTTGGGCTCCTGATTAGATTTTGAATCTTTATAATTCAATATGCTGTGACAAAGTACTCTATGGCAGTAAGGTATGGGGCTTTGTGGACGCTAAGTCTCTCCATATTCAAGAGAACACATTTTTTAGAAGATTATTAAAAGTGCCACAAAGTACCCCAGGCTTCACTGTTCATGAGGAATTGGGTGCTGCTTATTTTAAAAACCATTAGTTGCTGGGTTAAAATGTGGACTAACCCAGAGGCCACATTGAGAAGAGAACTCCTAAAGGATTGCATGGCAAGCTATAAAGGGATGAAAATCCCATGGCTAGGGAATCCTTTGAGGCCCTGGGTCATCCCGAATTTTTTACTCACCCAATGTAATTGCTGGCCAAGGACAAGGTTATGGTCAAGGGGGAGTTTTTGAAAACATTTGGGTTCCAGCAGGGAAGATTATGAGATAAGAAAACTTGCGGTGAGAATGCACATTCTAACTAAATCCTGCCTGGGCATTGAACCTTATTTATATCTCATTCACAGTGCCCAAGACTGATTTTTAATGACACGTTTTAGGCTGGATTCCTTACATCATAGCCTTGCGGTCCCAGCAGGCTTTACTAAGATGGTAGGCCAGAAGGGCCCCTGTGGCTGCGATCATTGATCTATGAAGGATACCCTTCACTTTGTACTCCTATGTCCGTTTTATATGCACCCTAGGAAATATTTTTTTTAAGATTTTTAAAAAAAAGTTGGGTTTAGGCAGGCTAAAGTGGCTCTTTTATATTTGAACCTCTCCTCTGAGATTTTAACCTTGTATTGTACTGTAAATTTTTTAAGAGTGGCAATGCGTCTCAGGAACACCAGAGGGAATGTGTGATCTGCCCGTTGCTTGTCCTCCCCCCCCCTCCCCCCAGTGAGATAGGAAGTGGGTGTAATGAAATTTATGGAGGAGGGAGTTCTCTTTTAGGCTAGCAACTTGATGGTAGCAGGGTTAGCAACTTTCATTTATTTATGCTCCCCTGACGTCGAAATTTCATATGTATGAATTGTTTTTTAACCTGTGCTTTTTTGGTGTTGTTTTTGTGGCGAATAAAGTATATATTGAAATTGAACAGCATTGTGACATTTAACAAAACATTCATTGGTGTCTGATGTCGTGAGATGATATGTGATTTGCTTGTTTTTGCATTTTTTGCGTATCAAGGACAGTATGCAGGTTTCCACCCAGACCTCCTTGTAAGGCTTGATAGGTCCCTGTGTCAGCGCCTCTGGTCGCAGGCTTAAGTCTGGTCTGGGCATTCAAACACCAATATGAGTTCCCTCCATAGTCTGCCATGGGGTATTTCCTGTGGCCTCTGCTTTACTCCTGTTTCAGCAGTGTTTTTAGGTCTCGCCTCAGCAGTGTGCATGCGCTGCAGAGGAAAGAGACCTTAAGCCATCAGTGGAGCTTTCCGGTCAAAAACGTGCACAGGTTGCATTGCTTACAATGGCAATGCATGCACGTCTGGCTATTCACTCGCGGGAACGAGCAGCTGGTGCCAAATGTTATCATTTATCGGGGCGCCAGCCCCTCGCTCCCACGAGGGAATCGCACCGGCCCCCTCCTCTCTCCCCTACCCCTGCTGCCATCGAAGGCGGCATGCGCTTGTTGTAATTGTTGGCGCTATTTATTGTCTAGCTGCCCTTCAGTTTTCAATGCCCTGACCATCTTCTCTCAGTTCTCCTTTTTTAAAAATCTTTCTCCGGGTGCAGGAGCCGTGCCCCATTCATGTGCCCATGTTCGTTGTGGGAAAAGCAGCACCGCTGTGTCTCATAGGGAAGCCTCGCGCAGCCCGTGAATTTACACCTCGGAAAGTCACAAAGTGCCGGTGCGTGTGTTTCTGAAGGACCCGCCTGAGCAGTCTAAGGAGAAGTGCTTGTTCTGAACTGGAGTGGAACAAAGCATTCTTTCAGAAAGGGGTGGGATACGCTGTGGATTTAGGAATGTTAATATTTTCTATGGTGCTTCTTCTTAAAATACACAAAAAAACGGCCACGTCTGGAAACTTAAAGTTAATAATCGTAACCTTATTTGTACATAAATGAACTCGCCTAAAATAGGCTTCAGTGCTTGGAAATATCATTCAGTTTTTTGCCACGCATTTAACTTGGGTGACATCTGTAGCTCGAAACTGGCTGCAACGCAAAGGACCTCTGTACACATTGGGGTTTTTACAGTTGATAGGAGGACAAGGGGGAAAGGAGAGAAGAAAAGCAGCGCACACTGTATTATAGGCAGATCCATCTGAATTTTACAGTAGTGGAAGGTCAAATGATATGGCATTGTTGATTAATTTATACGAGAAGAAAATACCAGATGTTCATCCTAAGGCGGCACATTCTTTGGGAGTATTAGTTAACTATTTTGTTACTGAAGAAAAGTTTCATATCCTTACTACAGGTTTAACACCTTAATGCAGGAGTCAGAAACTGCTACTGCCCAACAACGTGTGTGACACTTTTTAAATAGCTTTTGATCTAACCGGTATTTCGGAACCATCTATTTTTAAAGTGCACGTTCACCCGTGGGTATCCTTGCCCTGAAGAACAGATATTTATTGTTACCAACTCTATCGAGACTCAAAAGGGTGAACCCGAGTCTACCCGCCGGGATTTGAAATGTGACCTTGAGGTCAAACACAAGGCCCTACAGTCACAAATTAGTCTACTAGGCCACCAGACCCTGCTCTATTGGAGCCAACATTTCTGTTTAAATCTGCTAATGATGTAGCAGATGTAAGATTATGCATCAAAATCGCAAAAACAATAAGTATGTGGACATTTTCATGTTAGCAGAATCACATAGTTCCCGTGCCAATAATCGGATGCCGTGGTTGAACGTGCAGGGGCGAAGGGTACTGTTGCGCAGAAGATTAGCAGAGTTTGAGTATATATACGTATAACACAACACAACAAGACTTGTTAAGTAATGGTGAAAAAGAGGGGAGAGGCAGGGCGGGGCAGGGGAGGCATGTTAATGCAATATCTCCAGTTTAATATTACAAACACTCACAGGAACAATAAAAAATGGCAAAATGTAAGTACAATTAAAAGGATAGCAAATACACATTTGGAACAGTAGTGGATGCAAAGGAGGAGAAAGTAATATATTATCCAAATGCAGAGAAGAACATTTTCCTTGTAAGCGTATGTAGCTTCTCCTAAGGTTGACAAAGACGGATTCGTCATACTTTGCTTCATTAGTCACGGAATGGCAGTGGGGATCCTCTTTCTATCTCTCCACTCCGGCTTGGGGTTGCTAAAACCTAGTTAGCTCTTGCGCTTTCAATTGTGGGGTAGATTTATTTATGCTGGTATAAAGTGAAAAGCATGCTGCCTTCAAGCAACTTAAGGTTGATTTGCAGAGGCAATGCAGGTAATGTATAATGGGTGAAGTTTTCATAAACAAATTTATATTGGAATGACGACGACGGTCTCAGGCTGCAAAAAGCACACACACAGCGTTGCTGAGACACACTTGGAAACTTTTATGTTCTTGAGTTTCCACAACAGGGAGCCAGCTCTCTTTGGGCCCTTGGGGACAAGTTACCACAACAGGGAGCCAGCTCTCCTTGGGCCCTTGGGGATAAGTTACTTCAGGACACAGCAGAGTCCCTTTGCCTCTCCTTAGTTAAATCAGCAAACTGCAGGCCAGCCCCAGAAGACACAGCAAGGGTCAGTCCTTCTCTTCAGTCGCTTCAGCTGCTCTTCCTTGGCAGAGGGCCCTCTTGACCACAAAGTAGTTTTAATCATTTTCAGTCTTGATCATTCCTAGATTCAGGGGTTTCAACTCTCATAGTTATACCCCCCCTAAATGTCTTTGAAGTCCTTGTGTTCAGGGGGCACTGACACCTATCCAAACCAGTTCTGGGTGTCCCCCTGCCATTGACACCTTCTTCCTTTGATAGTGGGGGTCTGGATCCTCAATCACTCAGCAGGAGATGGAGCCGTTATTTTATGACAGCAGCCCAAGCCTCTTTAACTCCAGGGGCTACTCCTCCCTTCTACACTCCAGTTGCAGGTCAGCCTGTTGCTGTCTCACCTCCTCCCCTGGGTCAAGACATTCTCCAGAGCCTATCACATTCAAATCCAGACAGTCAATCCACAACCAGGCAGAGACACACAGAATTGTTATAACAAATAAACCAGTCTCTTCTGAAAGTGCGGGTTCTAAACACACAAAGCAAAAACCACCTTCACCAAAAGATGTTATTAAATTGTGAGTTCAGGCACACTAAACCTCACCTCTCCATCTTAAGCCTATGGGAAGATAGGCTGGAAACATATTACACAGCCTTCCCCATTCTGTCCTATGGGCAAGATGGCCTTGCAACAGTGAAAACCGAAATGGAGAGTATATCCCTATCAGGACAGGGTACACACCTCTGTACATGTCCTCCCTTTCACAAACACTGCACCCTGCCCAGGGGCACTTTGGGCCTACCATAGGATTGTCTGATGTGCATAAAAAGGGAAGGGTAAGGCCTGGCTATTGGGTGCACTTGTCAGGACAACAAGGCAGTTAGCAAACTGTGCACAGGCACTGCAGTGGCAGGCCTGAGTTCTCTCTTTAAGGCTTCTTTTGTGGGTGGCACAATTAGTGCTGCTGGCCCATGAGTAGCATTTGCATTACCAGTCCTGTCACACATAATGTACTTTACTAGGGACTTTACTCGTAAGGCAAACATACCAGTTATGGACAATCAATTACCATGACACTTTATACAGGAAGCACTTGCACTTTGACACTGTTTAGCAGTGGAAAAGTGCCAAAAGTATCTAAGTTGGCAACACCATGTCAGAAAAAAGGTCTAGGAGAAGGCAAAAAGTTTAGGGAACTTTAGCCAAAAAGGGCCAAGCCCAACAATCTTGAAGCTGAAATTCTGAGAATACACAGAGAACCCTTTAAGCTGAGCTCTAGGAGGATAAAACCTAGTAATATTCTGGTTAATTTTGCATCCTAAACAGTTAGAGAGAATTTTAGAATCTGCAATAAGGGAGAAATTCCTTATGGTACAGGGTGCTTCTTTCTCCATTAAGTCAGATTCCTCCTATTTTACTTTAGACAGTCAGTGGGAACTGGGCAAGAGAATGGAGGAATTTACAAGCCCCTTGCCCCACTCTTGCTTCACTTTTCCCATGTTAAAAATGATGCAAAAGTGGTGCAAGGGGCTTTTATATCTCCCTCTTTGTATCAGTGCTCAGATCAGGGTTCCAGGGCTATTGAGAGATATGAGTAATAACAAAATGTACAACTTTAGTAACTCCGAAGAGGTAGATGTGTTTCTGCAAAACTTGAATTCAGGCAAGGAAGGAATTCAATGTTTAGGTGTGATAGGATGATGACCGGTGGACGTGGAGCTCAAACAGACATTCTGTATGCCTAACCCGTAAGAAGAAAGGGTGCTCACAGGTAGTTTGGGGGTTGTAGCACCGGGTGGAGAGCATGGGGTAGAAAAATCAAAAAAATTGAGTCCTCTTTTTAAAAGTCACAATGGATGTATAAGGGTTAAATTCTACCTCCAGCTTAACTGGTCAGGATGTTCGTAGGTGCAGGAAGAGGGTTACGTCGGGGACCAGCACTACAGTTACTGTGTTGGAATGTGAATGGCCTTAGAATTAAGAGCAAGCAATCTCAGGTTTTGAGTTATTTGAAAGATTGTGGTGCTATGGTTATGCCTTTGCAAGAGACCCACTTATTGAGGTCAGAGTGTAGGGAACTGTTGTTGAATCAGGGTTGGGTCAGTAAGATGGTGGCAACGGACCAGCCGTATTGTACAAAGATGGTGGCAGTTCTTATAAGGACGAATGTGGGGATTAAGGTTAGGAAGTAGAATGGATGAAGGAGGACGATGGGCTATGTGACAGCTCTGATTCCGACACTGGCGAATGACCTGATAATTTCAACATAGCTGCTGCTCTGTCCCGAATAGGAAACAGACATCCCGCTCTAGCAGGGCAGGTACAACCCGGAAGTCTCCAAACATCAGCCCCGTTCACAAAGGGGGGCCTAGAACGTCAAAAGATGCTGACAGCAGGAACACTGGGAGAGAAGGAGATCGGGAGAAAATCTGAGATGGAGGAACAGGTGAAAGATGATAACACGCTGTAAAAGCACAGGACGCCAGAAGAAGAGGTCGACATGCTTCAGGAGCAAGCAGAGATGCCTGGACTGCCCAAGGGTTTTGAAAGTGTAGGAGGAGTATCACTGTGACTGGGGAATGATCAGACAGTCCTCTGGGATGGTGGAACCCCCTATCAATGTAATTGCATGCTGTGAACATGTAATCTAAACGAGACAAGGAACCATGAACCGTGGACATGTATGTGTAACCTATATCAGTGGGATGATATTTGCGCCATTTGTCTGCCCATTCCAATGCATAGACCAGCAGTGACAGCTTAGAGGTCACTGTGGGAGGGTGTGTACCTGAGCCCCGTCGCCTATCAAGAAATGACAAAGTGTCATTCCAGTCGCCTCCCAGGAGAGACAGGCCCTCTGGGAGATCACTCCACTGACAAGTGATGCACTTGACAAACGTGTTCCCTAAAGGCGGAGGTGCGAATACACGACCTACGTTAAGTGGTTCCCCATAGACTGTGCCCAGCAGAATGAGATATCAACTTCCAGGATCCACCCAATGTTTACTATGAATGAAGGGGACTCGTCGGTGAATGAGGATAGCTGTTCCTCTGGAGCCCCTAGTGAAACCCGCGTGATAGACCTGCTGGAATCCAAACCTGGCCAAACAGAGGGCCTTGCTGCCGAAGAGATGAGTCTCTTGCAGGAGAAAAATGTCAGCACCATATCGTTTAGCTTGACGAAGGACAGCCCCCGCTTGATTCTATTAAGCAGCCCACGAATATTACACGTTACTGCGGTTAGGCCACCCAAAGGAGAGGCAAATTGCTGTGTGGCCATATGGCGATCTTTGGTCTAAAGATACTGGCCTACCTAATGAGGTCTGGAATGAGCGTCTGCGAAGGAAAGAAAACTGAAAACAGCAAAACTTAAAACTGGATGAACCCCACTTCCCCTACCGTCCCCCCTCCCCTGATACTGCCAAGAACTGGGAGCGTCTGTTGCGGTACAGACCACCCAAGGACCCCAACTGGAGACCCTAGGGCTCTCAATGCAATGGATGCCAACATTCCCATAGAACATTAACATTGGGGTATAAGAGTCCGGGTCAGGTCAGCCACCATGTACTATGTCCATCTCCACTTGGAGTGAGATAGACAGAGTGTATCCAACCATTGGACATTCTAATACGAGCAAGAAAGAGGATTCACAGGCTGTGGAGTGATCAGGAGGTACACTTAGGACTGGAGGAGCGCCAGGAGGACCCGGAGTGATGTCGTCTCTTTGTATTCGTCCTACGCGATCTGTTCCTCTGCGACGCCCTGGAACAGTCAGACTCCATTTTGGCGGTGAATTTTGTTTCAAATGGGCTCTTTCATCAGACCAGATGAAAACTGCTTTGGGCGAATCAAAAAAGTGGGTCTTAGAGTTATACACAACCTGAAGCCTGGCAGGGTAAAGCAACGTTTATGAGATATTAAGCTCCTGCAGTCTCCGTTTTGCTGCTGTGAAGGTCTGTCTCTGCTGTTGTGCCAAAGGGGTGTAATCCGGTAAGAACATTATAGGCTTTGAGTCAAAGATAAGTTTGTCTTTATGTGTCTGAGCAAACTGTAGCACTACGTCTCTGTCTGCGTAATTGAGCAGCTTGATGAGGACTGGCAGTGGAGTTTCGCCGGGAGGTGGTTTGCTTGCTAGTGCCCGGTGGGCCCTCTTGAATACAAAGCACGTAGAGATCGAATTGGCGGGCAGCAAATCTTTGAGCCATGGGGTGAGGAAGTGATTTATCGAATTGCCCTCACAACCCTCTGTAAAACCAACAAATTGGAGATTATTGCACCTAGTGCGGCCTTACGCATCTTCGGCTCAGGCGCAATTTCTTGAGCAATGACCGTCAGTTTATTGCTGCTGTGGGATCGTTATGTTATCCTCTATGGAGGACACCCGTGTTTCAGCCTATGTAATGCAATCTATGGCTTTCCACGGGTCTTGGCGCAGGAAGGAGACTTTGGTGCCAACAGCACCAATCTTACCCTCAAGTGTGTCCCTGGCATCCGTAATGGCCGCCAAGAGGGCTGCATTATCTGCTACTGGGCCAGTTATCTGCTACTCCTCCACTAGCTTACAAAGCGTATTGATCCAGTGTACTTTGTTTCAAACCCGCTGAGCCCTGTTTATCTTTCCCCATTGCGTTCCACGAATGAGGCACCTCACATGAGCCGGGGGACACGGTTGGATATTCTGCTTTAAGTCGCGATGAGACAATGCCACTCTGGGGTCTCCCCAGGGAGTGTTTTACATGCTGGTCCTCACAGAATCCCCTACTGCCAGGTCGCAAGACGCACTGAGACTAAGCAAGCCGCCTCCGCAGCCTGCAGCAGAGAGCATAGCCTCCTATCTGGACCTAGCTCGCTGGACCACCAGCACACCCCTCGCCTCCAACCGTCTCCGTCTGGCAAGGCCAACTTCTTGAATTGCGGAGTAATCCAGTATTGTATAGAGGTCCTACGTCTGCAGGGCACGATATGGGGTCTCATCGCGTCGCCACACTATTCGGCCCAAAGGTATTACTCCACACCTCGGCCCCAGCAGCGCAGCCCCATCTCAGTAGCTTGAAACATTCACTGTATTCTGGATGGGGCCCAAAGTCTGCTATTAAAAGTATTAAAAGAGGGAAGGCAGGTGGTCTAGATGGGGGTCCCAAATGAGTGTTATATCTCTCTGGCAGACAAGATAGTCCCATCTGGGCAGCATTTTTTAATTCGATCTTGTTGGAGAGCTTTCCCATTTCCTCATCGTAGAATGAGGCAACTGTTTTGCTAACTTAAAATGGGGCAAGAAGCTGAGAGAGTGCCAGTCATATCAACCCATATCTATGTTAAACTGTGACTATAAAGTTTTCGCTAATTATTTAGCTAAATGTTTGAGCAAAGTAAATGGCAGGGTTACCCATCACGATCAAAAGGGTTTTTAGGCCAGGTAAAGGAATTAATGTGCAGCTTAATTGGTATGATTGATATTGCCACCGAACAATCTTTACCCCTTGCTATTTTTACTTTTGACACGGACAAGGCCTTTGACCAAGTTAACTGGGAGTAGTTGTTGCTGGTAATCTCGATACCTAGGAGTCGAAGCTGCCATGGATGAGGCGATACGGAAAATGTATTCCACTCCTACGGCAAAGGTTCTAGTTAATGGGTCCCTATCTGCTTCATTTAATATTAGGAGGGGAACCAGGCAGGGATGATTTCTATCTCCACTTTTGCTTGCATTATACATAGAACCATTGTTGCAACGTTAAACGCAGAAACAGTTCCTTTTAAGTACAGGGAAGTGACTAGGAAGGTAGCATTATATGCAGATGATTTGGTGTTGTACACCTTAGACATCGCCCAGTCATTACCACACATAAAACAGGAGTTGTACTTTTTTGGGAATTTTTCTGGATACAAAGTTAACGAAGCTAAGACTGAGATAATGGTGTGGAACATGGGTTTGGAGGGTGATCAGGTCAAGGAAGCTATCAGGTATTTGGGAATAAGTATAGCACATGACCTTTATAGTCTCATCAAGATTAAAAAGAAGAAGGTGAGGAAAGAAGTAGCCAAATTGATGGTCAAGTGGCATGATTTATGGGTGGGTTAATCTTGTGAAGATGACTATTTTGCTCATGTTTACCTTCTTATTTGAAAATATCCTAAATGAGAAACAGGGAAGAATGTCATCCATTGCCAGGACTTCAAAAGATATCAGGTTATACTGGAAAAAGAAAATAAGGAAACTAGTCGAAGCTGGTCCTGCACTTCCTGATATCCAGTTGTGTTTCTAGGCATTTCAGCTAATTCTCTATAAGGCAATCTTAGGTGAGGGAAAGAATGGAGGGTTCCTCCACAAGTTTGGGCCCCCAAATACTTCAAGAAAGTAGGATTGAAGTGTCTGAGGTCTGCAGCCAGACTATGGTCTGATGTGAGACTATGTAGGAAACTGGCACTCTATGTTGTGTACTAAAATGACGTACACTGTGCAGAGAGTTCAGAATGTTCCCAATTGGCTTACAGAGTAACGGTAGAGAATACTAATACTCTCTTATGTGGTAGTGTAGGTGAACAGTTAGGCTCATCAGGGGGTAGTGCTAAGCACGTGTACTCACAGAGGCAATAAACGAGACACACTCAAAGAATAAATCCGAGCCCAAATTAGAAAAATACACTTTTTTATACAAATTTGAACCAAGAACTATATTCAAAGGGAAGTACATTCTTTCGCAATAAATCGTGCAAGGAAAATCAAGCTTTTACAGTTGTGCGCAATTATGCACAATACAATATCAGTAAGTACAGTTAGATTCAAGGGTTTACCTTCAGAGTTATTGGTAGTAACGGGCCAAGGTTCATAGGACTACCAGCAGAATGTTGGGATTGGCCTGGATTCTGCCGGGAGCAGGGTGCTGGTGAGCTGATAGCTGGTGTGCTACAGTAAATCGGCTGAAAAAGAGCACTTGTGAGCAAGTCTGAGGGCTCCCAAATGGGTTGATGTCGCAAGGGCCTTAGAGAGAAGACAGCCCAGCTGGTTTGTCATTACCCAGGCCGGGCAGGTAAAGTACAGAGCAGGTAAGTCGGCTGCGCTCGATGCGTAAAGGTGCTCCTCGCAGTCAGGGGCAAGCAACTTGGAGAGACTGAATCAGGACTGCTGGCCTACTCACTTAGCGGGTCTCGAGGATGCTGATGTCCCTCGTCCGGTGCTTGCTTCCTGGGCAGTTGGAGTCCCAACTAGACTCTTATAGTCATTCTTTGTTGCAGGGCGTCCGGTACTCCGAGGATTGGTAGGGCATGACTCCGGTTGGTCGTGGTGCTTCAACACTTTGTGGGGAGAGAGATCTGACCTTCCAGAGCGCGAGTACTTCTTCCTGGTTGGTTGCTGTGCCAGTTGGGCCAGGGAGCTGCAAGTCTGTGGACCGCCATCTGCAGTTAGGTGCCTGCAGCTGCAAGGGAGTAGCTCTTCCACTCCAAGGGAGTTCTTAGGCAATTAGCAAAGGGCTTTTGGTCCTCTGGGGTTCTTGAGGACTATACAGTAGCTCATCACCAATCTGGCACTCTCCGGGGACTCTGGAATGCCTAAAGGACTTTTCAGTGGCCATTCTGTGAAAGGCAGGGATTATGAGTAGGGGGAAGATAACCAGAGGAGATAAGTTGTTGCCAGGGGAATGGAGAAACTGGATCAGTGGTGCTTTTATAGGGATGATGGCGCCACTAAGAAAAGTCCACACATATACCCGTTCAAATTACTAGTTGTGTGACGGTGTTGCAGGGTAGAGAAAACCACCAATCCCCCTATAAAGTGGCCTAGGCCATCCCAACAGAGCATGCACAGTCCCCAGCACAAGTTCAATCTGTGATTGGATTTGTGAAAAGTCACAGTAAAGTTTTTTTAACTTGTCTGTTGTAGACCAGAGATCTGTATGGTGTACAGTGGCTTTGTGCTTTTATCTGTTTATTTAGCCTTGAAAAAGTCGCGGGACAATTTCCCTTCTGGCGACAAAACACGTTTTGGCTGGCTAAAAACTTAACACAATTACAGAAAAAGAATAAAGAAAAGAGGAAGACAACAAGATTGAAATTTTTGTTCCCATTATCAATATAAATATTAATTATAATTCTAAACTTGTGCACGGGACTGTGAATGCTCTGTTGTCTGAGAATGAGTGGTCAAGGCTTGTAAGAACTGGTATGTCAAGATTCAAGTATTGTCAGGTGGTAAATTGGTTTAAAACGAAAGACTGGACAAATTGCGAACTCCTTGACATTGCGGATATGCAATTGCAGGACACTAGGGCTTTGAAGAAGTAAGTAACTAAGTGGTATTTACATCTGACTAAGGCAGCTGAGAAGAACGTGAAGCTGGTATACAGCGTATGGAAGACTTCATGTTGCAAGAGGTCCTACAGGATCTTTGGCAACTATCTTTTAACTTATTCTATTCTACAGTGAAATCTGCCCCTCTCAAGAAAAATCCCTTGTTCACTCTCCACAGGATTTATTTGTCACTCAAGAAACTGGCAAAGATTAGTAATACCAGAGGCCCGAGATTTAGAAGAGGTGGAAGTCTGGATGCTGATGAGCTCTAAAAGTTTGCTTCCTGTCCAGCTCGAGCTCATTTCTGGTCCCTGGTGGGTAAAACGTTTGCACATATCTTTGGGAGGGCAATGGAGGTAAACCCAAAGTTGATTCTTCTTGGATTACAAGGGTGATACTGTAGACCAGGGCCTGGCTTCCTCAGACCCTGGGTGGGACATGGGTGTTTTTTTAATCCTTTTGACAAGGAGAGAGATTTTAAGAAGTGTTCTCACCCTGTGCCCCTCCTAGCTGGTGGCGATCAGTGGTCTATGTGTTTGAGATCGGAGAGAAAATAGCAGAAAGGGGTCAATCCCACAGCTGGTATAAATAGGGGGCTATAAGTGGACTGTAGGATACCGATAGGGACCTATGATTATACCTCTATGGCTGAAGTCAAGTAAGGGCACGGAGGACGGTTTCGAGACTGCTGGTCTTAGATTGGATCCCAGTGAGCATAGGATGTGGTTGCTTGTCCACAAGCTCAGACATGGTGGTATGAGTACTCACGAAAATACTTGCCTCCAAGTTAAGCCTGACTGCTTTGAGCCAAAGTACCAGAGGGTTAAGCACAGTTTAATTTAGTGGAATTAGTGGTTCACCCTGACGGATTGTGGCTGTTTCTATAGCAGGGCTAACACCCCACTAAACCAAGAACCCACTGTCTCATAGCCACTAATTAGACTTTAGCAAGATGCTGTGCCAAGATATCTTTATAGGTGCTGTAAAACTCAGCGAGCTCCAGCATCTTGTCAGTCACAGGTCTTGGACTGCTGTATTGATATCTATTTTTCATCGGTTCACCAAGGCTACAATGCAGCTCGGAAGTCATGGGGGACAGTTGGCTGCATGCTAGATTGGCCTCGATTTCCTACTCAGTTGCCGGTAAGCCCTCCATGTATACGGTTTTGTAGTATTTACAGAATACACAGCCAATCTTAAATTTTCACTTCCCCCTGTCCATCCAGGACTTGTATTATTTTTCCCTCTTTAGTATCTACTTTCATGAGCCGGACCAAAAAGCCTGCCCGCCTTGTTTCCCTCCACATGCTTACTTTCAAAGGTATTATTTGTTATTCACGCATCATAGCTACTCTATTAGGGTGGTATATCTCTCCATCTCTACCTCATCAATGCCCTGCAATTGAGATTTGATACTACCCATCTCTTCATATGTCTTAGAGAAGTGTATAATGAGTTTTGCAATGAGTGTATTTCCCGTTCCAGAGCTTTGTGCACCCTCACCACCTTTCCATCACAATGACCCACACTAGTGTCTTGAAGGCTTCTCTTTCAACCATCGGTAAGGAAGATGTCCCCTGATTGTTTTTCAAAATAGTCTTTATCACTTTTCGCAACCCCTCCCAGAATGTAAAGTTCTGCAGAATTGCAGTTTGAGACCTCCACATGGGCACTGGAGATCTGGGTGCACCCCACTCTACATCCAATGCCA
This sequence comes from Lissotriton vulgaris, assembly GCF_964263255.1. Lineage (NCBI taxonomy): Eukaryota > Metazoa > Chordata > Amphibia > Caudata > Salamandridae > Lissotriton > Lissotriton vulgaris. The sequence goes on from NC_141693.1 coordinate 1,452,909,946, forward strand.
AGTGGTTGTGGTCAGATAGTCTGTCCCAAATACTCAGAATGGGTGTCCTTCAAGGTCAGCACCCTTAAGGTTATGAATCTATCCAAGGATGTGTGCAAGGTTTGTGGTATTGAATAAAAGGAAAACTCCCTAACAACCCAATGGCCATTGCGCCACAAGTCATTCAGACCGATCTCATTGTCAGGATGCACTCCGCAGGGTCCAATCGCAGCAATATTGGCTCCACCTCCTGACCTCCCCAACACCTTGATAATGAATTACACAGGGTGCTTGAGTGATCGGGCGAGGGAAATAAAGAAAACAGGGAGGGACAGAAGGGAACAGCAGGGAAGGGATAGCTGAAAGAGAAAACACACCGCTGTTAACTTCACAAATGAAATGCTACTCTCATTTCATTCTCGCTAACGTCTCTCTATTCACCTGGTTCAGATTATCCAAAGGTGCCCTCCTGCTGCAGTAGGTATATACACACATATAACGATATATGATCCTGATCCCTGATGATAGAAAAGACAAGTTATTCCTCAGACTCATACATGTGTGGGCAACGCTAATAAGAACATTTTATTGGAACAATAACGCACCCCCTAGTATTGTGTTCATACAGTGAAGATGCTCCATAGCACTATTCCCAGGAATGAAAGAGAAATTCTCCTCCTATTCTTTCCGAGAATATTTAAGTCCAAAATCAGTAGAAAAGGGTTCCTTCACCCGAATCGAAAACATCAAAGTAATTGGTAAACAAACGGTAAGATGTAACCTCCTACTACTATCTTCCGCTGCAAAGTTCAGTTATGAGTCTTCTAGCAGAGGAAAAACAAACAAACTAGAAACCAGTCTCCAAACACGGTAAAGTGTAGATCCTTCTACCACTTTCTGCTTTGGCACTTATAAATGATACCTCCAACTCCCCCCAGCTATGTGGGACTTCGTAGCGGTAACGCGCAGCGAAGCCACGGCGCTCCGCTCTCTAAGCAAACAATGATTGTGTTTCCGTGTGGCCAATGAAAGAAAACACAAACCGTTATAGATGCCAATAGTTCAAAGTAACTCAGCGTTATTACTGACGCTTAGGATGTTTAAGAATCCTCGGCACAGAAACCCCGGGTCGCGGCCGGTGAACAGCCTGCTCACCAGCCGACTCGGCATGATGAAGAGAACAATGACCCGGAAGCAGAAGGTCTAGAGAAAAGATGCTCGGCAAGCAACGCGCTCGGGGGACCCCGAGCAGAAACAAGGCACGTAGCAAGGGAATCTCCGGGACAACCAAAAGGGGGCAGAGCACAGCAAGGAGTCCTTCTTCAAACACGGGAAACTCCGGAAACAGGTGCAGATCAAAATCACGCACAAAGAGTCCCGAGCCCGCCCCAATTTATAAGACAAGGAACCACACAGTGCATTATGGGGCATGTAGTTTAATGATCAGGTAGGCGCTGCTACGTGATCCTGACACTCATAGCCACTTCCAGAGCGAGTCATCTGCTTTGGCCACTGACGCTGCGTGCAAGGGAGGGTAAGATCAATCTAGTGACAGGTCTACCACGTGGTTAGCATCACCTCCACATATGAGTGGGGCAGCTGTTTTCGTAGCCAGTTTTGCCAAGAGTGAATGGAAGAAAGACTGCTGGTCTACATTGTGTGCATATATACAGACTAGAGTGACCCATTCACCATCCAGCATATCTAAAACTAGAACAAACTTCCCTTCTGCATCCCTGTTGATATCAGACTAGGCAAATAGGGCCCTTGGCCGAATGCACAAAGCACTTGATAGGAGGAATATTCAGTACTGAATACCCTCTGTCTCTTTTAGAATCTCACTGCCTCAAGCGGTGCCAGATGTGTCTCTTGAAGAAATGCAATTTGTACCTCCTTTCTTTTCAAATATGCATGGACTTTGTATCTCTTAATTGTTGAGCCCAGACCCCCAATATTCCAAGTAAGAAATGCATGTTTAGCGATAGCCATCTAGGTCATAATGGTATTTAGCTTCCCCCCTTTCTTCTGATGGTGTAGGCTTGTTGCTTCTTGATGTCTGTCAGCGCCCTTGATCGCTCTTAACCAATGACTTGTAAAACAGTAACCAATAGCATACCATATCTCCCAGGCTCCACGAATGGTCACTGCCCGTTGAATGAAAAACCAACATCTGATTTGTGTGCCTCAAGCAACTCTTCACCTGTTCCTCGGGCAAGAGGTTGATGGGGGTTGTGGTTTGGTGTAAACACCTCTGGGTCCCCCACATGACCTATTCCCTTCACAATTTCATCTCTCTTTTCATTGTCCAGCTTTCCCCAATCATTCATGTTATACAGGCAGACCCTTAATATACCATGTCAGCCAGGCCCTCCAAACCCTTCTCTCCAGTCGTTCAGTCAATCTTCAAAGGGTGGCGATGAGTTTGCCTGGTGAAAGGCTTTTATAGATCATCAGCTGTCCTTGGGGTGATGGTTGGCAATTCCTCCTCCCCCCTATGGTTCTTGGTCATTTTCTGAGTCCTTAACGAGGCCTCGGGATGTGGCCTCTGGGGATGAGGCCTCTCCTAAGGAGCTTCTAGCGAGTTCCGCTAGGGCCATTTCGTCACCAACGCTGCTTCCCTGCTTTCCTCCTCTTTTTTGGTAGGTTTGTGTGCACTCGTTTTGCTAGTGTCTTGGGGGACTCATCCATGTAGGCACAAGATGCTGGTGTAATCATTTCCCACCCGGTTTGGCCTTATATGCTTCCAACTAGTCCCAAGCAGCTGATGCCTGGGTTAAGAAGCCATCTCCCATCCAGCTTAATTTTCATCCTAGCTGGTTACAGCAGCACATATTGAATGCCTTGTTCCTCGAGCTCTCTATTCACCCACACAAATTTCACTCGGTACCTCTGGACTGCCAGGGTATAATATAGAAAGATGGATACTTTGTGGTTGCAAATTTTATAATTTCCCACCAGTCTAGCTTTCTGCAGAATAATCTCTCGGTCTTTGTGGTGGAGCAACCGGGCCACCACCTGCCTGGGCGGTGCATCATACGAGGTGCATTGAGTGCGCAGTGCGAAAAACTATGTGAGTGCCTGGAGGGAGCACCTATTTGCTGAGCCAGTTCTCTAAATAAGCAACCATGTCCATTGCCTCTTCCCCCTCCAGCAAACCCATCATTCAAATGTTGTTGCATCCTTCTGTGACCTCCATTCTACTTTTCAATGTTAATAGCTTATTCAAAAAGTCTGCCAACTTCATTTTCATTCGAGCCATTGGTGGTTGAATTTCTTCAAGCACTGATTCGCTATTGCAAAACTTGTCCACCAAGTTCCTATGATCCTGATGCAGGAGCTCCAGGTCTATTACTACTGCAGCAATCTTAGCTTCTCATCCTTCCCTTGAGGCACTAAAAATTCTGTTGAGCTTGGATGGTTCACAGTTGGGCTTGTCTGGTGCCAGCTTCTGATCTGGCCTTCATACCACCAGGGGCACCGGTGCGTTTGGGTCTTCAGCCTAGTCTTGGTGTCTCCAGGTGTTTTCCTCGCTGTCTGGAGGCCATGATGCTGTGCTGTCAATCCTGGGGTCTGTTGTGGGCTCGGAGTGTGTTCTCCCAGGGTGGGGACGTAGTAGCTTCTCTCAGTGCTCTTAATGTCCCACAAATGTTATCTCACCACAACTTGTTGCGGCCCTCTGTAAATCTCAGTTCTTACAGTATTGGTTGTTGAAGTGAGATCCCCATCTAGTAATCTAATGTCAGGGAAGCACTTGTTGTAGGGTGCTCACCCACTGCTGTATCTGCTCCAGTTTCCCCCTGCCATCCTAGGGATGTGCCCCTGGTCTGTGTTGAACCTAGTCTGCATAATGCAGGCTCCCCTAATGTTCTGTCCACTCCTAGGCAGATATTAGGCTAGTTCTCCTGACCTTGCCCCTGCATCTAAGTGCTCTGTGTGGTGGCTCAAAGTGACTGTGGTGATAGTATATGTTGGCTGCAAGTGGGCCCTCGAGAAGGTGGAACACCGCTGGGTAAATGTCAGACAGCCATCATCTTTTGCCACTGCTTTCCTTCTATGTGCCGCAACAACACTCTTTCCGCCCGTCTTCAGTGGTGGAGTAATAGTGTACTAGTACGAAGCCTTGCCTGCTGCTGGGCACCTCCCTGTATGAGGCCCAGATCCCCAGGCTTTGCCTTTCCGATTTGACCTGTGCCCTCATCAGGTGCTGCCCCTTCCCTGTGATGCACTGGTTCAGAAGTCCACCAGACCCTTGCACACACTTCTCACTGGCTAGCTATTCAGTCAAAGTGCACATCAGGTCAGGTCTTGCTGTTGTGTCTTCCTGCTGGGTCTTGTGGGCAGCCATGACTTTCCTGTGGCGGTAGTCATCTGCATTGTTCACTGATGAGCGACCACCATCTTTAGGCCGCCGCTCGTCATCTCTGCAGTGGACAACCGTGTTCCTGCAAACCACTACACTCATTACTCTGGGCTGGGGGAGGGGCTGCACTCCCTGGACCTGCTTGGGAGGCCCGTCACAACCAATTTTCAGGCGCTGAGGGAGCCACTATCTCGCCAGTATTTGTGGTCAACAAGGTGGGAATAAAGATGCGATCTACTAACTTCATGGTTGATCACCCCCCTTTGGGACAGCTGCTCTACAGGGTTCTTATTAAAGTCCTGCATCCTCTCCCGACCCTTCCAGCTAGCAGACTCCATTGGTAGCTAATCCTAGGGAATGCCTATAGCCCGGGCACTTGGGCCTCTATGCTCCTTGACTTTTACAGAGTTCTCCAGGAGTTCTGATATGGCATTTCTATTTTTCAAGAATGTGAATGATTGGTACTGATCCCCTAGGATACTTTTTCCATTTGTCACATGACCTCTGCTGAAGGTGAAGTGCTGATCATTATAACTTCTACAACATCCTATGTACTGTCTTGCTCTTTTAGCTTATTGGGAACATGTGTGGGGAAGACTCTGACAACGTAATCCCATAAGAATATTGATCTTGCCCCTTCCTCAGCTGGTCATTTTCCATGATATCTCCTATTTCCCTGATACATCCTCACATGCACATCGATGGATGGCTACTTTGCTTAGTACGTCTATGAAGTGCATACTTCCCCCAATGGCAACAACCCACACTGCTGCTGTCACACAAGAAATTTAGAACAGAAAACAATAAACCCGGCTCCATACACTCCTACTACTAATGGAGTAACAAACAGTCAACTCTTTTATCTGTCTGAATGGAATTTTTTATTAGACCATTCCTGTTTCTTCAAAAGTTAATCAAAACGTTTTTGGGGGGACTGAGAAAGAAACATAGACTTATCGAATTCACACTTGAACTTAAACGTATATACATTTCACAATAACATACACTTAAAGAAAAAAATGGACTTAGAAACTGTGAACAAATTATTAGCAACAGCTTGCAACATGACAAAATGAGCAAATTAATTCATACATTAATCTGATGCAAAACACATTTTTAAAAACATTTACATCATATACAAAATTTAGTAATAAACATAAACATATCCAATGTTATGAACCACATATGTTATTCCAGCTCTAGCGCCAAAAGAGTATCTGAATAATGTATCAATCCTTTATCCAGTAGTTTCCTTCTACACTCGCCGCATTCATTATTAACTAAATGCCTCCCAAAATGCCAATGCGTTTCAAGACCCAGGCGAATAGTACTGGGACTATCATCAGGGCTTTATATAAATGGACCGGATATTCTACAAAAACCAAAATAAATAAATGATTCAAAAACAGCGTCAACCCGAACTGACTCTCTCTCTTGTACATGTAACTAACTTAGTGTGTACCTGTTTTCTAGCATTGGAGCAGCCGCTCCAGCTCGTTTACTTAAAGAGTTTTTGGCTTTTCTGCCACTGGACTTGTTTATGTTACTGCCTACGAGACTCCCTTAACTTTGCCAGTATACATTTCTGAAAAGAAAGAACCAAAGTATTGAATATATCTACTTCTACTCTCAACTTGCAACCCGGAGAGAAGCACTAAAAGATATGTAACTTTACTGCAGAGTATGGGTAGGACTGAGTTCCTTGAAGACTCTTTATTCTACAAATGAAGAAACGATATTGTCCTCATTTAACAATGTATCGAAACAGGCAAAGGGCATGAAGCAATTTAAAACACTATTAATAATCAGACGCACTTTACCGCATCTTCACCAATTCAAAAATCTGGATGCAATAGACTATCCTTTTGCTCAATACAGGCGTGCTATCCCTCACGGGTATAATCTATAAGAAGTACAAACGTAAGCCCATTTAAGCATACAGTGCTATGTTTTTTAGCATTGTAACTTTTAACCAAAGAAACACAGGGGCAAAACAGTGACTTACTTTTCACTCAAGAAAGAGAAGGAATATTCACCTTGTGCACCATGCTGGTTCTGACCAGTGGCGGCCGGTAAGTTTTGGGGGGAGAGGCGGACGGGGGACACACACACACACACACACTCACATACACATAACACTCACAACCAGGTGAACACGCACACAAAACACATTCATTCACAACACTCTTTCCCAAACATTCATACATGCATGCACGCACGCACCAAACAATGTAAAAAGAAAATAAAATCACACTTACCTTCAACCAGCTCTACTCTGCCTCGTAGATTCCAGGAGGCTTGGGACTGCTGCCTTCCCTCATTGGCTGACCTAAGGTCAGCCAATAAGGGAAGGCAGCAGTCCTATACCCATCACAGAGTGGGATGGGGTCAGGGAGACTACTGACCCCACCCTACTCTGTGATGAAGTGTCATTGATTGACACTCGACCCTGGGCGCTTCAGGGCTTAAAACTGAAGCACCCAGGTGCGAGGCAATCAGTGGCGCTATCCCTTGTCACTGAGGGGAGGGCCACACTAACCTTTGCTAAGCTGAGAAAGTCACGCCCAAGGGAGCTGTGACTTTCTCAGCCCAGCAAAGTTCATTTAAGGCAGCCAGGAGCCAACGCTAAATGCGCATGTGTTATCTCCTGGCTGCTGAAACTGAAAGTGAATAGTGTCTGTCAGGCTGACTTTTGTTCAGCCTGGCAGACACTGGTCCAACGGGAAAAAAGGGGGCGGGCGGGGCCCTTTCACCCAAATGGACCAGCCGCGCCTGGTTGTGACTCAATTCTAAGTCCATTTTTTTCTTTAAGTGTATGTTATTGTGAATTGTATATATGTGTAAGTTCATGTGTGAATTTGATAAGTCTGTTTCTTTTTCAGTCCTATTCAGACAGATAAATGTGTTGACTTTTCATTACTCCATGAGTAGTAGGAGTGGATGGTAGTACGGAGCCGGGTTTATTGTTTTGTGTTCTGAATTTTTAATAGCCCTACCTTGCCCGGGTCCTTTGGGCTTAAACCCTATAGGTTTTTGTCACACAAGAAATGGCAGCTTGAACTCCTTTGAGTGGCCTGAATGAATGATTCACATACAAGCAAAAAAGTGCATACTGAGACAGTGTGGGTTCCTTCCTTTCCTTACAAGTAAGTACAACTAAGTAAACCTACCACTTCTTCATTGACCACCATATTGCCATCTCTCCTATATGCTCTGATTGTGGCTTTTTTCCCCACCCACCTTCCCTTGCCCCTTTCCCATAGTGCTTTCTTCCTGCATATTTATATACTGAGCCATTATAGTTAAGTCCTGCTGTTTGTTTCTGAGGATCCCTGGGATCTATCAGTGGCTTTTTTCTTCTGGTTGTTGCTGTATTGAGGTATGGAATTGAAGCTCCACCCACTCTACACCCATATATTTCATTGGCTTGCGTCATTGTTCTTTGTAAATGGTGGCTTCTGATTTGTTACTAGGTTTATTAGTCCCTCTTTAGTACCTCCATGGGCTACCTTCTGTTGTTACCTCCCATGAGGACTGGCCCTTTTACATGGGTCCAAACTCAGGAGCTTTCATTAAGCTGTTCCAAGAACTATTTACTTAGTTAATGTAGAAAGCACTCACGAGACGTCACCTTCAGTAATGACGGGCACTCCTTAACAGAGTTTGCATTTGCATTTCTCTTTTTATTTGTGGCTCACCCAACTACTTTTCTTTTATACAATTTATTTACATTTATTTACCCAAGTAACATCAGTGGCTGCGCATGTATGCACAGCTTGCAAACTCTTTGCCACTTCATAGTGTATTAGTTACTCAGCTCAGCGCCTGCTCAAAGGGCGTCGCTCTATAACTTGTAAATACGCTCCTTTCCCCCCTCCCTCCACCAGGGCATGGACGCTGTTGAAGCAGGCACTGTCTTAAGGTGCTCACTTTTATAAAACACTGCAGCTGCCTTCTAATTAACATCAATGATGGTGGCTTTTTTAGGTCTCGCCTGTCGATGCGCATGCGCATCGAGCAAGCGAGACTATGGGGGCTTATCCACTCTTTATCCAACTTGCAAGGAATCGTGGCGATTCCTTGCAGTGCCTGTGACTTTTAAGCTCAATGCGCATGCGTATTGAGCTTAAAAGCGCATGCACATCAGTTCTCTCAGCCGCACTCCAGGCCCCTGCTGCTTTCACACCCCCTCCCCGCTCCGCCCCCTCCCCTGCCCGCCGTCTGTTCCCTCAGCCGTCTGTACCCTGCTGCTTAACACCCTCTCCCCCGCTCCGCCCCCTCCCCGCCATAGATTTGTTTGTTAGCAGCTCTCTAGATCTCTTCACTTCCCTCTCCTCCCCCACGCGTAGTCTCTTGGAAAAATTAGATCAGAAATCGTCAAGCCCGACTAGCAAAACAAGTATTACATATCCGTAAAAAATCTTCTCCGCCATCGTCCTCGGGTTATTAGATACTGCGAAGTGCACGGCATGCTTCCAACTTAAATAGCCCGCAAGCGGATAGGTGGAACGCTGTAATAGCTATCAGCTGTAATAGTTTCTTCACATTCATGCCACGTCATAGACAGCGGACTCACTTTATGTCGCCATCTTAGAGTAGTATCGACGCGATATCAAGTACCGGCATATAATATATACCTAAAAATAAAGTCGAAGTCTCCTGTAATCGTTTCTTCAAATTCATGCCACGTCGCAAGCGACTGCCCTACGCTAAACTTAGACAACGGACTACCTTGATGTCGACACGATGTCAATTGTGGGCATGTAATATTCAGCTGTAAGTAAAGTCGAAGTCTCCGAACATTTATTACCTATTGGATCAAATGGCCAGACCCCTGCATACTGATAATTTAACAATTGGAAACGTGCTCAACCGATAAGGGACCCCCCAAAGAAAAGGAGGGGGAATTTTTTATATATATACACTCTCGACATACAGAGTTACCTTAAAAGCACTTGTGAAAGGCAATAGTTGTTAGGGGTTCCTGAAAATCGAATTCTCGACTAGCAGTGATGGATCAAGACACTTACCTTTCACTTTTGGCAGAAAAATTATGATCTGCATATAAGACCATGTTAATGTTTAGCATACACCTGGCCATTCCTGCATATACCCATGAAAGCCCTCTTCAAGCCTAAAGAGGATAGATAAGCACACCTCTGGGTTGTCACTAGTATATAGAAAGGCTTCGTAAAACCTCACAGTAACCAATTTATTAACCCAGGTATAACTTTAAAGCTGAAAACAACCAGTGTGTATTAGTAATTACCAGGGTTTGGTAATAATCCACTGAATTTCTTCATCCAGTCCTTGTTTTACAGACTCAAAAAAGAATATCCAAAGGTGTACTAGTATTTGCCTTTACTTTTTTCCGAATGCCCGCCGTCTGTTCGCCGTCTGTTCCCTCAGCCGTCTGTACCCTGCTGCTTAACACCCTCTCCCCCGCTCCGCCCCCTCCCCGCCATAGATTTGTTTGTTAGCAGCTCTCTAGATCTCTTCACTTCCCTCTCCTCCCCCACGCGTAGTCTCTTGCAAAAATTAGATCAGAAATCGTCAAGCCCGACTAGCAAAACAGCCTTGGTACCTCAGAAACAGCAGCCGTTGCTAGTTCATGTATTTTTTTTTTATTTAGCACTCTGAGGTTTGTAATCACTTAATGGAAGGATTGTTTGCCTAACCTGTGCACATATATTTACTGATTTACTAGTTGAGTTATTGTTCGTTTTTGGTAAGATCTCTAACTCATTTGAATTAATCTTCTGGATGTTGGACGAAAATACCAATGAGCTTTTCAAAAGATGAGAAAAATATCTGCTTTTATCATGAATGGCATTTGGTAGAAAATCTTTTCCACAAGTATTACATATCCGTAAAACTTCTCATCTCGGTTTCCTCAAATTCTAATTAACATTATTCTTAGAACATTAATTAATAATTAGCCTTTACGTGCCGAATATTTCTTCGACTTTTATAACTGTTTACACACGCGTCCGTCCTGTTTCTGTAGAATAGAGTTGGACTGAAATCTACTGGTTACTTTCTGCATTGAAACGGGCAGCAGTGGCTGCCAGTAGAGGGCACCAGGGCACCGCCCACCAAGATTTGCAAGCTATATGGATGGGAATTGTCAAGAGCAATTACTATCCATATTAGTTCTTTTTTAATAGAATAAGGGCTTTAAGCCTGTGCAGAGTGGTGCCCTCAATGCCTGACTGCCTCTCTTCCTTCTGAGAATAGAGTCAAGCAATCTTGAGAGGGACATGCTCCAGTGAACATGTGCCAAACAGCAGTATCCTTTTATGTTTTTCAATCACTATGCAGGCTAAGGGCTGACCAAATTCTGGCCCTGGACTTCAATTATCTGGGTCTAAAGAGACCTCCCATTTATGACGCTTAGAAGTGTCATATTTACAAGCAGTCCCGGGCATCTAGGGCCTAAGCCCTGCATTCCTGGGACTGCCTGTCAATCACTTCAGAGGCTGCAAGCCAGCAACACCCTTTCCCAGCTCGTCACCTGGGACCCAACTCTGCACTCGAGCCGAACGTACGTAAGTAAATGCCAGATTTTCTAAAATATTCAGCTGCCAAACAGCCACCACAGCAGTACCAAGAAACGTGTACGGATCTCGGCTCTGTTTGAACACCTTTGGTGTTAAAAGCAAACCTTCCGCTTGCACCAGAAGGGGGCTTTATATGCTCTTTGAAAGCAAAGGCTGAGGCCTAACATTTACTTTTAACCACTAATGGACAGGGAGTGGTTATTGCAGGAGCTGCCGACTTTCTAACTGGGGACCGATTGAAGTGCTGGAGTCGGCTTAACATCCTGTCACTGCAAATCACTTCATCTCCCCAATTAATGTGACCTTTAAAGTGCTTCAATACCTTTGGGTCAAGTTCACGCTCTATAAAACTGTACAAAATAAAAAGAGGAGGATGGATGGATTTTTTTTTTTAATTACGGAGGGACCAGATGCGAAAACAATTTTTTAAGTGAATACAATGCAGGGAATTGTAAAGCTCGTAGCAATACCCTCACTCACACTCAACCCCTCACCCTCACTCACCCTCACTCACCCTCAACCCCTCACCCTCACTCACCCTCACCCTCACTCACCCTCACCCTCACTCACCCTCAACCCCTCACCCTCACTCACCCTCACCCTCACTCACCCTCACCCATTCTCACCCTCAACCCCTCACCCTCAATCCCTCACCCTCACTCACCCTCACCCACCCTCAACCCCTCACCCTCACTCACCCTCAACCCCTCACCCTCACTCACCCTCACCCTCCCTCACCCTCACTCACCCTCAACCACTCACCCTCACTCACCCTCACTCACCCTCACCCACCCTCACTCACCCTCAACCCCTCACCCACCCTCACTCACCCTCAACCCCTCACCCTCACTCACCCTCAACCCCTCACTCACCCTCAACCCCTCACTCACCCTCACCCTCACTCACCCTCACCCTCACTCAGCGCAACCACAGCATCTTCACTAAATATATTTAATAAACTTTAAGCTATTGCCAATATAAAATAAAATCTATTTGATTTACGTATTAATTATTAATTGTTTTTTAAAGCCATTGATTTTTTTTATATCAATACCTATAAGTCACATATAAGTCCCGTTATTACAAAACATGTTGCTTTACAAATGCTAGAGGTGTCACATTTACAAAAATTATAACTATTGGCTTTGTAAAGAAGAAAGCTATTAATTTAGCTATTTCGAAAAAACAACACATAAATAAAAAACAAAAAAATAAATAACACCTATAGCTCAAACTTTACTACTGCGAGACCTATTGCATTTCCAATGCTTGTTTTTTCCTTACTGCTTGATTGACAACCTCCTCCAGTGCCTCTCTCCTTATTGGAATGCCTTTCTTTAGTTTTGCATGCCTCGGTGTGCTCCTTAAAGCACTGTTTGCTTTCCCCCTACAGCTTCCCCTTAAGAGCCCTCTCCCCAGTTGGCACACATGCAACCTTCCCCTTAATGATGTAATCAAAGTATTGATCCCGAGCAAACAGAACCTAGTAATCAGATTCAATCATATCAATTTGATCAGTCCAAAAAACATCCAGATTTGATGGTTCACAGTGAAAGTTCTGTTGTTTTCTTATTTTCTTTGTCACACAAAAAGAGAAGTTTGAAGCAATATTTTCTCAATGGTGATTCGGTATAGTTGTCATCGCAAAATGTAGCCAAACAGCCGACACGTGTTTTGTCTCGGGGGAAAAATCACCCGACGACTTATATTTAAAATAGTTAAACGTTTTTCCTCCCCGAAGGCCATGAGGAGGGCCCCCCCTTCCCTGGATTGGACTAATAAACTATCTAACTTTTTTTACTCCAAGATAATAACAATTCAATCCTCTTTTGATGCCCCTGAGGTAACTGATCCTACAGCCCCCTTACAGACTGCCCCTCAGTATGACAAAGATAAGTCTTCCCTTCTTTCTTTACCCCCCTGTCCCTTGAGACACCTTGACAATTATGAAGGGCCTGAAATCAGGGTCGCCGAGCGATCCGTGTCCGGCGAAATTCCTGGAAGAGATGGCTGAGTTTCTGAATCCTACGGTAAATAGGATAATGAACACGTCACTCATGTGCGGCAGGGTCCCGGCCGCCTGGAAGTGTGCTAAAATTATCCCTCTATTAAAAAAACCAACAGCTGATCCTACCATGCTTACCAATTACAGACTCATCTCTCTGCTGCCCTTCTTTGCCAAAACTATTGAGAAACATGTCAATTCAGTTATTTACAATTTTGCGGAAACTAAGAATCTTTTCCATCCTAGCCAATCTGGCTTCCCGCAGAACCTTAGTACGGAAACAGCACTGCTGGAGATTTCGGATTATGTTAAGGAGACACTTGATAAAAGCGGTAAGGCAGTACTGGTCCTACTTGATCTTTCGGCAGATTTCGACACCGTGCCCCATGTCCGCCTCCTTCAGAGATTGCAGGAGTGGGGCACCGTGTTGAAATGGTTGTCCTCCTTCTTGGAGGCAAGGCATCAGGAGGTGTGGTCACCCCCTTTTTCAGCGGGCCTACCTCCTCTTGATGTGGGAGTGCCTTAGGGATCCATCCTGTGCCCTGTTCTCTCTAATCTATATATGGCCACTTTGGCCACACTGTTGGAAGCTGGTGAGGCTGTTATTATATCTTACGCCGACGATACCCAGCTGCTGTTTACCTGCCAAAAGAATGAGGCGTTCAATGGGGAAAAAATTAATAAATGCCTGAAAGTCGTTTTCTATTGGTTCCAATTGAACCATCTTAAATGCAACTCAGAGAAGTCCGAAATCATCTTCTTCGGCACCCCGCTCCTGGAAGCAATGGTGGCCCCCTGATATGTCCCCTCCTCAAACCCCAGTTAAGACGGTAAAGAACTTAGGAGTAAAGCTGGATGAGACATTACCCATTAAGTCACAAGTACAATCAGTTGTATGCACCTGTTTTGGCCTCCTGAAGATGCTCCGCAGGTTTCTGTTATTGTTATCTATTTCCAATAGGAAGACCGTTATACAGGCTCTTATTACTTCTAGGCTCGACTATGCCAACAGCCTTTATTTGGGCCTCCCGGAAGGTCTGCTCGACAGATTGCAAGTTGTGCAGAATTCGGCTGCAAGGGCTGTCCTCAGCCATGGGCCCAGAGAGCGGATCTCTCATCATCTGAAGGCAATGCACTGGCTGCCAGTCCACTGTAGAATACTCTTTAAAGCTCTGGTTCTCGCTTTCAAAGTCCTGCATGGTATGGGGGCACTCTACACAAGTAAAAGAATCTTATTCTACTCCCCCGGCAGACCTCTTAGGTCTGCGTCTCAACATCTGGTAGTGACTCCGAAATGTGCTAAAGCACGTTGTGGGGGTCGTTCTTTTCAGGTCCTGGTGACCAGGTCCTGGAATAAGCTTCCTCTACCGCTTCGACAAACAGCAAATGTTCTTGTTTTCAGAAAGAAACTGAAAACATGGCTGTTCCAACAAGCAGGCTGACCACCCCACTTTTAGGACCCTCGTCTCTCTCTCACGGACTGTGTTTCTGCATCTTTTCTCTGTCTCAGCGCCGGGACACTCTATAAATCCGCCTTAACATAACATAACATAACATAACATAACATAACATAACATAAGGTCCCATACAATGTAGGTCTAATAGGTGGAAAAGGTTCCTTCCATAAGCAACATTCGTGATTCTACAAGGTTAGAGGCTAAATTTCTTAAAGAGGACAGAATTCTGGTCCAGTAGGATTGAGTCGTTGAGTTTTCCCGCCAACATCATCGTTGCGATGATGTTGGCGGGAGTACTCTCCGGGACCTGAACTTATCTGACTCAATTCTATTGAGTCAGATAAGTATCAGATTCTAAATGAGGACGGTGCACAAGCATTACCGGTTCACTCACCAGTCGTAGAAACTGCAACTGAGGATTTGAAAGAGCCATCGGTCTTCATGGCAGCAGCAGGGCAGGTTACTCTGAACTCCCGAGACTCGCTTCATGCACAGCGTGCTTCAGCTAGCAGGCGGAGGGGGTGGTCTCTGAGTGGATCCAGGAGGCCAAATCCAGGCGCTCTCAATAGAGCCTCTTTTTCCACTCTGAAGAGCGAGAGGGGAGGTGGGCCAAGAGCATTTGCACTGCAAGTGCAGGTCAATTACAATTAAAGGAGATGGGCCCCTCCTCAGTGGGTTGGACTCCACACCTTACCATGCGTGTTAAAGAAATATGTTTAATGTTCCAGGACAAACATTCTTGTTAAGTGCTGCACACCCATTTCAATATGTATGCTCCCCAGCTTTGTCCAGTGAAAACATTGGTAGGAGAGAATTGTGGAGTTTGTTGTTGAGGCAGACTTCCAGTGTTGGGGCAGTTGGTTTGCAGCCGGAACTTGGGGACGGTGTCATGCTAGGTAACATGCCTACATGGGCATAACCAGAAGCTTACCGGGATACCTCAATTTTAGAGGGTGCGTCCAATGAAAAGTCAGTTGAGCAAAAATTCATTGTTAGACCAGTTTTGGGCAGCACTGCCTAAGTTGGGTCTGGTCAGTAGGTTTGGGCAGAGCGTAACGTTAAAGGCAAAGGCAGACGTTAGGACCAATACCTTGGTGCGGGAAGGAGGTGTGGGCACAAAAGAGAAGTTGGGTTTGAGCGGATTGAGAGGGAAAACGCCAGTTTGCTCAGTAGCGGAGATGGCTGGTGCGAGTGGTTTGCCAACAGAGCACGTAGCAGCTTCTTCACGTTGACCCGAAGTCAAAGGAAGATCAGGATGGATTTTCTTTCTAAATCAGAAAAAGATAAGACTATGTAAAAAATTCAATGGAGATTTTATGATGGTGGGGTGGGTGATAGGGAGATTCCAGGTGGGAGCAGGGCTGTTTTGGCCCGCGATGAAGAACAGATGGAGGAAAGTGATGAACTGGAAGAAGGTGTATAAAGGGAAGCAGATTGGTGGGAAGATGGTGGAATTTCAATGCATGACATTGGGGATCAAAGGGGTTTTTTCGGGGGCAAACCAGTGTTCTTAGCATGTTGCAGAAGTCAAAAGTGAACTGCGCAATTAAACAGGACACAGCTAATGATGGACAGCACCAAGTCGGTCCTCAAGAATTTTGCAAACGATTGCCACAATTGCCAAGAGGTAAGGCAAAATGGTGGGCAGCATGGCAACAATCTGAAAAATTGCAGAAAGTGACAAGATCCATTGGTGTTGGGGGTGGGGGAGGACTTTGGGTTCTGATTTGGACAAGTAAACAAAGGGAATTCCAGGATGAGGTTGTGCTTAGGAACAAAACAAAAGCGAATGTGCCAGTACAGGAGATTAGTATGAATCACAATAAGGAGGTAACTGACAATTCAAGAGAGGACCAAGACGAGGAGGAGGATAAGAATATTCATAAGAAACTTCCTTACATGGGTATTTGTATGCTATTGCATTCTCATTTATCAGAAAAGACAAAACTTAGAATTTGGGGACATGATTTTGTGGATGTTTTTAAACTTTTACATAGAGATATTCAAGCCAAAGAAGGCTCCAAGGAGGGAGAGTGTGAACTAGCGAAGAGACCTAGAGTACCTAAAACAATTGAGAATTGGAAATCCCCTTTTCTTATCTTTGCAAGCATTTATTGTGAAAAGCACGAAGATAGAGCGGTAGCTATGTTTAAATACATGGACATAATTAGGAAGGCACAAATGTATTTTGGTCGTTCAGCCTGGTTAAGTTATGATGAGGATTTTAGAGCCAGGATGAGTATTTTTAATGACAGACCTTGGGGTTATGGTGACTCAGAGTTGTGGCTGTAATGAATGGCTTCTTCACATCTACAACACACTCTGCAAGCAGTTTACTGGTCACTTATCGCCCCTTTCAGTATCATCCTGCCCAGGCTGGTGTGGGGTTTTATGGGAGGGTACAACTGCAGGTTTCAGGAACTTGCTGAAACTTTTACAGATGTTTCTGCAACAGACAATTCTGCTATCATAAGGATGAGTGTTCACATTGTGGGGGAAACATCCACTCACTCAGTGTTTTGCGGGCCAGACGAATTAGCGAGCAAGGGAGAGGTCAGAGAGGAAGAGACCAGCCATTTCCATTTACAGCAAAGGGCCCACACGCCAATTTAATTGGAGGTTTTGTCGCACTGGTTACAATTTTGTCCAGATTCAGAGGCGGCATCAAAGCTATTTTGGGGTTTTAAGATTGGTTACCAAGGACCTAGGCAGAACTGGAGGTCAGACATTTTAAAATCCTCTAAAGAGTTTTCCCAGGTCGTTCAACAGAAGCTTAATTCAGAAGCAGAGGCAGGCAGAGTAGCAGGATCTTTCTTAAACTGTCCCATTGACAACTTAATTGTTTCTCCTCTGGGTGTTGTGCCTAAGAAAACAGAAGGGAGTTTAGTTTATTACATCATTTATCGTGGCCAGAGGGCTGGTCAGTCAATGACTTTATTGCACAGGAACGTTCTAGTGTGTCATACGCATCAGTGGATGAAGCTTTGAAGGTGGTCAGATCAGCTTGGAGAGCTGCAAAGTTGGCAAAGAGTGACGTACAGCCAGCCTTTCGTCTTTTGCCCTTCCATCCTTCTGATTTTTATCTTTTAGGCATGCATTCCAATGGCTCATTCAATGTAGACAAAGTGCTTCCTATAGGCTGTTCAATATTCTGCGCTCTATTTGAGACCTTTAGCACCTTCTTACAATGGTGTTTTATCCAGTTTAGTGGTTATAATCTTTTTTGTTACTACTTGGATGGACATTTTTATGTTCATTGGAGTAAGGAACAATAACCAATGCCGAAAGGCTTTGCACACTTTTCAGGCTATGGCTCAGGACCTTGGTGTGTCGTTGGCACAGGAGTAAACTGAAGGTCCAAGCGCTAGATTAACTTTTCTGGGAATTGAAATAGAAACAATGGAGATGGTAGCTAGGCTACCAGCTGTGAAATTTCAGGAGATAACGTCCTTCTTGTTGTCTGTGATTAATGAAAAGAAACTGGAACTCAAAAAAGTGCATAGACTATTGGGTTATCTGAATTTTGCATGTAAAGTGGTCAGGGCAGGCAGAACGTTTTGTAGGCGTTTGGGCATGTCCATGTCAGGTTCCTTTCTCCCTCATCCAGAGTGCGGTTATCTATGGCTTTCAGGGCTGACCTTCGCATCTGGTTGATGTTTCTTGAGAAGTTCAATGGAGTGTCTTTGTTTTTTACGGATGAAGATATGATCTGACAAATTCAAATATTCTCTGACGCGTCTGGTGCATAAGGTTTTGGAATATTCTTGGGAGGTCGTTGGTGTACCGAAATTTGGCCTGCACATTGGTTGAATCAAGGTCACAGCATAGCATTTTTAGAGTTATTCCCACTGTTAGTGGCATTGTTTGTTAGGGGAGAGGAATTCAAGGACAGATCAGTCCTTGTCAATGTAGATAATTTGGCTGTGGTTGAGTTGATTAACAAGCAGAGGGTAAAGGATTTGAAAGTTTTGCGGCTTTTACAGGCCTTTATTCTGAAATGTCTGCAACTTAACATTGTTTTTAAGGCAAGACATATTCCTGGAGTTAATATAAGTATAGCGGATGCTCTGCCTCGTTTTCAGTGGTAGAAATTTCGAGACCTGGCTCCTGCAGCAGAAAGCAACAAGACTCAGATCTCACAGTGCGTTTGGGTCTGGGGGGAGTGAGAACAGTTGAGCTAGTAGAAAACTCAGTAGCAGTATCCACAAGACGAAATTATCAACAAGTTTGGAAAGAATTCATATGTTATGGAAACAAAGTGTCACAGGCTGGGATATGGTCAATGAAGAACAGTTTTTATTGGGTTTTGTGCTGCAGCTGATAAATAAAGCCCTCTCATACACTACTATCTCAGAAAAATTAGTAGGTATTTCCTTCTATGGGCAGTTGTGGTGGGGTAGGGGCCCGGTGGGCGGTGTACTGGTGAAAAAAGTAGCAGAGCAGTAACAAAATTTTGCGAGAACCAGTAACTTTTGATTTGTTAAAACAAATGTTGTTACAGTTGCGAATTTGATGTTATGATGATTTTGAATGTTTCAAAGTTAGGCTATGCTTTCTGTGGTTGTTTTTTGGGGCATTCAGAACCTCCGAGTTGTTGGGTCTAAGGAACAAGGCAGGTATACATAGCGATGAAGTTTTTCTGGAGCAACACAGATTAATGATATGATTAAGGGCATCTAAAACCGATCAATTCGGCAGGGGTAAATGGGTGTCCTTGAACAGAAGTGGAGTGGAAGGTTGTTGCCTGGTAATGGAATGTGATCATTTTCAGAATTCCAGTTCTTATAAACCAGGGGAAATTTTTTGCTGCAAAACTGGAAACAGGATTTTTATGGCCCAGCTATTGGCAGTACTAAGGAAGGCAATCAGCAAGTTGGGTAGGAATCCTATGCTCTTTGGCACACACTCTTTTCAAATTGGGGCAGCGACAGAAGCTGCAAGGCTGGGCTGGTCATGGTCAGATCAGGAGATGGAAATCCAAATGTTGTGAAAAATATGTTAGATCATAATTAGTTGTATCTTGTTTTTGTATGATCGCTAATATTTGTTTTTCTAACTAGGTTGTGTACAAGGGCTTGTATCTCTGGAAAAAAAAACTGGATAGTGGGACATTTCTTCATTAAATGGGCAGCTTTATACACTGAGAAACAAATTCATGGCAGATCTTTTGGACTTTCCAGTGTTTGTCACGAGGTGTTATGGAAAGAAAAAGGGGGAATGCGTTGGGGGGATCGTTTAAAACTCTGTCTTTAATGTTTTCTGGTCGGGGTCCACCTGAGGTGTTGATCATTCATCTAGGCGAAAATGATTTGTCAAATCTATCTGATTTGTCTTTAATCAAACAAATGAAGCTGGATTTGGCTGTCATAAACAATAACTGGGGCAATACAACTGAAATTTGGACAGAATGTATACCTTGTCAACATTGGAGAGGAGCACAAAGCCATGACCTAAACTCAATATAGCGATGAGAGTCTATTGTTGTTCCATGGGGATTACAGTTTTATCTCACTGCAATATACAACTTTCAGAGGGGCATCTTTTTCGGGATGATGGGGTTCATTTATCTCAAATGGGGCAAGCATATTATTTACTGGAACTGAGAGATTTGATTGCAAAAATATGGAATAAAAATATTTGGTTCTCTAGCAGAATTTCATAACGTTTCTCATTATATTTCTTTGGTTTGGTGGGGACAGGAAACTCTACAGTTTTCCTGGGTGGTGGAATTTTTTTTGGGGGTGGACAGTCTCGAGCGGGCTTCTCCATCCCTCAAGGGAAGAGGGGAGGGAGTACAGGACACGGGGAAAGGGGAAGGCAAATGATGGTGGTTTTCTTTAACATGATGACAGTTCTTTTCAGGATGCTTGATCAGCACTGGGGGTTATGTTTTGAAGCTATGTTAAGCTGATGTTGGGTTTGACTTATATTGAATTATTTATGCTGTGTTATTTAAATTTATGATATGCACCTGTCTTAATAAAGTGGCCTTTTTTAAAGAAGTTATGGGACGTGAATTATTGTGTGATGTCCTTTCGGATCGCTGTTACAAGCTTGGGACAAACTCCCGATCCCAGACCTGCAGTCGATCTTCTTCCCTTTTGGTTTCCCTATTTGGCACGCCTTCATCAAGTCTCTTCTGTGCCGCTTTTTTCTAATGTTTTCCATAGCCCTTTTCCTCTGTGAACTTTCAACACTTCTTCTTTGCCGGTGTCGCCCATTATCCCTCCTTAGAGTTGCTTCTTCCTTTTTCAAGTAGCGCTCTTTCACCTGGGCCACTCCTCTGTTTAGAGCTAGTGGGCTCTGGTGTGTTGCAGGAACCCTATAACTATGGCTGCCCACCCTTCCCGAGAGCTATTGGTGCCAGTCCATTCCTTTCGTTTTCTTAGAGAGGTGTAATTCCAATCCAACCCACATACGTCTACTCCAAACAAAACACGCATTTGCAATGCAATATTTCTTGCATTTACGCGAGTTTGAATTATTGACATTGTAAATGACAATGCCTTTTATTTATGCTTTGGTTTTTAAAACGGATGAATAAAAGGCATTGTCATTTACAATGCCAATAGCTTAAACTTTCGCAAATGCGAGACCTATTGCATTGCAAATGCCTGTTTTCTGAAAGGGGTTGATCCCCAATGTATATATCCGTCAAATAAGTCACTTCATTAATAGATTGATACCAAAATGCCTAAACATGTTCTCCTTATGCATAAAGGTCCACTATAGAATCTTATACCTCACTTTTTGGGAACTTTTGGGAGGTGTAAAAAGTCAACAACATCTTACTCCTAAAAGATCAATTCGAGAAAAAAAGTTGTTAAACAGATTAGGGCCTGGGGACTTAAAAAACCTATATGTAGTATGTGCAAAATCTGCAAAGTAGTATTCATTCAAGTCTGGAGGGTCAACCCTCCTTCTTTAACTGGCCTGCATAATGTATCCATTGCCAATCTAAGCATTTTATTTGCCCATAAAAATGCCGAAAAAAATCCTCTGCATTTCGCTGAAAAATGTCATGTGTACGGCATTGGGAGTAGCAGAGAACAAAAAATTGCACGGAGGTGAAATAGACATTTGAATCAAAGCAACATGACCCATTATTGAAAAAGATAAATTCGTCCATTTTGAAAACAACCCCTTAATCTTACTAATTTAGGGAAAATAACTCAACATTCATATTTTCTGAGACCTATATCTTTAAGTATCTCTTGGACCTTGAGTTAACTGCAGAATGGACTTCAGTCAATAAAGTGTCTAGTGTGCTATTGCATAATAAAATCTCTGTTTAGAATTTATTTATCTTATAACCTCCCAATGATTGATATTCTTGAAAATTTTCAAACACCCTCTTTTGGTTCTCTAAATTAGTTTTAATAAACAATACAATATCATCAGCGTATAATTTAATATTAGTCATCCATTGCAATGGTGGTGCTATATCTGCATAATTTCAAACAGCTATAGCTAGTGGCTTCATAAAGAGGGTGAAAAGTATTGGTGACAGAGGATAGCCCTGTCTTGTACCTCTGCTAACCTTACTAGTGCCAATGTTGCTGGAATTGATAATTATTTGCGCAGAAGTGCCTTTAGAGAAACCAGAGATTATTTTAATAAGTTTAAGGGGAAACCATGCTCCATGAGGATAGTAAAAAGGCTTTCCCAGCACACTAAATTTAAAGCCTCTTCGGCATCTAATAGCATAAGCTGCGCCTGAATTTTACTTTGTGAAAAATAATCCAAGGCTCCAGTTAAAAAATGTATATTAAAAATTAATTACCTCTCAGGTACAAAGCAGCCCTGATCAGGATGTATAACCAAGCCTAAACTGCTGCTCATTCTATTTGCTAAAAGTTTAGTTATCATTTTATAATTGACATTTAAAAGACTTGTAGGTTTATGTGAATCCTTATTTTTGTTCAAAAAGCGAACCACAACTGCCGTGCAAAAGGAGGCCGTGATTTCACCATCTTCTAAAATATGGTTAGCTAATTTTACAAGCTCACGGTTTAAGACTGGCACTAACTTTTTATACAGTTCAGCTGGCAGGCCAACTTCTCTTCAAGCCTTTCCATTGGCCAATGATTTCACAACGTCATGCATAATGCACAAAGCCATGTGGCAAAAAGGCCCTGCAATGATCTGCTCCCTAGTCACCCCGTACCACCCTCCCAGAGCTTTACGCCCCAGTACTACTTTTCTGGCATCAACTAGAAAAATTAAACAAGCCAGGTGGGGAGGCGGCTCCTTTTCATGGAATGCTGCCTCTGTTTGGAATTCCCTACCTCTCACTTTGCGTAGCGAACCTGATCTTTTTGAATTTCACAGAAAATTGAAAACACTTCTGTTCAGTAATTCTTATTAGGCAGCACCCCCTCCCACCCGTCCTCAGCGCTACAAGGCCTCCGGGTAGAAATGCGCTTTATAAAACTCCATTTCATTTCATTTCATTAATTTCACATTGTCGGTTTCTTTGAGAGAGATGTTAGCTACCAATCCTGCGCTTGACTTGTTTGTAATTTGGGAATAGGGAGCTTGCTAAGAAAACCCCTCACTCATAGAACATCCACATCCTGTTGTGCACAATATATTGTTTCATAATGTTTAAAAAATCTTCCCTGTATTTGCGTTGAATCTGTTATATGAGCTTTTGTTTCCTTATCTAAAAGAGAAGTAATCCTATTTTGCACTTTACGTTCCTGTACCTGCCACGTTAAAAATGTACCTGCAAATTCACTTTTTGGAGATATGCAGAGTCAGCAGAATACCCTCTGGTATAATAATATTCTTGCATGCACGTCCTCGCTTATCTGAGTGCCAATTTATTAGTAAGTTTTATTACGTAAATATTACACATTTGTCCAATTCACATCCAACTCTAACTTTGCCCTCTATATCTTTGGGAGTTATATTACCACGATTGGTTGCTTTAAATACCTTCCAAATAGTCTCTGCCCTTGCAATGTTATTATTATTATGGAAAAAAACCATGTTATTTTACTATGCAGTTCTTAACGCCAATCTTCATCCTCCAGATTAACCTTATTAAAAAACCATCTTCTGGATGTTTTTAGTACTCTGATCCCCGCTACGTCATCTTAACCAAAGCGTGGTTTACAAAACCATTCTGGATGGGCATTCAACTAATTAATTGAAAATAAACATGTATGTACATGACATCACAAGAAGGAAAAAGTTTTTCGAAAGTGCTCATGGCATCATGTATTTGAAAGAACAATTTATACAAGACTGTTATATCAGCTCTGTGGGCATATATTGCAAAGGCAACCCAAGAGACACGTTGTGCTCGTGACATATAAAAAGTGACGGCGCAAGTGACAAATGAGAGGGCAGCACCTCGAATTGCGCGATAAATTGGTCAATTTATCAGTTCAACCTGCGGCGCACACTCAACTATGGTGCATATAAATGTCTAAACTATGACCAATCACTGTAAATAACAACTCTTGCTGAACCATATTCTTGTACATATTTTTAATCACCTTGTCACCTGGCACCTTTCGCTGTCCTCTCACTTGTCACTTGTGTTGTCTCTTTTTATATGTCACGAGCACAACATGCACCAGGTTCTCTTGGGTTGCCTTTGCAATTTATGTCCACTGTGCTGATATAACTGTCTTGTATTAATTGTTATTTCAAATACATGATGCCATGAGCACTTTTCGAAAAACTTACCATGAGTTTCCCTTTTTCATTCTTGTAATGTTTCGTAAATACATGTTTATTTGTCTTTCTCATTGAAACCGGTTAAGACATTGTTGATAGTTCTTGCTTACTTACCCAGATCTCAACCTGGTCTATGGGTTTTACTCCTGTCGCAAATTACTACATGCACAAGAAAGCGCATGATCCATCGAAGGATAAAGTGCATTGTTTAAGATTAGTTATAAAAGAAAGTGACTGAGTGTATTGGATTAGGCATAGAAAGCCCATTCGGATACCGCCTAAACTAGCAAACAAAAATACATCATATAGCACATCGCTTGTTTTAATTTTGAAATCATACCTAGACATTTCCCTTGATTAATTGTGAAACATACAGCATTTTGCAGACCTGTAATCTTCCCTAATCATTCTCAAGCAATCATTTTCTTGTAGTTGCAACATTTCGGAAATTTTTCCATCATACCTCACCTATAACGGCTAGTAATGAACTCTCTTTTTCTTCCATGCCATACCCGTGTTCCCACTCCTCCCCAACAAAAACCATCCTCCAATGTGCCCTGAAAGAGGATAGCCCACACTTCCTCCCTCTCACCTTTGAATATCCTGGGTCCCATGACATTGCCCCTGTAGACTCATGCTACTGGAAAGACCAGAGGTTTTCCGGCCCCAGACAGCACCCCCAGAATACCATATGAATACCATTCAAAGGCAGTACGGGGAACCATTTATCATCATCTTACATAAACTTCACTGAGCCAAATGAAAGGCACCATAAAATCCTAGGGCTAACTCCAGGTTGGCAGAATGCCCTATAGCATTACTATAGATTTATTAATAAAAAAAGATAAAAAGATTCACACATTCAAATGCAGCATTTTTCAGATCTGCACTTATTTTGCACTTCATTAGATAGGCTTTGCAAAAGTGTCTGAGCCTTTTCTTAATTTACAAAGAGATAAAACTGGCCTTTTGCTAAAGCTTTACGTTTTGATTGTTGTATAATAGATGCTTGTGCCCTCTCTTAAAATAAACCAATTTTCTTGACAAAGTCTCTTTGCCTCCATGCTGCTATCACTGTCATGTTCATAGAAAATCTGAAACGAGGCACTACTTGAGCCAAAACCTTCTTTTTTTCTATAGCCTTAGATAGAATGCTCTCCTTAACTCGGAAGTCAGTAAAATTAAATAATATTGTGCAAGGGTATTTAGCATTCATGAGGTGCTGAGCTGGTACCATATGAGCTATTGTTATAGTTAGATCTTCTGTTAACTTCGGAATAGCATTCTTCAACCGGGAATCGCCCCAGTCTTGCACATGAGGACCTTCACTTCCTTCAGGAACTCCTACTATACGAACATTTGAGCGCCTATTATAATTTTCTAAGTCCTTTAATTTACTTTCATGATGTCTTTACTTTGCCCAATATGCTTCACTTCCTGTTCCATATCAACATTTTATACTCCAAGTTGGAGACTTGACCTTCTGCCTCTGTCATTGGCTCTGTCTGTTTAGTCATTGCTTCCTCGATCTGAGCAAGTCGTGCATGTAATGCAGTGATTTTCTGAAACTGCATTTCCGTATTTCTTTTCTCTCATCAGGGATAAGTTCAAACATGCTTATAATGGACTGACGGGATTCTAGCTCTTGTAAATCCTGGCAATCATCCCTACTTCTGTTTTCCGTTATCGCTGGGGAAATATCTGCTGCTGTCATGTCCTGAAAAACTAGGGGTTGATTCATGGCCTCAGCTGTCTGAGACATTATTGAAACCTCCCTGTAGGCAGCCCTTGATGTCAAAGATTTATGTTGCTTTGAAAAGAGAGGTTACTGATTGCGTACAGTGGGGTTAACAATAGGCTTGGCACCAGATACCGCATAATTGTCCCCCAATGTGCTGTTGTTACTTTCCATTGCATCCAGAGTGGAGGGGGCCCCAGATATTTGCAAATCAGAAAATCCTTAACTGCTTTCAGTCTCCGCCCTTATCTCTCTATCAGCTTGGTTGTCAGAACCCTCTACATTCCCTGCCTGCAAAAGCTGTTGTGCTTTTAAATCCATCCTTTACTGTGCATTCTGCAGTACACCAGCATTAGCAGGTGTTTTTTCTTGCATGCCCTTTTGCCTACATTTCTGGGCAGAGTTGGATTGGCTCAAGGAGGCTGTGGTGACACTTGTGAGTTTAAGCTTGAGAGTGCGCATGCTGTGACCGTTTTCTTTGTTAAAGCTACTATTACAAATTGCTACGACCACTGTAGTCTCTTACATAAACTGAGGCTTACTGCGGCTTACTGGAACATATGTATTAAATTGTGCTGAATTCAGACTTGAGTGTAGTTACTTTCCTCTTTCTTACTCTTCAGTTTTTGGCCAGCAGCTGTGAAGCCTTGATGTGTAGCTTTAATATTCAGATACAGGCCTTAATGAAGAAGTATGTGCAGTCAGTTTAAATCAGCAGCCATAAAGTCTTGGAGCCTTGAAATTCAGCTTTAATATGTAGGTGTGGGCTTTCAAAATACAGCCCTAATCACCAAGTGCGGGGCCAGCCAAACGGACCCCTCCCATGGTGAGATCCAACCAGTCCTGACTCCCTGTGGAGGTGCGCTCTCACCTAAGCCACCCGGAAGGCGCCAGGCACCGCACTGCTAATGCCACTCCTTTCATGCTCCTTTTCCTAAGTGGCTGCACACTGCAAGGCTCCTCACCTCCTACTCCACAACGGCAGGCACCATGGGTTTAGTTGCAGCTTCTCAGCACGCATCACAGCCCACAGCTCTCAGCTCACTTGATCTGCCTTTGTCATTTTGCAGCTGCTCCTCAGCCTCGCGCCTTCACCTCTGGGGCGTGGTCGGTTGCAGCGATGAGTATGGGAGGTGTCTTCCGCCATACTCACCTATTATGCCAACAGCAAGCTATTGTGAATGAATGCAGTACAGTGAACTTGTGGAAGGCTTTGAGTATCTGCAACATTTACTGTGTTCATGTTGGACAGTTTTTCCTTCAAGAACGGCAAGAATGTCAGTGGAAATATACCAACATGACCGCTTGATTGTGTGCTGCAGAAATATTTAACACTGAACATGAAGTCGGTGACATACATTATGAACAAGTAGGAGTCAATGCACAGCTGAAGCCTCTTTAACATAAACCAGGAAAAGGTACTCTAACAAGTCATAGCATGGTTTCAAATGCAAAAGTAATACGTAAGTATATACATTTTAATTTGGGAGTAAATACATTTTCTGCAGATTGTTAATATGCACAAATTTATAAAACACACACACAAAATAAATACTATTGTCACATTTGGATAGACTCTGCCACACATACATGTGGGAAATGAAAACAGGGTTCTGAAAGGATCTCCTTGCAGTTATAGACACTTAGGGGCAGATAGACCACTCTTTCATGCAACGCAACGTAGCAAGGCAACTTGTGACACTGCGTTGTGTGAAAGGGCAGAAATGCTCCATATGTACAACGTTGTGGGGCATTTCTGCTCTCCTTGCTCAGGTGCACTTGTTGCTGCCTAGTGCCAATGCAAGCACCATTGTCTGCGTTTCAGGCAAGATTGATTTTAAACACGAAGGGACACCTTCCTTAGAGGCATATTTCTGCTTCTGTGTGTGCTACAGAATGTGGTATACATGGAAAGAGGAACTAATGAGAAGAAATTATGATTGATTTTACTCCTAGTTATATCCCTGTCAGGAAAGAACACTATTTTGGTGCAAACACAGGCTTAAACGTCTTTTTAAATCTGGGTTTGCTTCAAAATACATGGGATTATGCATGGGAACACCAATGTTCCATCCATAAAATGCATACCAACTGCAAAATGATGCATGAAAGCTGCAAGTGCTGTGTTGTGTTGCGTTACTTTCTATTTATAAACCACGCAAAGTGGCTTAGTAAATCCCCAGTAAGGAATAGCATTACGCAAGGACAGCGCAGGTCCTTGGAAATCTGCCCCTTTGTATTTTGTAACTTACTATAATTTATTGTTTCAACTAAACAATATAGGTGGATTTCAACAGTAAAACTATCCTAATTCCTATTGCAGTTCCGTGTATAGTTGCTTGATCACAATTTGATTAAAATATTTTGGATTTCCACACTAAAAATTATCAGCATTATTTTGAATCCAAAGAGACTGTTTTATATTCAAAACACTTAATTGTTTTTGCATGCTCATTTACTAGAATGTATCATTTATTAAAGTACGTATCAGTATGGTGTAAATGTCTCGTAACAACCAATGCTTTTATATGATTATCGATCCTGAATCATATATATTTGGAAAAATAGAAGAGCCATCTTGAAGTTATCAATTGTGATCTGTGCATTTCAAATCTAATATAGCATACAAATATTTAGAAATGTATACAAGCAATTTTGTTTAATTTTCAATAGTTTAGGGCTTGGTTTAGGAAGAAAGCTTCTAAACTTACAACTGATTTACACATGTAATTGGGATCCAACTTAAGCTTGATCAAAACCAATGTTGTAAGACATTGAGGTTGAGACTGTGTAACTTATGCATGCTTAGCATTCCTCTTGAATATCCCTGGTGGGCGTCCACCGGAGTGGTTGAGTAATCCAATCGAATTCTACAAAATGTGTAACTTTTTAGGCACTTAAACATGTTTTTAGTGCACTTTCCACATCCATCTTCAAACTAAAGTAATAACATGTAGATCTTGTGTAGAAAGCGTGTCAAGGAGTCCCGGTCACCCAACGTTTTCCAGGATGTCTATGGCAATAACGTTAGTAAGAGCAGGAAAACCTACTAGGTACTGTGCACCGTTCACAGGTTGCTTGTCCAGCAAACCATAAGTATTAATGAATCATCACAAATCAACAAAAACTTTCACTGTCAATATATATTTTCAAATACATGCATAAAGTTTACAGATGCATAAATCAAATCATCAACACAATTTCAAAAAGAAAATAATACAAAATATATCAACTTCTTTCATTTGAACAATATATCATGAACATATAACCGTAATATGCAAACATGTGCAAATCTTCATCTGTTAATTGTGTATGGCCCGATGCATTTCGGGACTATACAGTCCCTCCGTCAGGGGCAGCCTACAATGAAAATATGTATGAATTACTCCAAATCAGGAAAAATTATTTGTACATATCACGGTAGATCATGTTAGCACAACTCCTGGTGGGTGAGTACATGCCAGTTTTAAGACAATTGTAGATAGCACTTGCTTAGTGTAAAGTAGGAGAATGAGAAAAGAAAAGATTGCACCAGTGAAGGGTGGGGAGGTGTTAATATAGGAAAACACGACTCAAGATATCCAGAACAAGATCTGTAAACACCATGTCTCTCAAACTTACAAGGGATAATCATATAAAGAGGGAAACTCATCGTAACACAAAATACGAGTGTCATTGGAAATGTCAAACGTGTACTGCCAAAGCGTACTGAAAAATAAGATGACGAGACTCAGTAATGTGTGAGGGTAATAGACGACAACATTGATACTATGCCGAGCAATATTTTTCCTGAAACTCCAGAATACTCACCCAATTAAGAAACGATGTGCATAAAATAAAACGGCTCCGTCAAGTCAATATAGTTACCTCTGAGGAATCAGCAACAAAATAAACAGATACGGACAAACCCATTACGCATTGTCCTGCTGATAACTCAGTAACTTTACTAAAAAGAAAATGAAGCAGAGGTCATGTTTCTTACCAAGCAAGCTGATTGAAGTCCCTCGTGTAGACTCCGCGTACAACTCATCACAGTGAAGACACGTTCAAACAAATGCACTAGCAACCGGAACTCATATTGGGAAAGGCCTGAATCACGTGATACAGGGTAGAGGTGAAAACAATGCCGCAGGAAGTCCCAGTAATTCTTGAAAACCCAGAAAGCCGAGAGTGACGTCGGAAAAACCAGAGTCGCATGTCAGCCAATAAACATAGAAACAATACTCTGTGCCTTTCACTCAAAATCATGAACTACTGCACAACGAGTGACAAATCTTAAAATGTGAAAAATAATCGCGTATGTCACCAACAATTTAAAAGACGAATGATGGGACCAAAAAATAAATGAAATCTTATCGGATACCAGAGTCGCGTATCAGTCAATGAACCAAGAAAAAATATTCTGTGTAGTTCACACAGACAATCGAGAACTTACTGACTAACGAGTGACGACTCTTAAATGTAAGTAATCATCACAAATGTCTCCAGCCATTTAGATGACAAATGATGAACCAAAAATAAAATAAAATGTAAAAAAAAAGTGATATCAAATCAATAGCCTAGCTTTATAGAGATAGAGGACAGCCACCTATCACCAATAGTATTGAAATGAGTGAAAATAAAAGGAGCATGTTCAATCACATATATGCAACAATTGTTAATAATTTCACTATGTCAATAGAAGCATCAAGCATGGAGCGACTGTATATATATGTCAGGTGCATAATAATTCACAGAACACAATGCATGTCTAGACGGTCATTAAGCCCAAAGGGCACCATAGAGTTCAAATATTTAATCCAGTACACTTCTCTTTGAAGGAGTTTTTTTGAATGATCTATCCCTGGATGTAGTGTAACTGATTCTATGATTTGAAATATCAGCTGAGATATAGTGTGTCTAGATTCATCCCAATGTGCGGCTAAAGGTGAAGTGGAACTGTGGTTTCTTATTTTGCTCTTATGTTCCGTGATTCTAACCTTTATTTTTCTCTCAGTTTTCCCTACATAGGCCTTGCCATATGCGCACTTAATGCAATATATCACGTTTTTAGAGTTACAATCGCTCGTGTGTCTTAAACTGATCCTTGCGGGTAATTGGATGAGTCAGGACGTTACCAGTTATCACATTATTGCAGTGAATGCAGTTGTTGCACTTCGTTGTTCCTTTGTGTTCCGTAACAGGTGTCGTTTTTGCTAGGGCTGTTAATAATGAGCATGGATTGTTGCCACCTGTATATGCATAGAGTGTTTTGTTTTCAAAGATACTAATAAAGTCAGATTCATGTGCTAACATCTCTCATCTTGAATTATTGATTTTTCTGATTGTTGTAGATGCTGCGGAGTATTTGGAGACGAAAACCATTGGCGTTGTTTAATTGCTGGTTGAAGCAAATATCGGCGATTAATTTTTTGTGCACGTTTAAGACATTCAGCGAGCACGTCTTCTGGGTAACCCCGTGCTGAAAAATGTTCTAGGTATTCCTGTTTCTTGGTTACAAATGGGGGTGGGGTCGCTCCCTTGAGCAGCGGGCTGACGAGCCTGGGATCCCGCACCTACGCGCCGGAGTGGTACTATACCTGGCAGATATTGGCAGCCATCGGCGACCCCAGAACACTGCCTATCCCTGCTGACGAGGGTTGATAACCCGAAACACGTGTCCAGGGATGGCGAAGACAGCGAAGATAGCAAGATCGAAAGATGATGCATCGCGAACACTCTACTACAATGACCAGAGTCCTTAGGGGCAACTTCCGCTGGTGTGTGAGTAGTGTGCGACCCCACCCCTCTTTGTAACTTGAGGCTCCCTTGAGCAGCGGGCTGACGAGCCTGGGATCCCGCACCTACGCGCCGGAGTGGTACTATACCTGGCAGATATTGGCAGCCATCGGCGACCCCAGAACACTGCCTATCCCTGCTGACGAGGGTTGATAACCCGAAACACGTGTCCAGGGATGACGAAGACAGCGAAGATAGCAAGATCGAAAGATGATGCATCGCGAACACTCTACTACAATGACCAGAGCCCTTAGGGGCAACTTCCGCCGGTGTGTGAGTAGTGTGCGACCCCACCCCTCTTTGTAACTTGAGGCTCCCTTGAGCAGCGGGCTGACGAGCCTGGGATCCCGCACCTACGCGCCGGAGTGGTACTATACCTGGCAGATATTGGCAGCCATCGGCGACCCCAGAACACTGCCTATCCCTGCTGACGAGGGTTGATAACTCGAAACACGTGTCCAGGGATGGCGAAGACAGCGAAGATAGCAAGATCGAAAGATTATGCATCGCGAACACTCTACTACAATGACCAGAGTCCTTAGGGGCAACTTCCGCCGGTGTGTGAGTAGTGTGCGACCCCACCCCTCTTTGTAACTTGAGGCTCCCTTGAGCAGCGGGCTGACGAGCCTGGGATCCCGCACCTACGCGCCGGAGTGGTACTATACCTGGCAGATATTGGCAGCCATCGGCGACCCCAGAACACTGCCTATCCCTGCTGACGAGGGTTGATAACCCGAAACACGTGTCCAGGGATGGCGAAGACAGCGAAGATAGCAAGATCGAAAGATGATGCATCGCGAACACTCTACTACAATGACCAGAGTCCTTAGGGGCAACTTCCGCCGGTGTGTGAGTAGTGTGCGACCCCACCCCTCTTTGTAACTTGAGGCTCCCTTGAGCAGCGGGCTGACGAGCCTGGGATCCCGCACCTACGCGCCGGAGTGGTACTATACCTGGCAGATATTGGCAGCCATCGGCGACCCCAGAACACTGCCTATCCCTGCTGATGAGGGTTGATAACCCGAAACACGTGTCCAGGGATGGCGAAGACAGTGAAGATAGCAAGATCGAAAGATGATGCATCGCGAACACTCTACTACAATGACCAGAGTCCTTAGGGGCAACTTCCGCCGGTGTGTGAGTAGTGTGCGACCCCACCCCTCTTTGTAACTTGAGGCTCCCTTGAGCAGCGGGCTGACGAGCCTGGGATCCCGCACCTACGCGCCGGAGTGGTACTATACCTGGCAGATATTGGCAGCCATCGGCGACCCCAGAACACTGCCTATCCCTGCTGACGAGGGTTGATAACCCGAAACACGTGTCCAGGGATGGCGAAGACAGCGAAGATAGCAAGATCGAAAGATGATGCATCGCGAACACTCTACTACAATGACCAGAGTCCTTAGGGGCAACTTCCGCCGGTGTGTGAGTAGTGTGCGACCCCACCCCTCTTTGTAACTTGAGGCTCCCTTGAGCAGCGGGCTGACGAGCCTGGGATCCCGCACCTACGCGCCGGAGTGGTACTATACCTGGCAGATATTGGCAGCCATCGGCGACCCCAGAACACTGCCTATCCCTGCTGACGAGGGTTGATAACCCGAAACACGTGTCCAGGGATGGCGAAGACAGCGAAGATAGCAAGATCGAAAGATGATGCATCGCGAACACTCTACTACAATGACCAGAGTCCTTAGGGGCAACTTCCGCCGGTGTGTGAGTAGTGTGCGACCCCACCCCTCTTTGTAACTTGAGGCTCCCTTGAGCAGCGGGCTGACAAGCCTGGGATCCCGCACCTACGCGCCGGAGTGGTACTATACCTGGCAGATATTGGCAGCCATCGGCGACCCCAGAACACTGCCTATCCCTGCTGACGAGGGTTGATAACCCGAAACACGTGTCCAGGGATGGCGAAGACAGCGAAGATAGCAAGATCGAAAGATGATGCATCGCGAACACTCTACTACAATGACCAGAGTCCTTAGGGGCAACTTCCGCCGGTGTGTGAGTAGTGTGCGACCCCACCCCTCTTTGTAACTTGAGGCTCCCTTGAGCAGCGGGCTGACGAGCCTGGGATCCCGCACCTACGCGCCGGAGTGGTACTATACCTGGCAGATATTGGCAGCCATCGGCGACCCCAGAACACTGCCTATCCCTGCTGACGAGGGTTGATAACCCGAAACACGTGTCCAGGGATGGCAAAGACAGCGAAGATAGCAAGATCAAAAGATGATGCATCGCGAACACTCTACTACAATGACCAGAGTCCTTAGGGGCAACTTCCGCCGGTGTGTGAGTAGTGTGCGACCCCACCCCTCTTTGTAACTTGAGGCTCCCTTGAGAAGCGGGCTGACAAGCCTGGGATCCCGCACCTACGCTTCGGAGTGGTACTATACCTGGCAGATATTGGCAGCCATCGGCGACCCCAGAACACTGCCTATCCCTGCTGACGAGGGTTGATAACCCGAAACACGTGTCCAGGGATGGCGAAGACAGCGAAGATAGCAAGATCGAAAGATGATGCATCGCGAACACTCTACTACAATGACCAGAGTCCTTAGGGGCAACTTCCGCCGGTGTGTGAGTAGTGTGCGACCCCACCCCTCTTTGTAACTTGAGGCTCCCTTGAGCAGCGGGCTGACGAGCCTGGGATCCCGCACCTACGCGCCGGAGTGGTACTATACCTGGCAGATATTGGCAGCCATCGGCGACCCCAGAACACTGCCTATCCCTGCTGACGAGGGTTGATAACCCGAAACACGTGTCCAGGGATGGCGAAGACAGCGAAGATAGCAAGATCGAAAGATGATGCATCGCGAACACTCTACTACAATGACCAGAGTCCTTAGGGGCAACTTCCACCGGTGTGTGAGTAGTGTGCGACCCCACCCCTCTTTGTAACTTGAGGCCCCTTGAGCAGCGGGCTGACGAGCCTGGGATCCCGCACCTACGCGCCGGAGTGGTACTATACCTGGCAGATATTGGCAGCCATCGGCGACCCCAGAACACTGCCTATCCCTGCTGACGAGGGTTGATAACCCGAAACACGTGTCCAGGGATGGCGAAGACAGCGAAGATAGCAAGATCGAAAGATGATGCATCGCGAACACTCTACTACAATGACCAGAGTCCTTAGGGGCAACTTCCGCCGGTGTGTGAGTAGTGTGCGACCCCACCCCTCTTTGTAACTTGAGGCTCCCTTGAGCAGCGGGCTGATGAGCCTGGGATCCCGCACCTACGCGCCGGAGTGGTACTATTCCTGGCAGATATTGGCAGCCATCGGCGACCCCAGAACACTGCCTATCCCTGCTGACGAGGGTTGATAACCCGAAACACGTGTCCAGGGATGGCGAAGACAGCGAAGATAGCAAGATCGAAAGATGATGCATCGCGAACACTCTACTACAATGACCAGAGTCCTTAGGGGCAACTTCCGCCGGTGTGTGAGTAGTGTGCGACCCCACCCCTCTTTATTCCTGTTTCTTGGCTTCTGTGGCGTTGGGATTGGAACATATACGACGCACTCTGATCAATTGTGAATAAGGCAGGTTTTTCAATTGACTTTTTGGGTGAAAACTAGAGTAAGCGAGAGTACTATTCCGATCAGTGGGGTTCTGGTAGACTGCAGTTTCAAATTTCTGTGAGTCTTGCGATTTAGGGATTAGAACATCAATAAATTGAATACTTTGTTGCTGAATGTTATATGTAAATTGCCATGGCGGTGTGTCCATTGGGGGGCGTTGGGGCGTTGCCCCACTAGCCATGGACGACCGTCACGCTGAGGCAGGATTAAAAATTTACATAATATAATCTGAGCCTGAGCGCGCACGAAACTTCTCTGAGGCCAACCTAGCTCAAGCCTCAATTACCGGGACAAGGCTGGCTGACATAGTGGAAGGTGTGGGGCGCGGCTGCCTGTGGCAGTGATTGACAGCACAGCGCAGCAGTCTGCAGAAACAGCGCAGCTGCAGTTTGCGCATGTCAATGTCTGGCTACACATTTTTTGGACTTGCCTGCGCATGCGCTCATGGTAGAGTACCTTCCCCTCCCTCCCCAACAGCGACTCAGAGTGCGAGGGACCCGGGCCCCCGGGGTCTCATAAGAGCAGGCACTAACCCTGCTCTCAGCCAATCCTTGCGCAGTGGTGTTGCTAATGCAGCGCCAGGATTGGCTGAGACTCCACCGCGCAGCCTGGGTGCATTTGAAACAACTGATGGAACACTCGTCGATTCTCTGAGGCGGCGGCACGGCGCATGATTCGGCCCGTGGTGTGGAGAAGGAGCCGAGGTCCAGGCGGAAGGTAAGTTTTCTTTATTTTAAACCCTTGCCGTCCCCTGCGCAACACTCTCCTGGACCTGTCTCCCCTCTCACCCACCCCTCTTGCCGGCCACAACTGTTGTTGGTTGAGGCAGCAGTCTGATTTACTGCAGGGCCAGCAGTAGCGAGTCCCTTGGGCACAGCAGAATGCTCTCAGTAGTGTGACTTGTGCACGTCGTGACAGTGTGCAGACGGTGTGTCACCATTAGCCGGTAAGACACAGGTCACCATTAGCCGGTATGATGCAGGTCCATTTATTTTACTTCATTTTACAAAGGGAAGCCGTAAGTGTCTTAGCAGGTCAGGCCTACAGCAATCTCGAGTAGGTGTAATTTTACGATTTCCTGCAATTCACAGAAGGAACTTTACCGACTTAGCCAGTTTCACACTTTTTGCATTGTGAATTCCTGGCCCTGGCGGAGTACTGACATTCCTGCTGGTGTAATTGTGTTTAATAATTATACACGGGCTGTTGTGTTGCCAGCACTTAGTGAAATAAATCTCTGACTAGTTCAATGAAGGAAAGAGGTTGAAAGGGAGCATGTGAGAAAACAAAAACTCACGTTTAGGTGTTCGCAAATCTTGACAGCAAAGTACTTTTGCTTCAGAGTAACTGCTTGCTCCTCACAAGCCTTTGAAATATATCATTTATGAGGTACTATATTGCCTTGAAGTAAAAAAGTTGTTGTCACCTTCTGTGAATTGTTGGCAGTCACAAGTGAAAACGTGTAAGCACAAATAGCTTTGTGAATCAGTTCTAAAGTGTTCCCAATTAAATTGCCCTACACATTGATTACAGACTACAGAGCTTCTATGACAATTATCATGAAAGCAAGCATATTAGTAAATTGGAAATCCGACATTACACATTCGGTGTCATTTAAAACATTTAAAATGGTGTGGAAATATCAGGTGGCATTTAAAAATAGTATCAAAACACCTTTTTTCCCCCATTTAAAGCACTAGGTCAAGCTGAAGAGGACGGGTCTTAAAGGATTGGAAACTCTAATTTGAGAAACATATTGAAGTATATTAAAGTTTCTTGAATATGTGAAAGTTTATTATTCAATCTTTTTTTCATCAAACCCCATTTGTTTCTTTCTCTCAGAAAAGACTGTCCTTTGATAAATCCCATGGCTAAGAAAGAACAAACTGATCTCTATTTTAGGCACAAATTATGCGACTGATGCCCTGATTCATTTTTCATTTGGGCGAGCCTTCTTTACTCTGCAATTTATTATTCTGGCGGCAGAGAGTGATTGTGATTATTACCCCCTACCCATCCTACTATCTGCATACAAACATGTCCTATGTTCTTATTATTTGGGCTTGTTATCCCATTTCTGTTTGATAAGATTTGCCCAGAAAATGGTGACTCACATCATGAACACTCCCCCCACCGACAAAGCCCAGCCCCACCACTCACAAACCTCACCAGCCGCTACTGGTAAATTGTATCCTTGGACCTACGGTGTTTAAATCGTCAATCATCACCCTTAGTTATGTGCTGGTACCTGTCCACAAGATAAAAAGATCATCTATGTACATGCAGTACATTTTAATGTTGTGCCACCAATTCGGGTTGTTCATGATGTTTTCCAGTTCGAACATAGCCATAAACGTGTTGGCATATGCTGGGCATAAAAGTCCATAGACATTCCTGTAAGTTGGGCATAAAAACATCCCTGCCACTCAAAGTAGCTGTGGTTAAGGCATAAATTCAACAATGTCAAAATGAACAATTTTACCACTTTGATATGATCTGTGCGTAGTAATGCCCACTCAACAGCTTCAGGACCAGCTTGGTGCGGAATTGATGTATATAATGCGGTAACGTCTATGGTGCATAGTGAGATGTCAGAGATGTCAGTTCCATGAAATGATTCCAATTTTTGAAGAAAATATGTAGTGTCTTTGATATATGAACTTCAATGTTGAACAAATAATTGCATATAGTAATCAAGGAACTTCCCCAATGGATCAAAAATAGAAAGCGCATCCTGAAACAATAGGACGAAATGGTGGGTCTACCATATCTTTATGAATTTTGGTGAGTATGTAAAATTTTGGTCTTCTCGGTTTAGTGGTTGTCAGATAAGATTTGGTTTGGTCTGAAATTCAGTCATGATTGCTTGCTTCCTTAAGTAATTCAGAAAGAATATTCTGCAATTGGTTATTTGGATCGTTAGGGAGTCGCATGTAAGTATTGATTTCTGATACAGGAGCGTTGACTTTGGCTACGTAAAATGTTGTATCCATAACCACAATGGCACCTCCTGTGTCAGCTGACTGCAGAGTGATATCCCGATTATTAACTAAAGATTTCATAATCGATCTTTCTTGTTTGTTGAGATTGTTGGATTTCATCGACTGGTAGTTAATACAGGACAAATCCTTGTGAATCAAAATTTCAAAAGAATCCTGGATTTTATGAGATACTGGCGGAATAAAAGTACTCCTGGGTTTAAAAGGATTCATAGTAGTAGTAGTGGTGGAACTTTGTTCAAGGTGTGTAACATTCGTAAAAACAATGTCGTAACCGCACTAATCTCATGAACTTGTAGAAATCTGCTTCCGTCTGGAAACACGTGGTCTTGTTAGTTGGAACAAATGACATCCCATGAGCTAAAATCCTTTGTTGTTGAGCGTTCAGCGTTTGGGATGAGATTGAAGTGGCAAAACAGTAATTTAGTGATCAACATCTCATCCCAAACGCTGAACGCTCAACAACAAAGAATTTTAGCTCATGGGATGTCATTTGTTCCAACTAACAAGACTATATATGTAATTATGGACAATTGTTGCATATATGTGATTGCAAAGAGTATCGTTTCTATGTTTATTGGCCGACATGTGACATGGGTCTCCCGACCTCACTCTCTGCTTTCTGGGTTTTCAAGCATGATTGGGACTTCCCGCGGCATTGTTTTCACCTCAACCCTGTATCACATGATTCGAGTCTTTCCCGATATGAGTTCCGATTGCTAGCGCATTTGTTTGAATGTGTCTTCACTGTGATGAGTTGTACGCGGAGTCTACACAAGGGATTTCCATCAGTTTGCTTGGTAAGAAACATGACCTCTGCGACATTTTCTTTTTAATATAGTTATTGAGTTATCAGCAGGACGAAGCGTAATGGGTTTGTCCGTATCTGTTTATTTTGTTGCAGAGCCCTCAGAGTTAACTATATTGACTTGACAGAGCCGTTTTATTTCATGCACCTCGTTTCTTAATTGGGTGAGTCTTCTGGAGTTTCAGGAAAAATATTGCTTGGCAAAGTATCAATGTTGTCGTTTTACCCTCACACATTACTGAGTCTCGTCATCGTATTTTTCAGTGCGCTTTGGCAAAATACGTTTGACATTTCCAATGACACTCGTTTTTTGTGTTACGGTGAGTTTTCCTCTTTATATGATTAGCTCTTGTCTGTTTGAGAGACATGGCGTTTACATATCGCGTTCTGGATATCTTATTTTATTTATTTATTTGTGTATTTTGTAAAGCGCAACAGCTGCCCCAACGGGGCGTCCCGGCGCTGATAAATCATGGAACTTAGAGGCTAGGCACCAATGGGGCATTATATGGGGAAGAGATGTGTTTTCAGGGACTTTCGGAATGCTAATTTGGTTTGACAGGCTCGTAATGCAACCGGGAGGTTATTCCAACACCGAGTGGCAAAGACCTCGAATGTTTTCCCTCCGGCGCGAGTACGTTTAAATCTAGGGGTTACCAGCAGAAGTAGGGAATTTGAGCGTAATGTCCTGGTGTTGACATACGGTCTCAGAGTGCTTTTCAGATGGGCCGAGCCTTTGCCCTTGGAGGCCCGGAAAGCCAGGGTCATGGCCTTAAAAATACATCTCTTGGAAATGGGGAGCCAGTGGAGTTTACGGAGGTGTGGGGAGATGTGATGTCTGGCAGGAATTCTCTCCACCAGCCGAGCAGCAGCATTCTGGACAGTCTGTAACTTGTGGCATAGGCCTGCTGTGATGCCAAGATATAGTGCGTTGGCGTAGTCCAGGTGAGATATTATCAGGGCTTGTACCACAGTCTTACGGCAGTCCATCGGCAGGTAGTTGATGAGCCGTCTAATTGTCTTGATCTTAGCAAAACAGGATGCTGCTACTGTTTGAACCTGGGCGTTGAAACTGAGATGATTATCCCAGCGCACTCCCAGGTTTCTCACCGAGTCTTTAGGCATGGGGGCATGGCTGAGATCATCCGGCCACCATAAATTAGAATCAAGAGGGGATGATGAGTTAAAAAACAGAATCTCTGTCTTTCCAGCGTTGAGTCGGAGGGAATTGGAGTCCATCCAGCTAGAGATGTCTCTTAGACAGTTTTTCAATGGGTCGAAGGCAGAAGCAGTGGGGGTATCAAAGGTGAAGAGTAACTGAATGTCGTCAGCGTAGGAGGTGGATTTAATCCCAGTTTGCGCAATCAGTTTAGCCAGGGGGGAAAAGTAAACATTGAACAAGAGCGGGCTCAGGGAGGAGCCCTGTGGAACTCCCCATTTAAGTGGTCTAGCGGTGGAGGTGTAGGGAGGGGTGTATACCTGCTGAGTACGGTCACCCAGGTAGGAAGAGAGCCATCTCAACACTGTACCGCCAATACCGAGGTCTCCCAGCCTTCTCAGCAGGATCTTATGAGAGACGGTGTCAAATGCTGCTGAGAGATCCAGCAGCACTAACACCTCCCTCGACCCTCGATCCAGCGTCCATCTCACCGAGTCAGCCATTTCAACAAGGGCCGACTCCGTGCTGTGGCCCGATCGAAAGCCGTGCTGAGAGTCATGCAGGAGCCCATGGGATTCAATATAGTTGCAAGCTGGGCGTGCACCAGTTTTTCCAGGATCTTAGCTGGGGCAGGCAGGAGAGAGATGGGCCTGTAGTTACTAGGGTTATCTGGGTCAAGATCAGGTTTCTTAAGGATGGGGACTAGGGACGCATGCTTCCATTTTGCGGGAAAAATGCCCGTTCTCAGGGATTCGTTCCAGATATGGTTAAGGAATGGGTTGAGCAGGGGTGCCAGTTTTTTATATTGTTTGGCTGGCAAAGGGTCCTTGGGGGAGCCAGATTTACAGTTGAGTAATTCTACCAGTGTGTCAGCCTCTTGAGTCAGGTTTTCCTGTATTACCATCTCCCCACCCTTCACTGGTGCAATCTTTTCTTTTCTCATTCTCCTACTTTACACTGAGCATTTGCTATCTACAATTGTCTTAAAACTGGCATGTACTCACCCACCGGGAGTTGTGCTAACATGATCCACTGTGATCTATACAAATTATTTTTCCTGATTTGGAGTAATTCATACACATTTTCATTGTAGGCTGCCCCTGACGAAGGGACTGTATAGTCCCGAAATGCATCGGGCCATACACAATTAACAGATGAAGATTTGCACAACATGTTTGCATACTACGGTTATATGTTCATGATATATTGTTCAAATGAAAGAAGTTGATACATTTTGTATTATTTTCTTTTTGAAATTGTGTTGATTTGATTTATGAATATGTAAACTTTATGCATGTATTTGGAAATATATTGACAGTGAAATTTTTTGTTGATTTGTGATGATTCATTAATACTTATGGTCTGTTGGACACGCAACCTGTGAACTGTGCACAGTACCTAGTAGGTTTTCCTGCTATTACTTATTTTAATTTTTCAGTTATCCGGTTTGAGAGCGGATACAGTACTGCAGCACCCATAGTTACATACATTACACAAATAGCATATGTTCACGACACTAAACAGTGAGTGCACCTTCAAACGTTCTTATGGCAATAAAGGACATGTAAGCAAAATATCTTAATGTGAAGGGTGAAGCCAGCAGCCTTTAGACTGCTTTGGGTTTCTTTTAATATTTCATGTCCTTCAAATGCCTAGCAACTGCAGGTCGGGCTAGTCGATGCGCTGCAGATAGTGCTGCTCTTCTTGGCACACCAGTACTAGCTACCCGGGCACCTGCCAGCTATTTTTGCAGGCAGCATACAAAGCACATTCACTCCTATCATTTGTGTAGTTAATATACAGGTGAGAAAATTAGCACTAGATGGTAATTATATATTTGTACCATGCTGTGACAGGAACTTAAAGGAAGGAATTACATGATAAATGCCTCCTCGTCCCCCAAGTAGGAGTACAACTTTTTAATCTTAGCACAAGTGTATATTGTGTATAAATATGTATTTAAGACTCTTAAATAGTTACAATACAAAACAGTCCTTTAAACCATGAGTTTGAAAAGTTTACGTTTAACAATGCAATTAGTTTTGTTTTACTAATGTAGCACTTTTGAGAAAACGTAAGTCCTTGGTAAATACTAAGTTAAAGATGAAAGGGCAGAGAACAACCACACTAATGTCGCTATGAAAACACCTAACCCGCATATAAGCTTGATGTCATTATAGGTCTTACTTGCCAGAGCATTTGCCAGTTGACATAAACATTTCAACTAGAACTTTAGTTGAGTCTCTAATTCTAGACAAACCTATTTTCATTCAGTTAACTATAAGAAGGATAAGGGAGCACTTAACATAAATACATCTGTCACATATCACAATCATTTCTTTGTAGAATTCCCTAGTTGTCGCTGCACCTCTTTTTTTTATTATCATATGTATGTTTCGCTGTACATTTAATAACTACTATAAC
Organism: Lissotriton vulgaris; assembly: GCF_964263255.1. Lineage (NCBI taxonomy): Eukaryota > Metazoa > Chordata > Amphibia > Caudata > Salamandridae > Lissotriton > Lissotriton vulgaris. Next base: position 1,452,952,483 of record NC_141693.1, read on the forward strand.
CGTTTTTATTGCACTTCAATCCGTTAGGCATCTTGAGAAACCGGGATAGGCAATCCAATTGGCCTGGCATTGGCTGCCAGTTATTCGCTTTGCCAATTATTATAATTACTTTTGTAAAGCTGTATTTTCATTTTATTTAATGGCCACCTGTGCTGATGCATAGAAGGACATCTTTAAAGGCTTTCATAGTTGAGTTTTATTCAAAGATACCAAGACTGCAGTCCATCTATTCTGTGCATGTAGGCACCAATGGTGACCATTTCAGAATGAGTTGAATCAATCAATTCAATGTTTATTCGTATTATAAACAAATCCATAAAAGAACAATGATATAAGTCATAATTGCATATAAACTCATTCAATAATATAAAAAGATTTTAAAAATATTTGTAAAAAAACATAATTGATTACACAAACAAGGGCTAGTCAAAAATTAAAATAGGTTAGCAGAACGACAGTTAAGAAAAAATCGAGTCATAGTATTGCAAATAGTTTTTAGAGGCCATGCCCACCTCCCTTTGTGGAATTTTACACAGATAACCACAAATCTTGATGTTTAACAGACAATTTCACTTGCCAATAAAAACAGGTATTAGGATTCTCAAATATCATGATGGGTTACTTCAAAAAGCTAATCATCCAAGTAAGTTAAGGAATGTTGCCTGGGAAGGGACTTCTTGATATAATCAAGTATAATCCAACATGATTGTAGATTTGTCAATTCTTTAAAAAAGATATGAGCCCTCCCTGGTAAATTAAACCATGGGATACATTTACTGTGTGATCACCCATTTGCCTTTCAAGGGGAATATCATTGCAATCTGTCACTAACCAGCAATATCGACTATCCTGTCCAACTTAACAATTTCACATCTTGAATGAACTATGATGTTCTCTTTCAGCAATGGTTTGAGTCCTACCTGTGTTACAAAGCCTATCAATTTGAAATCTGAAACGAGTTACTTTAGATTTGAGCCCATCCGAGTCAGCTGTAGCATTTCGAAGGCCACATTTTAATACCAGTGAGTCCTGCCTTCGTATGGTGCAAACTTTGGGGTCTATAACCTACCACAAACAGAACTTCCACAAGAAGTAAAGGCGCAATTACTGCAGATTATCAGTGACTGCAAAAAACTAAAACACAATACTAGTAACTAGACATGCAAATTCAATTTTGACAGGTTCACTTCTTGACTTATCAACTGCACCAAGTACATAGAGTTTTACATTCACACCAATCTCAACCCCAAGGCACTCTGTGTGCAAAAGTAAGATTGCCTAGCATCAATGGCCCTGCTCTGTATAATGAAGCCAATATGAGACTTCAAAATTTGAATAATATTTTTACCTCATAAAACCATACAAAAATTATGCATGGTTTTGAGAAAGGTTGTGTTAGCATGAAATGTGGTTTGCAAATATGTTGTGAGACTTTTTCCGTACATAGACATACTTTGCACAAAACGTCACACTAGATACTCCCAGAAGATTATTTGCAGCAGATAATATCTGTTTGCCAGACATTTTTTCATTGTAAACTCTCCCATGGAAATAGAAAGTTCTGTTGAATGGCATATTACACATTTTTGTTACATTTCATGAATTACTCACAACGCGAAAATTGGGGATAGTGATAGCGTGGTTTCAATTATGGCAAAGCTTACTCTTGGTTGAAGCCGTAGACTACTGACCGGTGCCCACAAGATCAATCTAACTTCATTAAAGAGCATCCTCCAAGCAGCAGCATGCAACACCATAGATTTTTGAAAGTTTGAAAGAATCACACTGAACCTTTCAATGCCTCTTCACATCATGTGCAAGACCTGCTGCACAATCTACATGGCAGTAATGTCTGGAGTCTCCGCTTTTCCCAGGTGTCCTCCAAAGCTGCTTTGCTGCTCCAATACAGTTTCGGGCAATCATGTTCCCACCTTATGATTGGTGTTGGAAATCACTTGGTATTAGAGGACTTACGAAATCAAACCCCTCCCGCCAATATGATTGTATTTTGGGGCATGTTGACTCTATATGAGAGAGATCACCCATCGCAGAGCATTGCCTCCAGCACAAAGGTCTTTAGTAGACTTTACGTAGTTGCGCTGGATGCATGGACCAATCGTACAGAAAGCTTGTAGTGGGCCTCCCTGCTTAGCGTAGGAGAGTTGTTAATAAAGTCCCTCATATATGGGTCCATAGAATGTACGTAGGTGTGTAACCATTTCTCTGTATATGGAAGTATGTTTTTAGGGTCTCGCTTACGAAGTAACTTGATAGGATGGATATGACCCCTTTCGTACCAGTAGTTAGTTTGAAAAAAAGTTCAGTCTGGGGCAAGTGCTGTATAGCACCCTCCCTCACAAATTGTTGTGTGACACAGTTTCTACCATAGCTACCATCAAGCAGTCTCCTCTACGCCATGTTCTAAATGGTCCTGGAGCGAGTACAGGTGCACAGGCAGGGTTGAAGTATGTGAATTTACATACATATATGATGCTATTTTTTATAACAGGTGAATTTGATACAATGTGTACACATTAGTAGACCGTCAATATGGTTCAGAGTAAAATACTGACGGCGCAGTGCTTGACAATTACATCTGGTGTATTTTAACAGCATTTTCGAATTTAGAAACAACTACATTATTTATCTTTTAGTCATTGTTTCACATTGTGTAAGGCTTACAGTTAGGTACAATTAAGTGCAAGTACAGTAGATGTGAAGTTTTGCAAGAGTTCGGTTAGTTCTATCACATTTAACATAAGAGTAGAGGATACAACAAAAAACATGGGATAATATATAGTTAGTGTGAATGTCTGCAAGGGCAGCTCTCCCTATACCATGGCCTACACAGAATCTTGAAGACCACCCCCGGGTTGGGTGCATTCAATATATATTTCAAAAATAAGCTTTTTAGGGCATGCAAGGAGGATTGTGGTGCAGCAATGGGAATGGCTTGAATATGTAAAACAGTTGCAATGGTATGTTCATTCTAATTGTATTAACGTGGCCCAGTCATTACACCAGGAGGTATTGTGATAAGTCGGATATTCAAGAAGATATCTTTACTCGCTGATAGATTATGTGGGTCATCCCCCATTTAAATGTAATACATTCCCCAGAGGCAGCACAACTTCCCGCTACAGGGTAAGATTTAGTAAGATTTACTTCTACTGATTTTAAACCTGAACTTGTTGAAACCCCTCAAGATGGGACTGCAGTCGCAGTACAGATATCTCTGATTTCGCCAAGATCAGTAAAACGTTGTTTGCAAATAATACGACGTTATTTACTTTCCCAAACCAGCCGTCCTCTCTTAAGTGGGCTGCAAGGAGTTCCACACTTAGGTCAAAAGTAGTAGAAATGAAAGGCTTGAAATTCCTCTTCTTCTATTGCGAGTCTAGTTCTGTTATCGAAGAGTATCTCTTTTATGCATTATTTTTCCTGTTTATTTCTGAAGTAAGCGAGCTAGGTCAGGCCATTGTAGTTACCCTATAAGTAACGGGAATGTTCCAATTAGAGAAGGGAAGGTTGTGCTTTATTAGTATGTATTGTTTGTGATTTCCTCAGAGGGATGCAAGTTTTTGATGTGTGGGCTCTGCCTTATAATCGTTCTCTACAGCTCTAAGTTTTCCTTTCAGTGTTTCCTTAAGTTGCCTTCTAAGCTTTCTGAAATAAGGGACTTTGCCTATTCAGACTTCACTCATCACTGCCTTAAAAGTGGCTCACAGTTGTGCTTTAGATATGTTGTGTGTGTCATTGTATTGAAAGTATTGAAAATATTATTTAATGCACATCTGTGTTTCTCCCTTAATGATTGGTTCTTGCAACAGAGATGCATGAAACACCCATTCAGGTCTTTGCCAAGACAGTCCCCTCCAATCTACTTTGACACTAACGGGGTCATGGTATAAGGCACAAATTGCACCTATGTCTGAGTGCTTGGTCTGTGCAAGTAATGTGGAACTCAGGAACCGTTGTTGTACAAGCTTTAATCGAGATTATTTCTCATAAAAGCACAGCATAAAATTGAACATTACAGAATAAAAACATAACATTTACAAATATAAATTCATATAGGCATTCTGTGCAGCTCATACAATATTAGCGTAAAAAATTTACATGTGACAAAGTAGTTTTACATTTTTAGACAATATAGATAAAAGGAAAACCTGATTAACTGATCCCCCCCAGAAATCGTCGCCTGATTGCCCAGGCCCATCCCAAGTATTTAGCTACCCCAATGACTATCGATTCATGAGTTGTTGTACACAAAATTCTTAAAGCCACTGCACTGTCACGTGTCCCCAGGTTTTTGCATACAGGTGTGAGCCATAATCTCCTGGGTGATGAGTAGGCTTTACATACAAATAGAAAGTGGCCTACACTCTCCTCAGCATTTTCACAAACTGGGCATAACCTACTAGTCGACCTATGCCAACCTGCCGTTAGTTTTTTTAGGGGAATAGATCCGGATCTTAGCTGGAAGACTAGCTTCCTATCCATTGGTACCGTAATAGTATCCCAATAATTTTCTAAGATAGGAAAAATGTTTGTCTCCAAGAAACGACCCGCCATAGAGTCAGACCTAACGTCTTTCAGCAGATTACCACCCACCCAATCCCAATATTGTGATTTGAGGGCTTCTTTGCTTGGGAACTCCTCTTCCACTGGGTTATTCCAAAGATTGGAAAACCCCAGGTTAATTAGCATGGCCCTTAGATTTTTAAGCCATTTTATCTTGTGGAAGATGTCTTCCTTAATTATCCAAAGAAAACCCTCTGCATATTGTCTGATCTCTGGAGTTGTCCAAAGACGTCTCCAGTAGAGAACAGGGCACAATCGCGCTCTATCGGTAATTGGGCGTCTACCCAGCTCCAGGAACAGTGGTATTAGGGGGGTGCTCTGTGGAAGTCCTGTAATCCCTCTGAGGAGCTTGTTCTCAAATGTCTGTAGGGCCGTAAGATTGTCCCAAGCCCATAACTCCGCACCATATAAAGTGGCACCTAAGACCTTTGCATCGTACACTATAAGTGCGGGTTTAATCGGTTTTGTCTTGGATTTGCAGTGTTCTCCCCTCAAAGCACCTGAAAGCTGTTGATGTTTTATGGCCACTTTTTCCAAATGATGCTACCAGCCAGCGCCCTCTGCTATCTGTACCCCTAAATATGTGAACTCCTTAACAGTGTCTAACTTGCAATTATTTAGGGTTACCTTGGGATAGATTCTACGGAGTGGGGTAAAGGCCATGAGTTTCGTTTTCCCCACGTTTACTTCAAGCCCGTGCTCTGTGCAAAAAATATCAAAAATATTTAATGCACATTGCAGCCCTGCAGGGGTTTTGGACAAGATAAGGGTATCGTCAGCGAACATCAGGATCGGGACCCTGACGTCCGCTAACGAAGGAGCGTCTACGCTTGCTTCCAACATTCGCTTGACAATCCCATTAATAAATAATGAGAAGAGTAAGGGAGCCATGGAACAGCCTTGTCGGACACCCCTTTCCACGGGGAAGTCCGAAGTTGACTCGCCATTCCCACCCCACTGTACTCTTGCGAAATTGGATTCATGTAGACGCATAATTAGTGTGAGCAAATCAACAGGAATTCCCAGCTTTTGCAAAACCAACCATAGCTTAAACCTGGGGACTAGATCAAATGCCGCCCGCAGGTCGACAAACGCGACATACAGGCAGCCTCTTCCTAGTAAAACCGTCTTCCACCGCAGTATGGTAAAGCGGAAGACCTGGTCAATGGTGCTGGTTGCTCGCCTAAATCCAGCTTGATATGGGGAAAGGGCGTTGTTGTCGGCAACCCAGTCCATAAGCTGGTTTGCAACCATTCTCCCCACTACTTTTTGCATGGCTGCTATTAGGCTTATGGGCCTATAGTTGGCAGGCAGTGAGCGATCTCCCTTCTTGTGAATGGGAATAATAATTGCACCTTTCCAAAGGTCGGGGACCACCCCCCCCTGGCTAGGGCGTTTGCTACTAAAAAGATATACCTCACCCATCTCGTCATATCATACTTGAAGATATCCGGGGGCATCCCATCTAGCCCTGGCGCTCTCCCACATTTCACGGAACTAATCGCGATTTCTACTTCTTTGGGGGAGAACAAATTGTCAATAGCATAGACTGGCGTTATGCCCTCACCTACCCCGGGGTGCATGACTTCGGCATATTGTGGTCTGAAGTAGTCAACCCAGGCATCTTCAGCTACATTATTATCAGGCTTTGCTGGGCCACCTCCTCTACCCCACTTAATAATTTTCCAAAAGGTCCTGGAGTCCTTATTACTAGAAGCCTCTTTTAGCTCGGCCCAGTGGTCTTCGTCCCATTTCCTTTTGGCTTGAAAAATGGCCAATTTGTACAGTTTCCTTGTCTCTTTTATTGCAGCACGGTCCCTGTTCCTAATAGCTTGTCCCATTTCTAGTCGTGCAGATCTACATTGGCGATTGAACCACCTTCCAACATCCTGGGTTTTCCTCCCTTTCTTACTCTTGGTCAAAAAACATGGTTTGAGGAGGGAAAATAACTTGTTGTGGATATCAGTGATATCCCTAGCCCCGGGAACTATTGGATCTGCCGCCTCCATTGCGGTAATTGCACTATCAACCTCATGGTTGATATAGGTCATGGTTTCCTCGTTAGCCAATACCCTTGGCCATTTTAGCCTACGTTCGTCGTTGCTCATGACTGGAATCTGATCATTCCTTAGGTGCAAGTTTCCCACTCCAACATTCCACCACCTATGGGTCACACAAAGGGGGTTATGATCACTTTCTACTCTAGGCCTAATGGCCATATCAATAACCCCCTGCCACAACTGGAGACTACATATTATATAATCAATTCTGCTCCTGCTGTTACTGTTATCAAAGGTACAACTACCCTCCTTATCCCCTGGGGTTCTCCCGTTCAGTGCTCTTAGACCATGTTCCATACAAATAGCATTTAGTAATAGGATGTCTTTTGTCCACCGTGGGACGGGGTTTAAACATAAAGATGGTACTCCCCAAAGATTGTCCTCATCCTTCCCTAAGGGATCATTTGTGCAGTCTAAAGGTTCAAAAGTCCTATTAAGATCCCCGGCTATTATTACCCTGCTATCTTGGGACTTGGTCTCTAAGCAGGCAGACAACAGCTCTAAGGTGGAAGAATTGGTTGTATTACTGCCTCTTACATAAACGTTGTACAAATCCATTGACGAACCCTTATCTGTGGAGATTCTTAGCAGTTGTAAATCGCTAGTTCCCAGGTCCAACATTTTGATGGCAATGTCCAAGTCCTGTTTTATCCATACAGTAAGGCCTCCCATAGGCCGACCCCTTCCACCTTTCGATGCTGGTATCGAAAAGTTTAAATAACCGAAACAAAAGAGGGGGTCACAAGCCCAGGTTTCTTGGAAACAACAAACATCAAACCCACAGATATATTCCACCCAAGATTGGGAGTCTAACTTACTACCCAACCCTGCAACATTCCAGGATAGAAGCGTACCAAAGCTAGACTCAGTCCCATCATGATTGTTAATATTAGAGGACACTTGGGAAATCATTGGGCTTATGATGTTGTTGACGACCTTCCCAGGATCATCAGTGGGGTCAACAATCATATTAGCTGTTGTTAAGGGTAATTTCACAGTACTAGCATTTATATTTTCCATCCCAGTACCTCCCTCTGCAACAAAACTCCCCTTCTCTGTGTAACCAACAGTTAAGATTGTAACAGTAGTACCAACATGATCTTCACAGGCCCCCCTGGACTCATTATTGTTCCCTCCATTACTACTGTTCAACTCTCTAGTGATTTGTCAACATCCCCATCCCGGGTCCTGCCATCCAGCATGAGGATTATAGTTTGTACATGTGGTATAGTTCTGACCAAATAGTGGAGCTGGTGTGGAAGTGATTGGCCATGGTGCAGTAGGGGGGTTTAGGGGTTCATTAAGCAGGCTATTCAGTACACTGGTTGGGCGGGGGTAGAAAAAGGTAAGATCTACAATTCCAATACCTCCCTTGTTTGTACCCCATCCCTGCCTAGTTATCCATCCCGCCACCCTTGGATCTTGGAAGTTGACCACAATACAGTCCCCACCCAGACTTTTCGGTGTATACCCTATCCAGTCTATTCTCCTTACCCCTATGATTAACCCATCGATGTCTCCTGGGAGAGGTCGATTCTCCCTTAACCAGTGCATGATCTTATTTTTGAGCATCTGGAAGGTTTCTCTCTGCCCTATAGGTAATGGTGGAACATTTATAAGGACTGCTACATAGGGGAAGGAATCCGGAGTAAGATTAACTGGGGGTTTTCTGTGTGGTGGCTTTGTCAAGGGAGGTGGGATTGATTTGGAAACTGTAGGAACAGGACGGGGTGCAGGTTTCAACACCAACTGGTTATTAGTTGGTTGGGTTGGTACTAGAACTTTACCCGCTGGAGGACATACATTAGCCCCTTTCCCGACCGCAAGATTGTTTGGAACTATCTGCTTGTTGGTTACTTTTGTAGGTACTGGAACTTTACCCGCTAGGGGGCATACGGTAACCCCTAGACCAGCAACAGGAGATGAATTTTGTGACTGGAGTACCATAGACTGAGATGGATTTGTAGTGTTAGGCTGAAGTTGAACAGGGCCTGAGTATACCAAATCAGTAGATTTGGTAGTTGTGTTGACAGTGGTGTTACTTGACTTAGAGGGTAAAGGGGGGTTGTTTTGAGGCCTTCTTCCCTTATCTTGAGTGACAAGGTTAATATTGCCGTGGGGCTTTGTACTTACATCCACCCTAGCATTAGCTTTAATCAAAGATTTTGTAGAATAAAAGTTATCTAATGTTGCCTGCTCAAAGTGGTTTAACCTATCAGAAAGCTTGGCAATTCTATCCTCTATCGGGGTAAGTATTAGTCTAAGTAATTTTTCTAGCTCAGGGAGCAGATTTGCAAGTGATAGCAACTTATCGTTAATTGGTAAGGCAGACTCAGGGCAAATTTTCTCTTGAGAGTCTGGGCTATCCGAAGGAGCAAGGTTTGCGTTCTGAACACTTTCTATGCTATGGTTTTCTTCAATAACAGCCTCTCTGGTAATCACAGTTTTGTGTAGCTTCCTATGCTTTTGAGGGGGTTTGGCGCCAATTTTACATTTTCTCGGTGGGGCTGTTCTTTTCCTTTTGGACCCAAGCTTAGGTTGAGCCAGGATAACCTGGGCACCTGAGTCAGGGAGCAATGTAGGGTGAATATAACTCCCACTGGAATTGTTCAATTCTGTAACAATTTCCTTATTTATTATTTGTGCCTGTCCTTCAGGTTGTTCGTTGGCAACTGGAAGATTTACAGAAGATAATGGAGTTACCAGGGTGGGATACGTTAGAGTTAGGTGCTTGTCCGTAGAATTTTTAAGTAGTTCAATTGATAGTCTGCGCTCTGCGCGCCTCTCGGCCAAGGATAACTCTTTGTCAATTGAAGATGAACGATTAAAAAAGAATTTATCCAAAGGGCCAATTGCCAGTGGACCAGTCTCAACCGGTGGAGTAGTCGAACGGGCGCTGGCAGTACTTGTTGAGGCAGACATTGCCCTACTTCACACCAATAGGATACAGTATATCCGATTTCACTTACTGGAGAAGGAACCGTGGAGTACTTGTCAGGGGGATGGCCCAGCCCGGCCCCCTTCGGCCCCTGACGGCCACAGACGGTCCCGTCCTTGTCCCGGGCTTCTCCCGGCGAGCTCCCGCGCGCTCCCGCGCAGCGGTATTCACACGTTGATTTATGGCTCTTACGGTGATCACCCGGTCGTTGGGGGCGGGGCGGGGAGGAAGAGCAGCCCAGGTGGAACGGGCGGGGTTACTGGGACTCCTGGGAAATGTAGTCCCAGCCCTCTTGCTCGCAGCCCTCAGCCCCTGTCTTACCCCAGCAGCAGCTAACAGCCCACGAAGGAGAGCGCCCCTCTGCGAAGCGGGACCCGCTCAGCGGGTTCCGCGAGGCGTTGGTGGAGATGCAAGGAATCCACGGGCAATCCAAACAGCAAGGCAGGTTTGTCAAGGTGTCTCAGGAACTCGGGAACACAGGGTCAATTCTAGGGTATGATCTGTGGATGTTTGACAAGAATGTGTAGCTCATTTGTACATCCTGCTGCTTCCACCAAACAACATGTATTTCCATTTTCCTCAGCTTGCTCTTAAGCCTCTTCAAGATCCCACCAGCATGTAGTGATGTTGGGACCATTCAGTACATCTTAAGATCCCAGACTGTATAAAAATCCCCTTCAGAATAGGCTGCCACTAGATCTGATGTTTTAGACAAGAAATCATCTTGTCCTGCATTGGGAGCATTAGCAACTGCTAATGTGAGTGATCTCCCTTCCAGAATACCTCTAACAAATAGGTACCTGCCCTCTTTGTTCGACTTGTTGTCTAAGCAAAGACAAGGGAAACAATTTCTGGAAACAAGGATACCCCATTATGCTTACTATTTCCTGAGCACTTCTGGTAATATTTAAGTTTCAAGTTGATGTCATACTCTCATTTGAGATGTGCAATGCTATTATGTTGTGTTTCCCTTGTTGCATGTGTTTCCAAATTTTAGTTTAACATTTATAGTAATATTTGAACAATGGTGGTGCTTGTTGTAAATGCTTATAACAGGTCTGAAGGTTAGTAGGCATGTGAAAAGTAAACAGTATCATAAATGTGGTGTTGACATTGAGTGGCTTACGCACTGTGTGATGGTTTTGTTTTAGTCAACCTCTCTCCCCAAAACCCTTCCGACTAATGAAAACAAAACTTGAAACAAAATAGAACATGAAAGTCTCATGGTTCCCAGAGGAGGCCCTCATCATGCTGATGGGCCTAATTTTCCGTCCTGATGAGATGGTGTGTGCATTGCCATGATTGGGTGAAGCAGAGATCTCTATTGCAGCAGGGTCATTCATAAATGGACTGTAATATTTTCCACAGCTGTGCTGCTTGTATCTTGGCAGCAGTGGATTTGAAAGCTGAGTAGTGGGTTAAGGTTCTTTCCCAAATTGATGGTTCAGGAGTCTGTGTAGTGGTATGTCTTTATCCTTGGTGGTTGTTGTCAATTAGTATGGTCTTGTTAAATGGCTTTGCTGTGGGCTCTGCCACTGAGGTAATGTTTGTGTATTCTCTTCTGCTCCAGCTGTTGAAACACCTTGTTGGATCCCTGGGGGATCACTGAGGTTGATCCACAGTATGCTAGCAGCTGATAGTCAATCTGAGATGTGGTGGCTCTTGTTAGTGTAGTCGAAGGTGATTCCAAATGGATAGAGCTAGTGGTATCTGGTTGTTATTAATTGTAAGTGATCTATGATCAGTCTGAACTGTTGGAGCCTAAGGAGTGTCACCAGCATGATATCATGAAATAAGGAACAAGAGTAAAAATCATGTTGAATTTCATATTTTGTTCTAGCTGTCTTTAAAATGTGTTCTTTGCATTTGTAGTTATAGAATTTAGACAGGCTGTCACATGGCATACCCGAGTCTTTTTTCCTCCTCGGCCCTACTCGAGGCTTGATTTTAGTTGAGAGTTCACCACTGAGTGTTCAGAAGAGACTTAAAATAAACTGCTCAATGTTCGTGCCCTCAGCTCCTTAATGGAGGCCTTGAATGCATACATTTTACCTTTTAGAACGATTTTCAAGGTCTTTGAGTTCAGTGCTGTAGTGTCGTACATTTGCCCAAAAGGGTCGGATTTTGCTTTTTATGGCATCTATGTAGGCTTCAGCCTCCACAACTCATGTGCACACCAAATGGGCATCCCTTCATAGTGCCACCATTTTTCTCCCAGGTTTGATCTGAGGGTGCTTATTTTATAATAGAAATCCGCCATAATTTCCTCCATGAGCTCAAATATAAAAGCTTGCAGGCTCACCGGCAATTCCTTTTTTGTAAGGGCCAATGCACTAGATGTTTCAGACGCCTCTCTTATTGGAATCTGAGGAGTGTCTTCTACAAGGTGAGATTTTGCACTTTCATAAAACCTTTCAACTTTTTTTCTGGGAATGTATTTTGGGAGGCATATACAGGGCTTTTCTGATTGTCAATGTGGGTAGGCCTCCCGTTGGTGTCGATGGGCGCAGTCTGTCGGTAGTTAAACTGATTCAACTGATTCAGCAGCAATATGTCCCTTCTCCTTGCTCAGTTAGCCAAAAGGTGTTGAGCTATATGTCCGAGAACTCTCAATAGTTCATCAGTCAGGTCGAGACAGCCAAAAGGTATCAGTATCAGCTAGAAAGGAGGTTAGTTCATAGGACGTTGTATCTGTTTCATTGGATAATATAACAAGTTAGAGCAGTTTTAAACAAGCCGGCTCCTGTGTTTTCTTCTACATGGCTTCTATTTGTGTAGCCTCTCTTCTGACATCAAGCTCACCTAGTGGGTAACTACATGGGCCTTGTGTGCCTAATCTATTTGCTCTGAGTTCCAGAATCTGATGAAGAACATGGAGGCGAGGGCCTCACTGGGGTCCCCCCGGAACGTGTCACTCTGCTAGTTAGTGACACATATACATTTAAACCTGTCTGTAGTGCATATAGATTGTGTTTTATGACTATTTTAGGCACTTTTAAATATAGGAGGCTCGCACTTGCTGATCCTTCTTACCTAATCAACTGGCCCATTTACTTTGGGTCCCACCATTATCCTTCATCATTGGGAGGGCCGGCGCAGTCATCCCTGGTCTTGGCATCCAGAGCCTGAGGGCCAGTTCTTTGTTTCTTGTGGGCTTGGGGCCGAAACAGAGGCAACACCCACACCCTTGTATTGTGTGTTCCACTATGGCGGGCCAGGGCCAACAGTCTGCCCTCACAGCCAACATCATTTGCAAGAGTGTTGTTCTGGGGACACCATCTGTTGTTCTGTCGGGTTCCTCGGCTTAGCAACCCCTCACTGTATTTTGGCAGATTATATGTATGTCATCAAGTAATATTATCGAAGGAACCGCTGTGCGGTGTTATCTCGGCCACTTTGGTTGTGGAGCTCTTCTAACGAGCAGCCATCTTGGTCCGCACCAAAAGTGCAGCAGAGAAAGTTTATTTACTGACTTAGGCAAAGGATTGCTTGTCTCTCTAGTGAGAAAATGTAATAATCAAAGACATGATGCGGATAAGCAGTATTTGTTAGAAACACACAGGGACAGTGCACCAGCAGAGTGCAAGCGCACAACAAACTGAAACAGAATGCCCAGAACCTTATACAAGTCTGCTTGATGGTGAAGATACACATAATTGTATTGTTTGCAATATTTATATAGCGCTTACTACCCCGATGTGGGGCACTGAAGTGTTTGCCTACATGAGATTTATGCATAAGCAGAACATTCTAAGCAGAAAGGGGAGAATTACATGAAAGAGAACAAGGAAGGATGGAAACTAACAATACAACATGAGGGCATAACGTAACGCCTTTAACTCTAAAGGCTTGAGAGGTTATTTAGAGCTTGGCGGATGCGAGACTTCCAGCAAAATGTAGTGGAAGTCCTGTTCATTCTACTTAAAGTATATACTAACCGCAGTTAGGACATCTACCAAACTCTCAAAAACCGTGGAGCACTTAAAGAAATATGTATATATCTGCAATTGTTACGTTGCCAAACAAAATATATCCTCTGCCTCACATGTCTATATTCAAAACATCTGTACATATTTAAGATGCTCGAGGTGAAGGGAAGTGATTTGAGACATAACGTTCATGCACTCACATCTGCTCTCTATTTCTAGCGGCGGAAGGTCTTGCCCATATTGTGCCTGTCTATTAACTTTGTTTAATGCAGAGTCCAGGGTAAAACCAGAGGGAGCAAGAACGAGCTGGGCACTGGCATGTCAATAAGATACCGGCACGCCTTCCAGAGACTGCAACACCTGTATCATCCGGAGTGCTTATACATCGCCAAAGCTCCACGCCCCCTGCTATTTGTTCCTGAGCTTTTCAAGTCGTGCGATACCAGGAAAGTGACGGAACCGCCCACGAGTCCCAGGACATATGTGGCAATCACCTGCACTTGAGGAAGCAGCTGTGAGGCAGCGCAAAGGTTAACGAGAGCTGGGCCGTCAGCAGTGCAGCTGGTAAAATAACAGGAAGGCGTCGACCAAGTTCTGGAGAACAGGTTTGTCAGCATAAGCCGCTTTTGATTTGACATTTGACAGTGGAAGAGAGCTTATGAGATTTGTGCAAAAGCTCAGACCGCAGATGACGCCTGTTTCACCTGATTCAAGAACGTAAACTCCTAAGGCCTTTGTGGGGAGTGGCTCTAATGCGGCACTGCAGTACCGCACCCGACGTTACTGCTTCTTCACGGGGCCGTTTCAGATGAATGCTTGGATCAAGACCCACGAGTCCCGGTGTTCCCCCATCACCTTTAACCTTGATGCGTCCCGTGCCTCCTGTTACGCACACGTCCGGATTACAATTAATGCGAAATGACCTGCGGATGGAAAGTGGTCCCTGAGGGCTCCTCGCTGCCCCGGCCCCTGGATACACCAGACTTTCTCTTAGCTGCGTTATCACAGCCTGGCAAAGACTGAACAGTGCTGAAGTCTGATGTGATGGCGCACAGGAAGAGGAAGTACTTTTATTATTTAGCACACACTTACGGTCGAAACTGTGAACAAGAGGTTATTGATTAACCCGCTAGAGCAGTTTCCTGTCCACCTTTAAAGCTGGAACTCATGGCTCTTCCCACACCGGTTCAGGAGGAACGGTGCCCAGATGGTACTCAAGGGTACCAAGCCGGAGACCGCCAGTGGCAGTGGCTGTATTAGCAGGTTATGATCAGATGGACATCATCTCGTGGACAAGAAGGTCTGGAGGACATATCTATGGCTTCATGGCGAAGACTTGTACCATTGATCCTTGATTCAATTGGTTGACAGGGAAATGATCATATGTTTTCATTCCATATGAAAGGGGAAACACCAAATTCTGACATCTCTAAATCTGCATTATCTTTTATTTAGACATAGCCAAATACGTCCTGTTGTACTAATTACTTTAATTGGAGGTACTATAGTCAATCAAGGTAGCCCTCAGCTGAGAGAGAATATCTCTTAGTCAATCCAGGAGAAACATTATTATCTGGCGCCAAATCTCTCAGGGACTCAGAGAGCATGGGACATATTAAAAGCATCAACATTTTTAATTCTGGCTTTAAATTTGTCAATGTGACAAAACATGTCTTGGGAAGGGTTATTAGTACATAGTGTTCATAATACTCATGTCAAGTGCAAACAATATGAGCTATGCTCCCCACCCAATCATTCAAAAGGAGGGAACTCTGGATGATCCAGAATCCAGCCTCTGCCACTCTTTCAAATTAGTTTGTCCCCTTCGATCTTCACCAGGTTTGAACATCCTCTGTATGAATGATGGTGTAGAGCATGAGTATCCAACCTTTTCTGTAATAATAGCTACTTATGATCAATTAAAATCATTGTGAGCTAATATTAGTATCAGTGTTTATAGTGACCACATCAGAGAAGATTACATTGGAAGCCACAAAATTAAAGATTACTAGCCATGGTTACCATAATGCATCAGGCATGGTAGCCAGTGGTGATGTTAAAAGGAATTTGTCAGTTTGGAGTGCTTTTACATAAGTACTACATAAAAACTATATCTTTGATGCAACTGGCATTAAGGTAAACGTATTAGTAAGCTCTAATTGTGTTTTGGAAATCCAAAGATTTTTCTCCAAACATTAGTTTGAGTTCTGAAAATGCCCACATTTGACTACAAAATGTTCAACTTTAATATACACATATTAATTCAGCCAAGCAAAAACTTTTAATTTTTTAGGCTGGGCTGGACAAAGGATACCTACTTACTGATTGGTAGAGAGCGGCCAGTTTTTGTAAACTACTCTTTTGAGAAGTCTGTTGCAGACTATCTCTAGAAATTACATTTGTACAGCGCTTTTTATTGAATCGAAATAAAATATATATAGTGCTTCCTACCCCTCACAGAAGATTTCCCATGTTTGGTGCATTGTCCACAACAGTGAAGATCCCACTTTGGGAGAATAAAACTACTGGCAACCTGGATATTTTCCCAACATATCTGGCCAGAAAAAGGAGTAGCAGATCACACAGGGATACTAGGCACACAGAGATACCAACCGCAATGAAGTCCTCCTAGACGAAATGTGTTGGCTGGGCTGAATAGCATTAGATAAATACATTAATATCATTGGATTTGGATATCAATACACGACTCCTCGCTCAATGATGGACTGAATCTGATTGGATGATTGATATTTGAGACTTTTTTGATAAATCTTTTCACATTAGAATTTTCACTACTCTAATAATGCAAACTAACTCTGATTTTTAGCGCTCCATTTTTATTTTTGTATTTGAATATCAGTGTGAATCCCAAGCAGTGGTGTCACTAAAAGTTAAGCTCAACAAGGTGAATTAATTAAATCAGAAATAAATATACACTATTGTGATCCTAGATGACCTACACTGCTTTTGTTGTTGTTCTCTAGTGCTTACTATCCCTGACAGCGCGTTCAAGCACTTTATGGTGAATAGCACGATACCTTTGAGCCCTAAATTAGTGGTCAATTCATCGATATCTGGGATAAGTCTTGGGATCTCGATGAAACAATTGTATGCATTTACTCCAGTTTTGTGGTACAATATTGCAGGGATATGATTTCAGAGAAAGGTAGAAAAAGACAGGCATGACATTTATAGTAGTATATATACACACAAGAAGCATGTAGTAAAAAGAAGTGAAGGAGAGGGGTACTCAACATAAATAAGAGAGGGAAAACTTTGAAAGTTTAATTCAGGGTCGATTTCTCATTCTAAAATACAG
Organism: Lissotriton vulgaris; assembly: GCF_964263255.1. NCBI lineage: Eukaryota > Metazoa > Chordata > Amphibia > Caudata > Salamandridae > Lissotriton > Lissotriton vulgaris. The sequence continues at coordinate 1,452,969,313 of NC_141693.1, forward strand.
CAGATGGTGACTTTTCGAGTCAGCATGCAAAATGTGGATGTAGCCTCTAGAAAGATTTTGGGGCATATTATCAAGGACAGGCGATACATTATCGCCGCTTTTATCGGCAGGAAACTGCTGATAAAGCGGCGATAATGGCCTTGATAATATGCTCTATGAACTCCAATCAAAGCCCATGTTAGATGTGTTCACATCGAACATGGGCTTCGATTGGAATTTATAGAGCATATTATCAAGGCCATTATCGCCGCTTTATCGGCAGTTTCCTGCCGATAAAAGCAGCGATTATGTATCGCCTGTCCTTGATAATATGCCCCTTTGTTTTTTAAATTGTACTCTTAAGGAAAGTGGCTTTTAACTGTCTTTCTAGAAACACCTTAACTATAATAGAGGTAGCGGCTACTTGCCTCAAGTCAAAAAGCAACTTTGGTGCTCGTTGAGACTCCTTTACGAGAGACTGTTAAGTAGTGCACCATTTAACTACGTTCACATACTAGTAATCGCTATTTCACAACATCATAGAGAAAGCTCTTGTGCACATCACAGCACTGTAATTATGAAAAATGCTTGTAAACCCAGATAGGACACCTGAGTATATCTACTAAAACAGTACATTCAATATATTGACTTACTGTTATAATTTATGCATGCAAGCAATTTAAATCATACCCAAATTAAACATATAAAAATGTTTTGTAAACACCCATCAACTTTATATATTGTTGGGTGTAAACAATATTTCAAATCCATGTAGGTGTTCAAGGATGTGCTAAGGGCTTTAAAGCTAGACAGTTCATCACAAACCTGACAATTTGACAGCATCCATGAACCCAACTGAAAACCCCATTCAAGTGATTGCTCAGGCCATTGCCAAGATCTATGAGTGCATGCCTATCAAAAAGTTGAGTTTTTGCTAAAACAAATGGATTGGATGACACCTAGCAATGCTACTATTCCTATGTCCTTTCGCAGTTCACACAATCAATTTCACACACGGTCTAAGGCTATATTTGTTAAAAGGCAAAAATCCCAATCATCTCATGCTGGCATGTTGGCGATTAAACAAGGCATCAGAAAACTTGTTAGTTATATTAGCAACTTTCAACAGTTGGTCTCAGACATGGAGTGGACCAAAGAAACCACAGCATTATTGAATATACGAATAAACAAATGATTGAAACATTATTTATGTGTACTATACCTTTCTATGCTCTTGTATCTGATGTATCTTGTAACGCAGTGATCCTAAATTTAAAGCACTCTGATACACTCTTGGGTCAAGTTCGCACTATATAAACGTTATAAATAAAATAAAAAGGAGCTGTATTCTGGAGTAACTATTGCCCGCATTCTGGAGTAACTATCGCCTGCATTCAAGCTGGGGATGTGCTGCTGCCACAGACCGGCGCCAGCATTGTGAACGGCACGACGTGCCCATGGACTGAAGAGGACAAACTTCCGCACACAGGACTTCTCACCTCTCACTTCTTCGCCCTACCCCAGTGGTCCGGGAGCGTTGCGGGTCCGGGGAGTGAGTTGCTGCCGCTGATCGCCGCAGCGTGCTGGGCGGAACTGTGGTGCTCCGGGCTTGGCTCGAGTGAAATCGCAGGGCAGCGTTCATCGCCCAGATCGCTCCACCCTGCCCCCAATGGACGTGAGCGCTCAGTCTCGTCGCCAGTGTCGGGGGTGACAGGAAGCTGTGCCACTGAGGACTCCCCTCAGGGGACTGATGCACAAGAGCAAATTCGACGAGCAAGAGCGCACTCGCATGGTCCTGGCGTCCGGTGCGCCACTGATGCAGTGACCCACGGAGTCGAGGCGGGGCGCGATTCAAGACTGGCCTCAGTAGCAGAGAGTGTTTGGTCGCGCTGACCGTGGATGCAGCAGACCTCCGATGGGCTGCACTTCAAGGGCATCAAGTAAACAAGTAAGCCTCCAAACTCAATTCAATTCTTCCGCCCTACCAGGACATGCGTCTCTGTAACGCCTACCGCATCTCACACAGAGAGGGCTGTTCACTGCTGATCACAGTGCAGCAACGAGTCGCTCTTCCAATTGCCCCCAAAAATCTATCAGCGTCTCTTGCTGGACTTAACAACTACCTCATCAGCATCGGTGAATCCTGCCCATGATCCACCCCATCAGCAACTACCGGCTTTAATGGCATCAGCAACGGCAATGTAAAAATCACATTAGCCGGTCTCGGTGGCACTTACTTAAGCTTCCTACGGGTGCTTAGCCATCAATCCCTCTTCCTATTCCCCAGAAATGGATTTGCCATGATTTCTCCTCTTCTCTTTTGCCCAAAATGGCTGAGCCATAAAATATCTAAACAACAGCTCACCCCTAGCCTCTGGTCAGTCCCAGATTCTTCTTTGTCTCTTAAATCATAACAACAGAAATAGGACTACTCCCCTCCACCTCCCTCTTACTATTGAAACAGGACTACTCACCCCCTCCCACATTCCTGACCTACTCATCAGAAGGGAAACAAGACTTATCCCCTCATCCCACGAAGGATTGAGATAGCGAGATAGGACAACTCCCCTCACCCTTATCATGGAAACAGACAAAGGACTACACAGACACTACCTTCTCCTCTCTAAGATGTCGGCCATCTTGGACTAGTCCCCGACTAATCTTAGACTAGCCTCTAGGCAGGCAATCTTGGAACACTCTCTTTAGCTGCTACTTCCCCATCTAGCCACTCTCTTCCCTCCCTAAAGTATGGGCCCTCTTTAACCAGTATTGACTAGTCTTAGGATAGCCCCTCTGCAGACATTCCAATCGCACTCTCTCCAGCTGGTACCTCACCTCTACAGCTCTACACATTCACAGCACTTCACCTACGCCACGCTTCCCACCATGGAACTCTCTGGCACCCACACATACTTAATCAGCTACCACCCCAAGCTCTCAAAAAAACCTGCCAAAACCTTCAAACACAACTTTCTGAAATCCTACCTAGAAACCCCCTTTGCAGATCCTTACTTCTCACACCTCTATGGATGCATGACCACCGACATCATCTTCTTCACTAAACGCTGAGCACAATGGAGGAAAGCCTTCCTTGCCTTACTCACGGTCTCCTCTACAAGGAAGTCCGCACATGGTCTTCTGATGTCTATTACTCCATCACAATTTTTCCAAGCGACAGCAACCATCACTATCTACAATAATGGTACTATTCTCACCCAGTCCACAGATCGTAGCCTCAATCTATTTGATATCTTATTTCCCATCATTAAAGAGTGGGTAGCCAATCCACCGACTCCTTCCCAACCCACCCGCACTCCCAACACCCAATCCAATACTTCTTCCACTCAGTCCCACACCCTCCCACCCCAACACTCTTGACTCCTGGATGCCCAGAACCGCACACCACCCTCAACCATTCTACCTCACCCTACCCACATACCCTTTCTACAGCTAGCCACCCCCTCTCCATCACCTCCCCACCACCTCTCACACCAAACCCCCTTCCTCTATTACCTCCCCACCGACTCTCACATCCAGCCCTCCCTCCTCTATCCCCACCCACCTCCCCTCACTTCTAGCCCCCCTCTACCTCCACCCCTCTCCCTATACGTCTAGTCCACCCTCCTCCGGCCGCTTCTCCACCCCACCCCCTCTCACACCTAGCGCCCCTCCTCCTCGCACACCTTCACCTACTCAGCTCCCCACCCTCCCACCTCCAACCCCCCTAACTCCTGGATGCCCAGAGTCGCGCGCCACCCTCAACCCCGCTACCCCACCCTACAACCTACATCTCCTCTCCCCACATAGCCCCCCTATCACCACTGCCCACCTCTCACATCTAGCCCTCCCTCCTCTATCACCACCCCACACCTCTTACATCTAGCCCACCTTCATCCTCCCACATCCCCACCCCGCACCCTTCCACCTCCAACCCCCTCCTCCTCTCACACCACCCACACACCTCCTCTCGCACCTTGCCCCCTTCCCTCTTCACCACCCCTCCTCCTCTCTCACCTAATACCCTCTCCCTCACTCACATCACCACCCCCCTCCTGCCACACCTTTCCCCCCCTTACTCACACCCCGCTTTCCTTCTTTACCCCCTCCCCTCTCATGCCACCCCTAGCTCCCCCTCCTCCGATACCACCTCGAGTCCCCCTTACTCCTTTAACACCCTCACCCACCTCGTCACTCCCCCCACACCCCATCATGACAGTCACCCGCGTACCCACCACTGAAACCCTCACCTCACCTCCTCTTCCTCCTCCACCCACCCTAACTTCCTCCACACCCACGCCTAACCCATACCCAACATTCTACCCACCCCCCACCCATGCCCTTTCCACGCCTTTTTCAGCTCTGACACCGAACCGAGTCAACTCTCCTCAACTTATACCTGGATGTACTACCCCCACTACTACTGTTCCTAACTCCACTCTTGACAAGATTATGTCCACCCTGATTAAAGATGAGCTTCAAACTTTCAAAGAACTGTTCTCAAGTCAACTGAGACTCCCCTCTGCACCTAGCACCCTGCTACCCCGCAAGCACTCCACCCCTCCCACACGCTTACACAAACACAACCCCCCTTACTGGACTTCAATCCCTGCCCATAATTCTTCCAGCCGCCCTCTCCGAGGCATCAATCCACTGACACGGTATGACATACGTTCCCTCCTACACTCCTATGCAACCGCTCCCACGAACCACATAGCCACCACACACCTTCCCATCCCCACCATCCATTCAAACCCTCACAGGCCCCCCACCCAAAATAATAGGGGCACCATCTTTAACAATCTGAAAAAAGTCACCCTCACTCTGGACCCCTCCGCCTCCCTCATCAGCTCACAGCTCAAATGCACACTACTTAACTGCAGATCTGCCCCCAGACCTGCATCTGACATAGCCGACCTCATTATCGCACATGACCTAGACCTTACCATACTCACCGAAACCTGGTTAACAGAATCCTCATCCCCCCTTATCGACATTCTAGTTCCCACTAACTATCACATCATCAGATTAGACAGGACCGGCAGTATACGAGGTGGAATAGCATGTATTCACCGGAGTAACCTTTCAGTATCTAGAGCCATCTCCCCGACATTATCCTCTTGCGAACACATCTGCCTCGACGTCAACAGTGAAGGCAATCCAGTATGCTCTCTACATATTATTTACCACCCACCAGGAGACAACCTCACCTTCACTGAACACCTCATGGACATGATCACAACTAACTCGGGTCGACAAAACACACAAATATTCCTTGGTGATTTCAACCTTCACTGGAATGATCACAACGACTCGGTGGTTAACAGTCTCAAAAACTTCCTCAACACCTTAGACCTCACCCAAATCTGCAGCAGCCCCACTCACGACAAAGGCTCTATCCTGGACATCATTATTTCCAAAGGAGACACCACCCAACTAGACTCAATCCAACCTTGTGACTGGTCCGACCACCACATTATCACATTCTTCATCAATGAACATGTGAAACGTTACCCAGCCCAATCCACCAAACCCAAGGTATTGTAGTGTATTTTGTAAAGCGCACAGCTGCCCCAAGAGGGCGTCCCAGCGCTGTATAACACTGTGGAACCCTTCCTGGCTCTCCCTGTGAGATGCCCCTCCTGGGCACCCCCAAGGTGAAGCCAGGCATCCCAGTGTTGTAGGGGCCGTTGTGGAGATTAAGCAAGCTATTGCCCAGAGTTGCAGCGTGGGACCCATGATTAGAGTAGGCGCCGAGGCGAGAATTATCGAGTCCGAGGACATTGAGCCCCAGACCCTGCCGCGTCGGGACTTGAACCCTGGTCCCGGGCCTGATCTCTGCTTCAGAGTCTGCCGCTCTAACCAGTGAGCCACACTGGTTTGGCAAAGAGGTATGGCAAAGAGACTTGAGGAACCTCAATCTCATCTCCTCACCCTCTCCCAGCTACAATCTACTCATACTCCCCATCAGCAATGACGACGTCCAGGCTCTTACCGATCACTACCTCAACTCAATGACTACGATAGTCAACGAAGCTGCCCCCCTTCAGATAAAGAGAATCTCCTCCAAAAGCTCAAAACCATGGTACGACGGTCTGCTTAACAAGGATAGACGAGACATGAGACTAGCAGAACGCAACTGGAGATCCATCCCATCAGCTATGCACCTCAATACTCTGAAGAAAAAAAGAAATGCTTACTTCAGGAAAATCAAACAAACGAAAGCGGACTTCTTTAGCCATCAACTAGACCAAGCAAAAAAACGACCAAAAAAACTATTTGAACTAATCAAAACTCAATCCAAAGATGAACCACAGCGAGTACATAACATAACCAGCACGCTACCATCCTGCGAAGAAATCTCTACCTTCTTCAATCTAAAAACAGTTAACATCAATAAGGATCTCCTCATGGATCTAAATCTATACTCCGACGCCCTCAGCAAAACACTCATCAAACAAAAAAACAATGCTACTTGGGCATCTTTTGATACCTACTCGGAAGAATCTATAGGTAAGATCCTAAGTACCCTGAAGCCCTCTAATCACCTCTCGGATCCTCTACCTGCAAATGCTGTAAAAGACTTTATCCCATGGCTTATCCCGCTCTGGACCAAAATCACTAATAGTTCTCTTCAACAAGGATCTATCCCGGACTCCCTCAAAGTAGGACAAGTATCGGCCATACTAAAGAAACCCACAGCTGACCCTACTGACCTCAATAACTATCGCCCCATCTCTAATATCCCTACCTTAGCTAAACTGTTAGAAAAATGTGTTCACCTCCAACTGACAAAACACATTGATCACTTTGACCTCCTTAACCGACACCAATACGGCTTCCATGCAGGTCACAGCACAGAATCAGCCATGACTCACATAATTGATGACGCACTCCAAATTCTAGACCAGAACGGCACCTCCCTCCTCATTCTGCTTGACCTCTTATCTGCATTCGACACAGTCAAACACGAGAACTTACTCGATCTGTTGAATATCAGAATGGGTATCTCTAGGACAGTACTCAAATGGTTCACCTCCTTCCTTCATAACCGGACTCAGAAATTCAAAACTAATCACACTATGTCCACACCCGTTCCACTTGGTATCCCGCAAGGATCCTCCCTATCACCAACCCTGTTCAACCTAGTCACGGAGCCACTCACCACACTGCTTCATGCCTCTAATGTGCAATTCCACATGTATGCGGATGATACCCAACTCTACCTCAAAGTACAATCCCCTGAAGACCTCAAACTTCTCAACTCAACACTTAAGGACCCACAGACATGGTTGGCAGAGAACCATCTCAAACTTAATGCTCTAAAAGCAGAATTCCTCCTAATAGCACCCCCCTCCAAAATCCCCATCGCCCAGGATTGGCTGAAACACCTCTCTGCATTCCACATACAACCTATCATTGTAGACTCAGAAAAATCCTTAGGTATCACCCTTGACTTCAATCTTAATATGCAACAACATATTAGCCAACCAAGGGAGCTAATTTCCAAATCAATACTTTGAGAAAGATGAAAACCTTCCTCCTAGCCAACGACTTTAGAACTACAGTCCAAGCACTAGTTATCCCTCAGATTGACTATGGAAGTGCCTCCCTCTGCGGCCTCCCACTATCAACAACGGCACCACTAAGAGCCTCTATCATTGCTGCAGCAAGGCTCATAACTGGATCAAAAAAACGCTCACACATCTCTTCTGACTTAAAATCTCTGAACTGGCTACTGCTCGAAGCCAGAATACACATGAAAATCGCATGCATTACTCACAAGGCCTTACATCACAGCTCTCCCAGTTACATTGCTCAGAAATTAACAATCTCAGGAGGCTCAAGAGCCACAAGAAGCGCAGAAACTCTCCTTTTGAAACCACAAAGATTCCACAAGAAAAAAACTTACCAGTGCTCCTTCTCAGGGATGGCCCCCAGGATCTGGAATGCCCTCCCTCCAGAAACTAGACTCATCTCATCCACTGCATCCTTCAAAAAAGAAGTCAAATCGATTCTCATGGCTAAATTCACTTGAACATAAACTATGCAAATACTGCTTGCCTGTGTTTCTCCACCTTGTATTTCAGTGCCTGAATCGACCACAAAATCACACTCTACTACCATGCATGGTTCGCTTCTTTGCACAAACTGCATTATTAAGTTTTCTTTCCTTTTGTCCTCCTTTCAAATGTATGTAAAGTGCTCTGATATCTGTAAGGATCTTGTTCATGCTATACAAAACTCTGAAAATCAATAAATTCTGTCAAGGACTTCAGGAAGACTTCTAGGACGTTTGTCTCTGGTAGTCAGTCAAAAACTATATCCACAGTTTTAATAGAGCGCATGATACAAATAGGCAGTCAACAGAGGTTTCCCAAGAAAAAGAGCAGAGGTTATATTTGGCGATCCTGAATTCCTAATACATCAGAACTCATAGTGATTCCTGCTAACCAGGATTCACTGATGCAGATCAGGGGACCTTGAAATACTCTTACTGCAGAAGAGAAAGGCAAAAGGATGAAGACTGGCCTTTGCTGAGGAAAGATGGGTAATTTTGTTTGAGAGTGCTAACAGATGTCGGGAAATGAATTAGCTTATTCTTGAGTAACAGACAAGGGGCAAGCAATAAGATAACTGAAGCGTCCATTAATGATGGAGCCAGATTTTTTTTTTTAGCAAGTACTTCTGACCGCCCCAGGAGGCCCGATCTCAGCTTATGCATTAGTCGATTCAATGGTCACCAGGTGCTTCATTTCAGACAGAAGTACAGATTCCTATGACTAAGAAGTCTATCCCTGAGGAAATTCGGGGAATCAATAGAACTGTGCTACCATCTGGAGCAGTCTGTAAGGCAAGTTTACCACTTTTGATAGCCGCACAGACTGGTAATGAGGAACGGCTATGATTTTATTTATTGACATGTCTACACTTTCCATTTTTCTGGGAACAACATGGTTTATGCAGTGAAATCTGTGTATCAATTGAGGAACTAAGACTATTACAGTGCTGAACATTGTTTCCAGAAACAAAAGAAAAGAATAATCAGTTATTATGATTTGCTCTACAGAAATCATTCCCACATCTAAAGAGGAAGCAGTACATATAATCACCCTCTACCAAAACCCAAAAGGGATTTCTTGGATATCTTTAGCAAGAAAGGGCCAATATGCTGCCTCCCCACACAGAGTATGACTTTATGATAGACTTAAACCTCATGATCTGTAGTAGTTCGAGGGCAGTATCTTCATACAAGAGACTACCACACTCAAGCAGGAGTTAAGCTCCCTATTACATGTTAGACAACAGACCCAGCAGCTAGGTCCTGTCAGGGGTCTATTTTCCTCCCAACTGTCCTTATTTCCAAACTTCTACTCTACACCACACACCAACATTATATGATATCCTTCTATTACATCCTTGAATCTCAGAATTCCAAAAACCAGCTCATACAATGAATGGGGACATAAAGGATACTACACACCCACACACCACATGTAATCATTGATGACCAGTCACACAAAACGATTACACAGACCACCTAGTCTTCTAGTCTTTCAGACTTCACTTCACATTACTAACCTACACAGAGCAATACACTGTCATACACTTCCAATTTTCCACAAGCAACACACACATACACAAGAACAACACAATGCACAACAAACTCACCCACAAAAGTGCAGCCCAGCACTCCAACATACCCCACAATGAATCACGCTAGCTAGACAAACCAACAAAGCCAACTGTGAGACAAAAAAAACCACTTAATCAGATCCCAGTACCATGTCCTCTTGTCAGATCATCATCTGAACACAATCTGTGCACCACCTAGTAGACACATACAGAAATGTATTGACACAACCGAAAAAACACTGGAGCAGTTCATCAATCGAAGCATTGAAACCAGACTACAATAGCAGTTAAAGAAGTATTCAGCTAGAACGCATTAGAGCTACATCAAACACTACCATTCAAAATAACACAAACCAACTCCATTATAGGCAAATGGATTAAAACTTACCACAAGACAATGAAAAACGTACCATGACTCCCGAACCACACTCCTAATACACTCTCTGATTCGTACAGAAATATGACTGGTATCAGAGTACACTAAGGTGAAACCTGTGGCTTTCTCCCAAAATACCACAGGATATTACTCTTCCCCACAATTTCACCCCACAGGGTCCTTCCCCTTGCAACCTCTCTTGAAAAGGTTCTTCACCCATATCACACCCATTTACTTCCTTGTGCAGGGTACTACTTTTCCCAACTTAGCCCACTACATGGTACTTTCACTTCCCCACACAACTCATCACAACAGGGTACAACACTTTCCCAACTTCACATACCTTGGTAACCTCAGTAACCCTGATACAGCCTCTGATGATAGAGTGCTACTATTACCCAACTTAAATACCCCTTAGAGGTACTCCCTAGGATTGGGCGATAAATTTTGCTCCACTGGTAGAGTTCGCAAAGTTTTGCCCGCTCAGTTCAGGCAGTACTTTGCCAAACACCTCGTCGAAGAGTTTTTTCGTGCGTGTGGGTCACAAACATTTTAAGTAAGCGAGTGCCAGCAAGAATCTGCGTTTCATAGTATGATTTTCAGGAGCTAGAACAGCACCTGGGAAGATGTTCGCATTGAGAAGCTGCCACGAGCAGCAGCAAAAAAGCAGCACCATCTGGGGCATCATGGGGTGCAGTTTGCCCTGATTTTTTAGCACGGAACAAGCTCCATGCTATAAAAATCAGCATGAGCAGCACAGAGTACAGCTTTCTGCTCGCTCACAGAACTCTGTGGAATCTCGCAGAGGGTTTTATGTATCTCCACGGAATTCCACAGAGTGAAATTTCATGAGTTCTGCCCATCCCTAGTACTCTCCCCGCAACCACCAGTGACTGGATACTGCTCTTTCCCCAGTTTTCACCAACACATACAAACGAGTATTACATTAATATTTTTTGCCACAGAGTGCTACTCTTTCCCACTTTTGCAGTACATTGACCCTCATGGCCACTATACTCTTTTTCAACCAAATTGGTAACTAGACTCTACATGGAGCTGAAAGTAAGTGATCACACTTTTCTCCCAAAACATCCTACAGGTTGTGCAATCCCTCTCTTAAACACCAAACTGCTGGAGATAGAACCATTGTGTGGCTATGTCTGGGGTGGCCAAAATGGCACTGGCAGCCGCCTGAAAGAAGCAGAAAGCCCATCCATGTCCCAGTGGCATGCATGCCTATGGCAAAGTCTTACCATGGAACGTTTGACAGACAAAGTCCCAGACATTTTTTGACTATATATGGGGACCTCTGGTTAGATATCTTTCTGTGGGCCTGCCATTGTTCTCTTGCCACCCATATACAAGAGCACTCTACATGTTTCAGATTTTAACCCCTCCCTCCTTTCTGGGACACTGACCCACTTCTATAGTTGGGGTTCATACTGTTGGTGCTTCAAGTCACCTGATTCTACCTTCCACAAACAGCAGATATTTTTGGTGCTTTATACATGCAAGTTAGATTATTCTCGTTTTCTTTTTGTTTCACTTTGATTTACCACCCTGTTGTACGGAAATGAGAAGGGATAAGATTTATTGGACTGTAATTTTTCTCCTGGAGTATCGGGTAGCAAGACAACATGATTCAACTGTTAACTGGGCTGCGACTTAATGATATAACCATTATACTCTATACTGATCTGTATTATGACTATGCTATTGCATAAGATCTACAGGTGAATCCCGACAGATACAAGAAGAACTGTCACCCAGGCCCTCGTCAGCAGCAGACTTGACTTCGGAAAACGTCCTCCAAGCAGGAGCCCCGACCAAGCTCATCAAACGACTGCAACGCATCTAAAATGCCTCGGAACGACTGATCCTCGATGTTCCATGCCATGGCCACAGTACCCCCCACCTAAGAAACCTGCACCTCGGCTCAGAAGGCAACCGGAGGTACCGACGGACAGAGCGGGGCCTCTCAACCTGAGCGAGTGCCAGGCGAGGTGAGGCCATCTCCTTACAACTTTTTGGGAGAGAACTCTTCTAACCATGACTTTATTATACTACCATATAGTATTCTACATACGGTAGGTTCCTCTGTGCATGGTTAATTTTGATTTTCTTTGGACGAATATAGTTTATTTTGTCCTCACTGTTGCAGTAGTGTAATATTAACAGGTCCTGAAGAAAGCCATGTTTGGCTGAAACATATCGACCATATAGTTCCATCTACTGATAGTAGTATTTGTTGACATACTATCAACACTCTGTTTTTAATCTTGCCATTATGATGACCCCTTAATAAAGTATTTGCCTTGGCACCATAATAGGCAATCTTAAACATCACTCTTTACTATTCTCTTTTTACACACCTTTTTGAGCACTGCAACTTTCTCCATTCAGCATTATCACCATAGCCTGTTGGTTCTCTATCACTGGTGGATCTGACACTAGGATCCCTCACGATACCTACAGTGAGATACCTAGTAGATACAAGTTTACAGAAAAAATCCCAGATGATGAGACTCCGCCAATGGGTGGGCTGATGGGTATTTTTCTCATTTTTCTCTTTTTCTCTCCTTACACTGACCAGTCCTTCACACATTACACTTGAGATAGCATACTTTTTGTATGTCCATGGAAATGATAAAAACTGTTTGGAAAAAAAAGCCTATAGGTTGATATTTTACAATTTCGTACCTGCAATGCAGTACTAAGCATTCAGCATATCACAATCATGAACATAAACTCAAATGTATTCAAAACTTGCTAACAAGAAAGATACATCACCCATAAGGCGTATAAGAAAAAATCAATATGCATAAATCATAAGCCAAAATTATAAAACCCTCTATTACCGGGAATCAAAACACATTTCTCAACAGAATTACCTTGAAATAAAAAGAACAATAAAGAATGCCAAATGTCTTCACACATTAACTGAATGATATTTAGTTGTAACTGAAAAAATGCAAGGCAAGCATTAGTGCACTCTTTTCAGGAGTTTCCTTCAAACTACTATTTCCCATATCTTACTCCAAATCCATGGCATAGTCTAACTACTCCTTCCTCTTGACAGATAAATCAACTCATTAAGAGACCTGGTACTCCTTCACAAGGTTAAACAGCAAGAATTTTCCCAACAGTCATGGCTCCCAGGTAGTATCACACCGCTCTAGCTCTCACCTCCAGAGCAAGTAGTGTGTGGATTTCCAACACCACAACCACTTCTAAGTGCAGCGCAACATCTCTTTATTTCAATCCTTTTCACTCACAAAGCTCACAGTGGCAATCCTTTTGCCACACCATCCTGGGCGCCTTACTAAGAGGACCAAAATACCTGTGATTCCATCACCACAACCAGCCATTTGTACCCCAGGGGGTCTGTCATACAGTGCATGGATTTACAGGGGGCACCCTAGGTTCCCCCTTGGCCAACAACTGTAGGCCGCGGAGGCAAGGGCCCCCAAAGTCGCTTTCCAACAGCCTTTCCATGTCAGAAAGGTCAGTACGCAAAGGCTGTGGGAAACCAACACTGTAATCCTGACAGCAGAAACACCATTCATAGGGGATTATGGTGCAGTTCCGACCGACCAGAAGACTAAAAGAGCCAGTCAGAACCATAACAGAATGACTGGCCTGTTCACGCTCCGATCCGACCGCTGACTTCACAGTTCGAGGGACGGACCGCAAACTGACCGTGTCGGTATGAAAGCCTCCACCTGCAGTTTAAAGCTTCCAACTAGCGGTCGGAGGCTTTCCCACTGACATCGAAATCTGGCCCTAAGTTGTAAGGGCTTTACCTACATTAGACAGAGGCTAGTTATTTGTCCTTCCTTCCTCATTTTTTTTGTTTAAACCTGTTTTTATTAACTTTGGTTTTACATTTTCATGAAAGACAAATTACATTGCATCAGACTGACCATATGATGAACCATCCATCAATATCAGGAAGATATTGCAGTTAAACATATATTTATCATAACATGCATGTCAATGGTATTCTTAGTTTAGCAATAAAATGAATCTCCACAGTAGTCCATTTAGACAGGGGTAAGAGTAATTGTACAATAGTGAGGTGGTTCCATTAGGATGCTGTACAGAGTTCTTTTAGATCATTCAACTTAGACAATGAAACCGATGCTATAAGCTAGAACCAACAGTTCTCAAAAACCGATAACAGCAGCATAAACCGACGTTTGTGTAATCATCCTGCTACTTGTCCTCCCCTCCCACCCCCACTCTCATTGCCCCTCCCCCCACACCTGCTAGACAGCTGTCGCCATTCATTGCCTTTAGCGACGTCCACCTCAGGAGGCAGAGTGTGTATGTGCATATGTACAGCATACCATATCTCTGCAAACGGATTACTCATCGCACGCTGGTGGCACTCCTCCCTCATTCTTGGGTTGCCCCTCAGGGCCACCTCCCTCTGTTTTTTCTAAGGCTCGGAGAAGTCCCTCCTATTGCGATGCTATGGGTTCCTTCCATAGCCCCAACGTTTCTTCTAATAGGATGGTGATTCCTTCTGCTTTGGCCCACGCTCCGAGTGAGTACCTCCATGCCTGTATATATGGCGGGTCTTGAGCTTTCCACCTTTTAGTTAGAAGCCGTTTAGCTACAACCTTTCCCAGATCAAGAAACTTAGATGAATCCTTCGTGGCCGGGTTCTGCGGAATTGGTGTAACATGTAAACAGACCATTCAAAGGATATGTCTCGGCCTGTACATTTGTGTAGGAGCCCACCAACCGCCCGCCAATATGTATGTAATTTACAGCAGCCCCACAACATGTTTACTAATCCAGCCCCTGTTTGGGTGCAGCGAGGGCACATCACATCTGTACGGTGGAAGTACCTATTGATTGTCTCAGGTGTGAGGTATGCTCTGTGGACGATGAACAGTTGTATTTGACTGAACCTCATGTTTCTGGGTCTACGTACTGGGCTCTTTAGTATCTTGTCACATTCCTGTCTTCCTGTGTCGCTCTAGGTCTGTTTCCCATTTACGGTGGAGTGGATCCAGACTTACCACTGTGTGTGTACGGAGTGACGCCGCAAACCAGCGAACCAGGTGTCTGTCCCGTCCCATGACATGAAGGTACTGTATGCTGAGGTGTTGGCTGGGCTCCGCGTTCATGTCCCCCCATGGAAGGGTTAGCGTCGCAATCAGTGAGCGGTGCCTCAGGAATTGCCCCGGTGGCAGTCCCACCTCCTCGACCAGGGATTCATATGGTATGAGTCTGCCGCCTCTATACAGATCTCCTAGAGTCTGTATATCGGCTTCGTGCCATTCCATTAGTTCGAGAGGCGTGAGCACACCAGGCCAGCTAGGAGAGCCCTCCAGTGGTATGGCCGGTGCATAGGGGACTAGCGTTTTGGTGGGATACAGGCTTCGGCGTTAGCATTTACAGGAGGAGCGGTGTCGGCATTGTGGTTTTAGTAGCTGGGTGAAAATGTTTTGTGATATGCTCCAGAGAGTAGGGGGGGGGGTAGTGTGGTTGCAGTGTCTTTGCGGCCTCAGTCTGCAAGCCAGCAGGCTATCCACTGCAGCTGAGCAGCTAAATAGTAGTGCACAAAACAAAGTGCGGCAAGGCCCCCCTGATCAGTGGGTAGGACAATTTTGCTAACGCCATCCTGTGTCGCACGTTTCCCTAGAGGAAGTCGCTAAATAGTTTAGCGAGTGTGTTAAAGAAGGACACCGGAACATATAGTGGCAGGTTGGCAAAGTAGTGCAGGGGACGAGGAAGGATCACCATCTTAGGTAATGCTACCCTGCTTGTGACCGTTAGAGGGAGCGTTTTCCAGAAGTGCATCTGTGACTTGATGGCTGCCAAGGCCTTTCTCAGATTACCATCAAATAAGTCTGCCAGTTGACGATATTTCTGGATTCCTAGGTAGCGGAAGGTGTCAGCCCTCCACTGCACCCTTGTGCCATCTAGGATATAACCCGGGTCCTGAGTTTCCCCACCGAATGCATAAAGACAGGACATGGCAGCATTAACTCAGAGTCGCAAGAGGGCGGCAAAGTCATGCAATGTGTGTGCCAGTTGAGCTGGTATATCATCTACGTCTCTCACAGACCAGCAGGTCATCTGCGTATAACAACACCTGGTGTACCGCATCTCCTAGGGGTATTCCAGTCTGGTGCCTCTGTGTATTAGTATGGCGTTAGAGATGTACGGCCCCAGTCGCACTCGGACTGTGGGATTTGTGTATAGTAAATCAACCATCTGATGTAATCCCAGGCCCAGCTCGTATTGCAATAGTACTGCCGCCAGATAGCTCCACTCCAGACAATCAAAGGCTTTTTCAAGGTCTAGTACAAGGCAACCCACTCTAGGCCACGCTTGCACACTATCCGACACTCCTCCCCAGGTTCAGTGATGTGCTGCATTTGGGTACGAATCCATTTTGGTCAGCGTGAACTAACTCAAAGACCACAGGTGCCAGTTGCTCTGCCAGCACGTATCTCATAGTCCAGGGGTCTGTACGATCCCAGGCTTACGGGGTCCCTCTCTGGCTAGAGCAGGGACACCAGATAGGCCTCGAGCATTGATGGGGGTAGCGTATGCTCTTCTATGGCTGTGGTGTAAAGGGTGGGTAGACGCTGCATCAGAGACTCCCGATAGGCCTTGTAGTACTCCGCAGGTAGGCCGTCTGGTCCCGGTGTTTTCCTAGATGCCATGGATCCAATCGCCTCCCCGATTTCCTCTAGAGTGAGGGGTCCGTTAAGCGCCTCCTGGTGTGTTTCTGAGGCCTTGGGCAATTGGGTTAGTTCAAGGAACTGCTCTAGGTCTGGGCCAGGGCAGCGCCCCTTGGATTAATACAGTTGTGCGTAGTGATCTGACATCACCCTGTGTATCTCATTTTGTGTGTATACCAGGGTCCCGTCCGGTGTAAGTATGGCTCAGATTGGGGTATGATTACTCTCCTGTTTCAGCAGCCAGGTCAGTAGGCTGCCTGCTCTGTCCGCCATAGCATGGATACGGGCTGTGTAGGCCGTGTAGTTGTGGCACCGCAGACGCTCCAAAAGTTCCCCATGTTGTGCCCTCACCTGGTGTTCTGAGTGTCTGCCAACACCCTCACCCTCGTTTTGATTTTGGAGTAGCTGCACCTCTAGGTGAGTGAGTGATAGTGTTATCTGTTTACGTATGTGCCATGTGGCTCTGAGACAATGACCCCTAACTGCCGTTTTGTGAGCATCCCATTCCACCAGTGCATTTCCTGCTGTCCCCTTATTGAGTTCGAAATACTCAAGGATCGCCGACCCCAGTGACGAACGGAATTCTGGGTCTTTCAGCGTGGATGGCTGGAGACGCCAAGTGGGTATGGGAGGGCTATCGGCCTCCCAACTAAGCTTTAGTCCCATAGGGTTATGATCGGAGTGTGTCCACCCTAGATACTCCGTCTTCTCAACGAGTGGGATTAGGGATTGGGAGCCCACCACCCTATCAAGTCTTACATGTAGGTCATGTACTGCAGAGTAATAGGAGTAAATGCGTTCATTAGGGTGGAGAATATGCCACATGTCTAACAATGCCCAATGTGAGAGCCAGTCAGTGAGTGCCTGCGCATTTGATACAGCTATCGTCCTCCGGAGGGGTGGATAGGATCTCTCTGTGTTTACATCAAGCACCGAGTTGAAGTCCCCACCCAGTAGTCAGGGGAGCCCAGTGTAAGGGGTTAGGGGTTAGCACTGTGGACAATTGTGTTTGGAATGAGGGCTGGTCTATTTTTGGGGCGTATATTGAGCCTAGCAGTATTGATTGGCCATTAAGTGTCCCCCACACGAAGGTGTATTAGCCTTCAGAATCTGTCACTGTGTTAGTACAAATGAACGGGATACCTGCTCTCACCCAGATTAACGTGCCCTTTCCATGTGCTGAATATATGATGCCATACACCTGTCCCCTCCAGCACCTGCGTAGTCGGTCGGTCTAGTTCCAGTTGTGTCATGTGTGTTTCCTGCTGCAGGGCAATTCCATCCAAGTGCCTTCGGAGGTATGCAAATATGGAGTAGAGTCGCGTGGGTGTGTGCATGCCGCGTATGTTCCATGTGATTGTGTTAGCTTGTGCCATTTCTGGTGGGTGTGATCAACAGGGGTGTCAGGGTCGGGCGCAGAGCGGAGCGTCGGGGTCAGGTGTGAGTGCATCGAGTTGCTGCAACAAAAACAATAGATGAACCAAGAACATCTGGGGTGAACATTTCGGAATGTCCTTCCAAACCTCTGTAACAATTGAGTAGTGCAAACTAGGTCAGTGTGTTGCCTGTTGGGTGCACACACTGGCTATGTTGTGCTACAGTCGTCCCCCCTTGTTCCCATATGTGTAGAATGCCATCCAGTTAATCACCTGCATCAGCTTGCGAGATCAGCCATGTATAGATCTAAGTGCTGCCACAGGTGCATATGTTGTCTCTGCAGATATACTTAGTGTGGCTAGCGGCGGGTACAGTAATACTATATCATCCCCATGTGAGGTGTAATAGGTGATTATCCCAGTGGGCCCGCCCCTCCAACCAGCAGTGCGCAGGAACACAGGCTATAACAATCAGTGCTCTACTTGCGTGTGCTGCCTGTGTTAGATTCCGTTTCTCCGGTGCTTTATCATACAATAAAATCAGCAATTTGTGGGGTTATCTCTGGCAAGCCATGGTCCTCTGACATTTCGGTTGATGGTGACGAAGAGCCACTTATATCCAACACATCTCCTGTGTAGAAGCTAGATCGGACTTTAGAGTGTGGGGATCCGAAGGTTGTAACTGCTTCCAGGGCGCCTTGTCTTTCCCTTCTCATTCTCTCCGGACTTGGAGCTGTGGAACCTGTTTTTGCTTTCCGCATTGTCCCTCGCCATCCGCATCACTGGGTTCTCCTGCCTGTAAGGTTGTCGCCATCTGGGTCCAAGGGCATCGTGCCTGTCCAAAGCCCGGACTCTTCCAGCCAGACCCATGCTTCCGCAGGGGAGTCAAAGAAGCAGATCCTTTCTTTCGTAACCACTCGCAGCCGGGCAGGGAACAACAACGAGTATGGCAGTTCTAGGGCTCTGAGCAGGCACTTCACCGCCATGTAGTTACTTCTACGACGTTGCACAAGGGCGGTGTAGTCAGGAAAAAGCATTACTTGGCTGCCGCTCACCTTGAGGCCTTCCATCTTACGTGTTTCATGGAGCACCGCATCTTTATCCCTGTAGTTGAGCATTTTGAATATGAAATGTCTTGGCCTGGCTCCTGGTTGGGGGTTCTGTGCTGGCACGGGGTGAACTCTTACCACTGCAAATTACATTGACAATGTTCCCTCGGATAGGAGATCACGCAGCCTGCTCTCCGTGTATTGCTCCGGTTTCCTTCCTTCCTCCCCCTCCGACAGGCCCACCACGCGAATGTTGTTGCGGCGGGAGCCTCCCTCCACGTCTTCTGCTCTATCTTCCAGGACATGAATGCTGTCTATCAGGTCTTATAGTACAGTTGTATGGTTTGGCGTGACAGGCTGGAGTCCCGCTAGCATTTGGCCATGAGACATTACTTTCTCGGCCAGTTTGCTGTGATCTGCATTGAATAACGTGAAGTCCGAGGTTACTTTATCGATCCAGGTTTCCAGGGAGGTCCTGGTGTGTTCTAGCACGGCCCCAATTCTCTCCACTGCTGCAAGTACTGTGTCCATTTTGGCCATCAGGGCCATGGTCGTCTGTTCTGTCTCCCCTCCAGCACCCACGTGTAAGGGGTCCAAGCCGCCAGCTCGCAGAAGCCCCTGTTGCATCTTGGCCTGCATCCAGGGCCAGACTGACTACCGGGCATTTTGGAATTCTGCCGAGCTGGGGGCTGATTTCACTGCGGTGGGGCCTGATTTCGTTCATGAAGACCTGCGTGTACTTCGAAATAATTAAAGTAAAATGAATTTCATTCAGTACACGCAGGTCCCCATCAGCAAAATCAGCCTCCAGCTCTGCAGCATTCCATAATACCTGGTAGCCAGTCCGGCCCTGCCCGCATCCATCCTATCACTAGCTGCTGCGCCGTAGACATTCATGGCTAGTTATTGGAAGGGACAATGCACCGGTGGAGATGACACTGTAAGGAGTTCTGTGTCTGTGTTAGTCACTCAGGATAGGCCATCAGACGGGGCCACCAGTAACAGCCTACTCCTTATCTCTCTCTAGGCGTAGGGTCACTTGTACCAGCCTGTGAGGTCGGATTACTGCTTCCGCTTCCATAGACTGCTAGCTGGGGAGGTCCTCCGGGGTCCCAGTACTGACGGGGTGTCTGGTTACATCTCTGCATGTGGGGGGGTGGATTCAAACCTGCGGGCCTTCACCGCTGCAGGCCGATGGAAACACCGCCCCCCCTCCAAAGACGGCTATCCGGGTAGTTATGTCCCCGTGGGCGGCGATGTCTATCGTGTATGGGAGTGGGGTCCTCGTGCACCGCTCTTCCATTTCCCTCCTCAGTACTCCACAGAGGCTACTTCAGTGAAGCCATCAGTTGGGGCTGCACTCTCCCTAGTTCGCAAGGAGCTCCCTCGAGTAGTACTCCACCTGCACTACTGCTCTCAGTTGTTCTGTTCCACCTTGTAGGGATCCGATTTGTCCCACAGCTGTCATTTACCCTCCGCAATGGCGGTGCCGCGCCGGGGGCCCCAACTCTCCAAGTCCTGCCCTTCCAGGGTCGACCATTCACAGGGTACCGCAAGGAGTGCCTGGTCTATGTCTCTGCAGCACTCCCAGGTCAGGAGCCCTGCTATCTCCCCGGCTCCCTTTCTGCAGAGGTGGGACGCCACCTGAGCACAGGCGGCCACCTCCAGACCGTTACTGCCCATGTGTGGCTTCACAGACCAGTGGCCCCCCAGATGCGTCACTGGCACTGTCTCAGCAGTCTATGTGGTACGATTTTTGGGTTCTGGCGAGTGCAGCAGTGCTTCTGCTTCTTGGTCCCATGTATCACCTAAGGGTAGGGGCGTCTCTAACCTTCACAGCTGTCGTGGTACGGCACGGGCAGATGGTTTCCGCTTTGGGCAGTTCTCACTCCGTGTTACGTTCAGTGGGTCCCTGTCATGTCGCAGTCCTTGTTGGCAGATCAGCATGACAAAGTGTTCACCTAAAGCAGTGGCGTCCCGGCTGTTCAGCACCACCAGCGTCCGGCGTGGACATCAGCTCTCCACTGTCGATGGAGCAGTTGCCCAGGCATTGACGGCCATTTTCTCACTCTGAGCATTTGCGTGCAGTCTCACAGCGATCGGGGACTTACTTTCCTCCCCACAGCACTGCATTCCTGGTTGCCGAAAGTGTTCAGTTCGGGGCTCACCGGGTACCTCAAACCTTGAGCCACTCGATCTCGTTCTTTGCCAGCATGGATGGCCTACTTCCGGATAAATATAATGGATTTCCGGGGGATCGTAAGCGGAGATTCAGGAACTCGCGTCCGCCATGTTGGCTAGCTAGCCACGCCCCCTTGTCCCTCCTTCCTCATTATACTGTAATTTAATCTGACAATTCATATATATATATATATTTTTTTGTTGATATTCAGTAATGCAAAATGTTACGGTATGTCCGTTTTTTCTTTCTATCCTTGGTGATCTACCCATTAAGTGGGTTAAATGGAAAAGTATTTGAAAGATGTGCACATGTTTGTGGCACCTCTCTTGGTGCTGGGAGGAGGACAGCTTTGCTGCATGATTGTCTTGGTTCCAAAGGGTAAGAAGATTTTGACCACCTTCCTGATGTACCTCACAGTATTGCTGTTGACTTAAATGAATATGAGACATATACCTAAACTTGATATACACTATTTACCCAAAGTACGCACAATCTTAGAACATTATTTTTTGAGAAACGGGTACAGAAAGAAGGAGAGTCAATAAAAAACTATGCTACGGAACTTAGGCACTTGGCATCTTCTTGCAAATTTGCTCCTTTGATAGATGAAAGTATTAGAGACCAATTCATCTTAGGTTGCATGATTGAGAGAGTAGGTGAGGAGCTGTGGCTTAAAGATGAACCCACTTTGGATAAAGATTTGCTAGTCACAAAAAGAATTGAACACTCTTTAGAGTGTGTACAAGTAATCATGAAGGACTTTTCCAAGGATGTGTGTTCTGTTGTCCGTGATTAAAAAGAAAAGGTTTCTGTCAAGGATGGGGAAGCGGAATTACCTCACCGAGATAAGGACACTGATAAGTGTCAAGATAAGAAAGTGAAAAAATGCTTCTAATGTGATAGAGTACAACACTTTGCAAACAACAGGGTATACCCTGAACTCTAGTCTGTGTGCATATTTTGTAAAAAAGGAAGAATATTTTGCTGTGTCTTGTTTGATGAAAGGTTTCAAACAAAGTGGAAACTGACAACAGTGAAGAAGCCCATTATTTTGAGTGTGGGCTGATAATTCTTTAAGTTGTAAACAAAGGTCCCTTTGACTTCATAGAAGTAAAGTTTTATTCAATTCTGGAACTAAAATTACCATTGTAGTCAGTAAATTCTATGAAAACAGATTGAAAGGGAAACTTACGTTACTTAAGCTTGACATTAAGCCTTTCTGCCTATGGAGGTGATCCCATAGAACTGTGTGGATGTTTTGTTGGTTTGGTTTAATATGAAGGACATTTAACCTCTGGGAATATATATTTTTCTAAGAAA
This sequence comes from Lissotriton vulgaris, assembly GCF_964263255.1. Taxonomy (NCBI): domain Eukaryota; kingdom Metazoa; phylum Chordata; class Amphibia; order Caudata; family Salamandridae; genus Lissotriton; species Lissotriton vulgaris. The sequence continues at coordinate 1,452,991,932 of NC_141693.1, forward strand.
GGAGACAGTATCTTAAGTTGGTAGCATCAAAGGGATTAAGGGATCATGTTAGACCCTAATAACAATCCTCCTATTGTTTTAAAAGAATTTAATTCTGTTAATCTTGTAAGTCATAGCACAGTACTCCAAGAAGAGTTCAAAAAGGATTACCCCCAAGTTTTCAGTGAAAAGTTAGGTTGCTTAAAGGGTTATTACCACAAGATCAAACCCATTTCAGGTTCAGTACTTGTCTCTAGTAAACTACTCGGTGTTCTTTTTGCAGTGAAGACAGAGATGTGCTGTTAATTAGACAAACTTAAATCTCAGGGAATAATGAAGGATGTAGAAGAAATAGCTTGGTAGGCTCCAGTAGTGACTGCAAGGAAGACTGATGGTTCTCTGAGGTTATGTGAGGACCTCAGGCAGCTATTAAGTGCATTTTGGTTGACAAATATCTGCTTTCTAATATTTCAGTTTTGTTGATGATGGTGGGTAAAGCTAAGGTCTTTAGTACAATACATCTTACTTCTGTTTATCATCAAATATTGTTAGATGAATCATCAACGGATCTCACTGCATTTGACACACCATTTGGGGCATTCAGGTATGTCAGACTGCCTTTTCGTCTGGTCTCGGCAGCCTCTGTTTTTCAACGTGCCATGGAGAAAATCTTACACGGTGTAGCTGGTGTATGCGTATATCAGGATCATATACCGATGCATGGAAGTGATGAGGTGGAGTATGACAGTAGAGTTAGACAGGTCCTGGACAGGCTTTGTGCGCATAATCTTACCATCAAATTAGAGAAGTGGAAATTTGGTGTCAGCTAAATCGATTATCTGGGTCACTCTATAACTGTTGATGGAGTGGTTCCCAAGGCAGAGCTAGTAGACATCATTGAAAATATAACCCTCCTTCATCCAAAGAAGAACGTATGCGTTTTTTGGGGATGGCTGAATACTACAATACATTTGTTAAAAGTTTTGCAGATTTCAGTTACAACATGAGAAACATATTAAAAAAGAGAGAGAAATTTGTGCAGAGTACTGAGTGTGAGAAAGAATTCTGTGATATCAAAACTAATCTGTCACAAGCTCCTAAGCTAAGGAATTGTGAACCTAATAAAACTTCTGTAATCACTACTAATGCAAGTTTAAAAAGTCTGGGTGCTGTATTGCATCAAGGAGGCTCTACTCCTGACAGCACCATTATGTTTATCTCGCAAAGTCTCAAATGAGCAGAATGTAGATAGTCTGTTATTGAGAGAGAAGCTCTTGTGGTCCAATGGGCCATTAAGAAAGTAAAAAATGTTTTGTGCGGCAGTACATGTATGATTAAAATTGATCAGATACCATTGTATGAAGTTCTCACAAATAAGGTCATTGATTTCATTTCACCTCGGATATCTATCTAAGTTAGTTATGAGTCTACAAGTTTATAGTTTTGGGTAAAATATATTCCTGGGACTGAAAATGTTATAGTGGATACTTTGTCTGGGTTAGTACCTGAGACTGAAGTGGAGCAAGAGTGTGGTATATCATCAAATAAACTCATGAATTTTGCAGGTGACGTTGACTATGAAATTATTTCGGAGGAACAATGGCATGAGGCTGTGAGGAGGATGAAATCTTCAGGAAGTTTCGAATCTCATATGTTTCAGCTGGCACCATAAGGAACAAGGAAGGATACATTGCAAGGATTACTGGTGTGTAACGGATCAATTGTCATCTAACAATGATATGTTATGGAAAGGAAATAGGTTGGTTCCTCCTGTTAAATTATGTAAAGACTTACTGGATCCAGTGCATAGATGTAATTTAGGCATTTCAAAAACGAAGAGATTAGGCATAACATATTGGTGGCCTAGTATGGATCTGCATGTGGAACGCTTGGTGAGAGAATGTGTGCAATATGCTTTGAGTGAAAAGGTATAAAAACAAGAACCAAACCTATGGTGATCAGGAAGCATAAGTAGTAACAATATTAGAGTGAGGGAAAGGGACACCCTCAGTCCCCCGGGCAATCTCAGTCAAACAACAAGAGAGTGTCAAAAAAGGAAATAAGCACAAAACCAGAGATGAAGATCTTCCTATAGAATTCAAATTGGAAATCACTAGGAATTTTCTTATAAGCTCACCACCCTGGGTGGTGAAATGCTTCATCATCGGGCCCACCAGGAGAAGCCGAGTGCCTCCCTGGGCTGCTACAACACCCAGAATACTGCGGAGCGGGATTTTTTGTAACAGTGATGTGAAAAAAATACGTGATATTAAAATTGTCAAAGGACTGTACCATAAAGAACATTTTTTATTCAATGGTCAGCCTGACAAGGTTAAAATATGTGTAGGGAAATGTGCCAAATAATGTATAGGTTATTTCCATTTAGAGTGGGGTCGACATGAATTTGAATTTTGAATTTTAAATTATTTATTTAGCGCACGTTCACCAGCGGCTTCATGGGGCTGCAACTTGCAGATGGCAGGGCAGGAAAGGCAAAACTAAGCTAAGGAAATACGAAGTGTTGGAGAACTAATTAAAAGTTTCAGCCCTTATGTGTGGAATTACTGGGCTTTCTTCAGGACCATAGGTCAATCAATCAATCAAAGACATTTATAGAGCGCACTACCTACCCGTAGGGTCTCAAGGCGCTGGGGGGCGGGGGGGTGCCGTTACTGCTCGAACAGCCAGGTCTTCAGCTTCTTCCTGAATTAGAGGTGGTCTTGGGTCAGGCGCAGGTCGGTCGGGAGGGAGTTCCAGGTCTTGGCGGCCAGGTAGGAGAAGGACCTTCCTTCTGTTGTCGCTCTTCGGATGCGGGGGACGGCGGCGAGGGCGTGGTTGGCTGAGCGGAGGTGGCGTTTGGGAGCGTAGAAGTTGATTCGGTTGTTGAGGTAGCTCGGGCCTTGGTCGTGTAGGGCTTTGTGTGCATGGGTGAGGAGGCGGAAGGTGATTCTTTTGTTGACGGGGAGCCAATGCAGGTCTCTGAGATGTCCGGAGATGTGGCTGGTTCGTGGGATGTCGAGGATGAGTCTGGCTGAGGCGTTCTGGATCCACTGGAGTCTCTTCTGGAGCTTGGAGGTGGTACCGGCGTAGAGGGTGTTGCCGTAGTCCAGTCGACTGGTGACGAGGGCCTGGTTGACGGTCTTCCTGGTCTCGGTGGGGATCCACCAGAAGATCTTCCGTAGCATGCGTAGGATGTTGAAGCACGCCGAGGAGCTTGTTTCCTTCCCAGTGTAAGAATTGGCTTTTGTGGTTTGGTTTGCCCTGTTCCCATCATGCACTGGGACAGGAACAGACTAATTTGCATACAGCCAGGTTCTGAAACTAGGATGGTGCAGTGAGCTAAAAAACGGTGTTGGATCTAGCCCTGATCTCTTGACTGGGTGAGAGCTTTCTGCTTAATTCAGAGACTCTGTCCCTCACCACCCCTTGTTGTAAATAATTTTGTCCACCCTAAGCGTGGAAGGGTATTCTCAGATGTGAGACCCTTGCTCATTGCACCATCAGGATTCAAGCAAACCGGGCCGAAGACGGCTGTAATGCCAGAAACCGGTCCCCGGGAGCTTGTTTCCTTCCCAGTGTAAGAATTGGCTTTTGTGGTTTGGTTTGCCCTGTTCCCATCATGCACTGGGACAGGAACAGACTAATTTGCATACAGCCAGGTTCTGAAACTGGGATGGTGCAGTGAGCTAAAAAACGGTGTTGGATCTAGCCCTGATCTCTTGACTGGGTGAGAGCTTTCTGCTTAATTCAGAGACTCTGTCCCTCACCACCCCTTGTTGTAAATAATTTTGTCCACCCTAAGCGTGGAAGGGTATTCTCAGATGTGAGACCCTTGCTCATTGCACCATCAGGATTCAAGCAAACCGGGCCGAAGACGGCTGTAATGCCAGAAACCGGTCCCCGGGAGCTTGTTTCCTTCCCAGTGTAAGAATTGGCTTTTGTAGTTTGGTTTGCCCTGTTCCCATCATGCACTGGGACAGGAACAGACTAATTTGCATACAGCCAGGTTCTGAAACTGGGATGGTGCAGTGAGCTAAAAAACGGTGTTGGATCTAGCCCTGATCTCTTGACTGGGTGAGAGCTTTCTGCTTAATTCAGAGACTCTGTCCCTCACCACCCCTTGTTGTAAATAATGAGGAGACGGTGTTGATTTGCCTGGTCATGGAGAGGCAGGAGTCCAGGATGAAGCCCAGGTTGCGTGCGTGGTCTGTCGGTTTGGGTGCGGTGCCCAGGGCGGGAGGCCACCAGGAGCCGTCCCAGGCGGAGGGCGAAGAGCCTAGGATGAGGACCTCCGTCTTGTCTGAGTTCAGTTTCAGGCGGCTGGTCGTCATCCACTCGGCTACCTCTTTCATCCCTTCGTGCAGATTGGCTCTGGCGGTGGCGGGGTCGTTGGTCAGGGAGAGGATCAGCTGGGTGTCGTCGGCGTAGGAGATTATGTTGAGGTTGTGTTGGCGTGCGATGGCCGCGAGGGGGCTCGTGTAGACGTTGAAGAGGGTGGGGCTCAGCGAGGATCCTTGAGGGACGCCGCAGATGACTTCGGTGGCCTCTGACTTGTACGGTGGTAGGCGGACTCTCTGTGTTCTTCCATCGAGGAAGGAGATGATCCATTCCAGAGCCTTCTCCTGGATTCCGACGTTGCTGAGGCGCTGTACTAGGGTGCGGTGGCAGACAGTGTCGAATGCCGCGGAGAGGTCTAGGAGGATGAGGGCCGCTGTTTCTCCGTTGTCCATCATGGCTCGGATGTCATCGGTGGTGGCGATGAGGGCGGTCTCGGTGCTGTGGTTGGCTCGGAAGCCAGACTGTGAGGGGTCGAGGGATCCATTCATCTCAAGGAAGGCGGCCAGCTGCTTGTTGACGGTCTTCTCGATGACTTTGGCTGGAAACGGGAGGAGCGAGATGGGGCGGTAATTCTTGAGTTCGGTGGGGTCCGCTGTGGGTTTCTTGAGTAGAGCGCTGAGTTCGGCGTGCTTCCAGCTCTCAGGGAAGGTGGCGGTGTCGAAGGATGTGTTGATGATGTCTCGCAGGTGGGGTGCGATGACAGCGTCGGCCTTGTTGAATACGTGGTGGGGGCAGGGGTCGGTCGGAGATCCTGAGTGGATGGAGTTCATCGTGCGGACGGTGTCTTCGGTGTTGATCGGAGTCCAGGCGCGGAGGGTGGTGGTGGGGGTGGTGGTTCGGTCGTGGTGTGCGTTGGTTGGTTGTTGAAGCTGTTGTGTATGTCCGCGATCTTGTTGTGGAAGTATGAGGCGAGGGAGTTGCAGAGGTCTTGCGATGGGGTGATGTCGTTGTTTCCTGTGCTGGGGTTGGAAAGCTCTTTCACGATGTTGAAGAGTTCCTTGCAGTTGTGTGCGTTGTTGTCCAGCCGGTCCTTGAATGCAGTTTTCTTGGCGGCGCGGATCAGCTGGTGGTGCTTCCGGGTGGCAAGCTTGAAGGTGGTCCTGTTGTCCGGTGTTGGTTCCCTTCTCCAGACTTTCTCGAGGGCTCGGCAGTTCTTCTTGGAGCTCTTGAGTTCGTCGGTGAACCATGGGGCTTTCTTGCTGCCGGGTCTGCTGGGCGGGGTCCTCAGTGGGGCGAGCTCGTCCGCGCAGTTGCTGATCCACTTCGTGAGGTTGTCTGCGGCCTGGCTGGGGTTCGCTGAGCTGGCAGGAGGGTGCTGGCTCAAGGAGGTGGCGAGCTGGTCGGCTGTGATCTTGTTCCAGCTTCTGCGGGCAACCTGTTGCTGGTGGTGGTGGGTCGTCGTTCTTTTGAAGGTGAAGTGGACACAGCTGTGGTCCGTCCATTGAAGCTCTGTGGCGTGGCTGAAGGCGATGTCTGTGCTGGATGAGAAGACTGCGTCGAGTGTGTGTCCGGCGAGGTGGGTGGGGGTGGATACCAGCAGCTTGAGTCCAAGATTGGCGAGGTTGTCGAGCAGGGTGCTGGTGTTGCGGTCGTTGTTGTTCTCCAGGTGGAAGTTGAGGTCCCCCAGGAGGATGTAGTCAGCGGAGGGGAGGGCATGCGGGCTGACGAAGTCGGCGATGTCCTCGCTGAATTGGGTGCGTGGTCCCGGAGGTCGGTAGATCAGGGTGCCTCTGAGGGTGGACTTCGGGTCGGTGTGGATCTGGAAATGCAGGTGTTCGGCGGTGGTAAGGGTGTTGTCGGTGCTGGTCGTGATGCGAATGGTGTTCCTGTGGATGATGGCGATGCCTCCTCCCATCTGGTTGGTGGTGCGGTCCCTCCGGGTGATCTTGTAGCCTTCTGGGATGGCAATGTCGGGTGCTGAAGAGGCGTTCATCCAGGTCTCCGTGAGGAAGGTAACGTCAGGGGCTGTGGTGTCGAGGAGGTTCCAGAGTTCGATGGCGTGTCTGTGGACGGAGCGGGTGTTGAGCAGGATGCACTTGAGGTGGGTGCTGCTGGTGTTTGACTTGGCGGGTGCTGGTGCGAGGCAGGTCCGGATGCAGGTGAACTTGCAGGCGTGGCAGCTGAAGGGTCCGTGGGTGCGTCGTGGTGTGGCTTGGTAGCATCCTGGGAGTCGACCGGCGTTGAGTGCGCTGAGGTTGGCGGCGGTGTACGTCAGGCGGGTCGGCCGGGGTCCTCGAGGGCCAGGGGTCCTGGCACTGGGCGCGGTCCAGGCGCGGACGAGTGTAGACGGGCTTTCCTTTGGCGCGCCTTCGGCGCACAATTGGCGCCCCCGCTGCGCGTGACCACGGTCGCCATATAAGGCGAAGTGCGCGGGGGGCGGAGCAGCTGGGAGGCGGGAGCGGGGAGGGTACAGAAGGCAAAAGGGGCGGGGTTTCGTGGCGGTGGCGGGAAGCGGGGAGGGAGGGTGAACGGCGGCAAAACAGCGGCAAACAGGAAGGAAAAACACAATACAGATAAAAAACAGGCAATACAATTTAACTAAGGCAGATTGAAAAGGTGCAACAGCAGGGGCAGGTTAGGAGAGCAGGGACCACGCCGCTCGGGGGCCGGGGGCGTGGTCACGCGCCGGTAGCGAGGCAGTCAGGCAGGGAGGGAGAGCACACGCAGCAGCTGGTGGCCGTGCGGCGCGGGGGTGTCCCAGAGCTAGGACACACTCACCTGCGTCGCACGGTCGCCATATAAGGCCAAGTGCGCGGGGGGGCGGAGCAGCTGGGAGGCGGGAGCGGGGAGGGTACAGAAGGCAAAAGGGGCGGGGTTTCGCGGCGGTGGCGGGAAGCGGGGAGGGAGGGTGAACGGCGGCAAAACAGCGGCAAACAGTAAGGAAAAACACAATACAGATAAAAAACAGGCAATACAATTTAACTAAGGCAGATTGACAAGGTGCAACAGCAGGGGCAGGTTAGGAGAGCAGGGACCACGCCGCTCGGGGGCCGGGGGCGTGGTCACGCGCGGGTAGCGAGGCAGTCAGGCAGGGAGGGAGAGCACACGCAGCAGCTGGTGGCCGTGCGGCGCGGGGGTGTCCCAGAGCTAGGACACACTCACCTGCGTCGCACGGTCGCCATATAAGGCCAAGTGCGCGGGGGGGCGGAGCAGCTGGGAGGCGGGAGCAAGGAGGGTACAGAAGGCAAAAGGGGCGGGGTTTCGCGGCGGTGGCGGGAAGCGGGGAGGGAGGGAAGTGTACCTCGGCGGTGTGGGCGTGCTAAGGTCCACCCTACCAGAGGGCGTGAAAGTTAAAAATTGCAGTGTAAAAATTAGTGCAAGAAACAAACCATCAAGTGACGATAAGCTCTCAATGAGACAGCAGGTAACAAAGGTCGCTGCAATCTGTTTCTCCATCGTAAGATGGTTGCAGAAGATCTTATGGATGTTACCTTGCTCTACTCGGAGAACTGTCGTCCAGGCTCTTGTGATCTCCCGCATCGACTATGGGAATGTGCTTTATCTTGGGGCCAATAAGGCCACAATAAACAAACTCCAGGTGGTGCAAAACTCATCAGCTCGTTTATTGTGTAATGTACCCCGGAGATCTTCTGCAGCCAAGGCTCTGTGTGACCTTCATTGGCTTAAGGTCCCGAACCGCGTACAATTTAAAACCTTATGTCTTCTTTTCAAAATTCGGCAGGGCTCTGCTCCTAAATACCTGCAGAACCTGGTTCAAGTCTATGAGCCTGGTCGTACTTTAAGATCCTCCACCAGTGGCAATCTCTTGGTCCCTAGAAATAAATTGGCCAAAATGGGCGGCCGCTCGTTTTCCTATCTTGGTCCAAGGATGTGGAATGCTCTTCCGCCAGCTCTGAAAGCCGAGACTGATCTCCTCTCATTTCGGAAAAAATTAAAGACTCTTTTGTTTAATTGATCCTTCTGCACTGTCTGTTCTGTTTGGGCTTTTTGCTTGCTTTCTTCTCTTGTCTGTCCCTGGTGCCGGGAAACCCATTGAGGGTAGCTGTGCGCAATACAAGTTTAGATAAATAAATAAATAAAGTTGTGGGATTTACTTCTGCTTTAGAGGAACCTGTATAGTCTGGAGATAAAAAAGACATACAAACAAAGAAGACAAACAAGGAGTTAGAGAGATCTATCAGTGATGTTGTCTGGAAGATCACTCTCTGATTATAAGTGCTTTGGCTAGTCAAAGAAGACGTGACCGTTGTGCCATACATGCTACGTTTATGTCAGAAAAATGATGCTTCAAGCATGCAATATGGCAAGAAGAAATGTCCGATAAATTATCGGACAGTGGTAACTGCACTCGTGGTTAGCGATCAATAGGCCAGACGGTGGGGGCCAGTGGGAGTGTGTATACCAGTCGGATAGGAATTACTGTATATCAAAAGGACACAAATTAAAAGAACATTCTCACTTTTAAATAAAAAGATCCACACCCCATAGGTCTTGGGAGGGGGGTGGGGCGACAATGGCACACCCTGCGGAGGGACAGAGATATAGCAAAATGGTAAATATAGTAAATGAGCACAGGGTTCTTAGCTCTATAGTAGTAGACAAGGATAGTTCTTACGCCCGCAATGGGGGCGTCGTCGGGAGAGCGTGGTCCAATCCCGGTTGGTACCCAGAAAGAGGCTTGGGGTGTCAGCCAATCACACTCCTGCTTATCCGAACGAGGCTTGGGAAGCAATCGGAATGAAAGTCCGATTGAGGCCTGGGCAGTAAACGAGGCTTGGATTGCAAGCCATGTGGAAATAACAAACTGGAAACTTTATTTATCCTAATTTGAGGACAAAATAAAGGAGGGGCACTACATTGAATGCTCAGTACTTGGTGAAAACAACCCGCTAGATGTGGTGTACATCAGACATTTAGCAGAGTTGAAGAGGGATCGAAAATAAATATAAAAGAGATGGAATGGCAGAAGGACCGAATAGGGACTAGGTAATTTCATTAAATTTGCATTATTAAGGACTTAGTGAAGACAAAAAAAGCACAATGATTGAAAAAGGTTTTACCCTGGCTCTTCTAATGGCAAAGGGTTTTAGCCAGTAGATGTCAGAAAAATGGAAAAATAGAAAAAGAAAAATCACAACAAATGACTCATAGAGACTCCTGAATTGAAAGAAAAAAGGAGTTCTAGCCTTTAAGTACAGAAGACCATGGAATTTGGTCATTAAGGCCAGTCAGATGGGTCCCCAATCTGTAGACCCAGCGTTGTTCTTTTTCAAAGAGAACACTGGCAGTGTTTTTGTTGGTAGTGACTTTTTCGATGATGGCCCTTGAGAAAGGCCTGGGATTCGTTCCTACGGCTAGACCAGACAAATTTAGACTCCACCGTGAGCTACCTGATTTCTTTATAAAGCTGAAACTTAAAGCATTCTTTGAGTCAAAAGAAAAGAGAAAACTCTATGACGGACCCCTCTCCGTTTGATACAAATTTCAGGCTAAAATCAACCTTTGTCCCTCCGCCACACTCTATCCCAGCCGAAATAACAGCTTTTGAACAGTCGGTTTATAATGATATGGAAACTCTTCCAACACCCAACCCCTTCAAAAACTTCTCAGCCATGGAATATCAGGCCATGGAAAAACTGAAAAACGATTAGGACATAACCATCAAGCCAGCGTACAAAGGTGGTGGGATAGTGATCCAAAATACAGTGGATTATGAAAATGTGTGCAAAAACCTCCTGAACAACAGGACCAACTACACTCCTCTAACAACAGATCCCACACCAGAACTGAAGTCACATATATATGACTTAGTAAAAGAAGCTGGAGACAATGAATGGATTTCAAAAAAATGAAGCAGAATACTTGATGGCAGGTGGTGCAACAATACCATACTTTTACACCCTGCCTAAAACTCACAAAAATGTGAGCCCTTCCTCGGGAAGACCCATTGTGCAGGGATCGGTTCACTTCTTGAACCCCTCTCGACGTTCTGTGATTACTACCTCAAACCTTTAATACAGACCACACCCACTTATCTCAGAGACACCAAAAATCTGTTACAACTATTGGAACCTGTGACTTTTGAAGTAGATTCCATCACTCTTGTGACACTTGGTATCAAGAGCTTGTATACAAACATTCCCCAGGATTAAACTCTGAGAGTCCTTAGGAGAGCTTTGGATTCCGTTACGTGGGAGTGTACAACACCAAAACAATTTATATTAAATTGTGCCACTCTGGCCTTGAAAGAAAATTACTTTGAGTTCCAAGGACAACTATATCTTCAAAGCACAGGCACGTCTATGGGCAGCACATTTGCTCCTGGTGTAGCCGGACTCTATGTCCACGACTTTGAGTCCAAATACATCTTACCTAGTAACAACCCCTTCTCATCCTCTATAGGACTATGGAGGAGGTATATTGATGATATTTTCCTTATCTGGAAGGGCGACGGCCCGTCTCTTGAACAATTTCTGATTTGGGTCAATACTCGGGATACCTAAATCAAATGTACCCATTGTTTCAGCAAACATGAGGTTGTGTTCTTGGATCTGGTCATCACTGTGAGTGGAACTACTCTAAAAAATAGAATGCACTACAAACCGACAGCTAAAAATAACTTGCTCGAGTTCTCCAGCTTCCACCCGAGACCCCTCAGGGAAAACCTTCCTTACGGCCAGTACCTAAGGATACGGCGGAATTGTAGCGATACCAGAGACTACAAAACTCAAGCCAATGAGCTCAGTGAAAGATTGAAATCAAGAGTATATCCACTACCATCCTTGACAAGGGAAACAAACGAGCAAGAAATCAACCACGGGAAGCACCTGCGAGCATCGTAGCAACATCAGATGTCGCAAGACAGCTACTAAAATGAGTGAACATTTTCTCCAGCAAAATCATACACCCAACGATCTACGTTGGACCATCATCGAAAAAGTCACTACCAACAAAAACACCGCCAGTGTTCTCTTTGAAAAAGAACAACGCTGGGTCTACAGATTGGGGACCCATCTGACTGGCCTTAATGACCAAATGCCATGGTCTTCTGTACTTAAACACTAGAACTCCTTTTTTTCTTACAATTCAGGAGTCTCTCTGAGTCATTTGTTGTGATTTTTCTTTTTCCATTTTTCTGACATCTACTGGCTAAAACCCTTTGCCATTAGCACAGCAAGGGTAAAACCTTTTTCAATCATTGTGCTTTTTTTGTCTTCACTAAGTCCTCAATAATGCAAATTTAATGAAATTACCCAGTCCCTATTCAGGCTCCACTTCTGAAGACGTTCTTGGGAAAAGTTTAACACACAGGACTTAGGTATCTGAGCAAAACAAGAGCACACAAGTATTCAGCAAGCGCCCCAACAGAGGGATGTACCCTTTGGTCAGATGCCTGGTGCACCAGGACTTCCTTGAGGGTGACACATAACTAATGTGTTGCGTACAAGTCTGCTTGACACTCAGGACAGAAGTGGCATCACCATGGTCACTCCTTGGCGACACAACCCTTCTGGCTGGCCCCTGACCCACTGGTTACTCCACTAGGGAACCTATCCCCCTTGCACCCCTCCATCTGGACTTCTGCACCCTCCCAACTGGAGCTGTACTGCCAGATAATAGAACTACTAGAGCCCTGCTTACAGGTGCTCCACGTTCTCTCCACACTGGGAAATCCACCTCAAAGGACACTCCATACGGACATGCTTGGCTCCCTCACCTGGTGTTCCTAAAAAAAACACCCAGACTACGAAGACCGGGCTTGTGCTCCTCTGAGCCACTTCCACCACTGGGCTGGAAGACCAGAACTTTCCTTAGGGTCACTCCCCAACAATTAACACAATGGCACAGGGGCAGGGGAAACTCCCTTGAGCTTCAGGCCCACCCATGAAATCCAACACACACCAGTTATTCAGGTGCTGGGTTCTGTGGATGGTGGGTGTTCTGAAAGTGAAATGGATGCAAAGATGGTCTGTCCACGGGAGTTCGGTGGTGTGGCTGAAAGTGATGGAGTTTCTTGTGGTGAAGATGGGGGTGAGGGTGTGTCCTGCTGAGTGCGTGGGCTCAGTCACAATCTGGCAGAGTTCTATGTTGTGGAGGTTGTACTGGAGGGATGTGGAGTTGGAGTCTTGTTGGTTGTCAAGGTGGAAGATGAGATTTCCCAGCAAGATGTAGTTGGTGGAGGCGATGGCCTGCGGGGCGATGCTGTCTGTGAAGGAGTTGGTGAATGGTCTCCGAGGTCCATGGGGTCAGTAGTTGAGGGTTCCCCAGAGGGTCGTGGTACTGCTGGCTTATATCTTGAAGTGTAAGTGTTCCATCAGGTCTGTGGGCTTGTTGGACAGTGCGCTCAGTCGGAGGGTGGATTTGTGGACAATGGTGATTCTCCCCCAACGGCAGGTGGGGCGGTCCTTACGGGAGATCTTGTATCCTTGGGGAATGGCAATAGTGATGTCAGGTCCCAAGGTTGTGTTAGTCCAGGTTTCAGTGAGGAATGCGACATCCGGGTTGGTGCTGTTGAGGAGGTCCCAGATTTCAGTGTCATGTTTGTGGAGGGATCGGACGTTGAGGAGGATCCATTGCAGGGTCTTTGTGATGGTCACGTTGTTGCGGGTAGTTTGTGCCGGATCCATGGTCTTTGCAAAAACAACAGTTGATGGACAGAATGCAGAACAATGTCATACATTCACCCCAGTACAAAGATCGGGGCCTAATCCATTGTTTTTTGTATTCCACACCACCCCAGTTCAGACATGGCCATATGCAAATCAGCCTTGACCCTGTGCCTCATGGGAACAGTCCAGCCCGAACTGCCAAGCCATGTCTTTCCTGGACCGGAATCAAGCATCCTAGGACCGGTTTCTGGCTATCAGCTGTCATCAGCCAGGATAGCTTGACTCCAGTGGTGTGGAGAGCACGGGACTCACATCTGAGCATACCCGTCCCACTCAGGGTGACAAATGCAAAGACAACACTTGATGGACAGAATGCAGAACAATATCATACATTCACCCCAGTACAGAGATCTGGGCCTAATCCATCATTTTTTGCACTCCACACCACCCAGTTCAGACATGGCCATATGCAAATCAGCCTTGGCCCTGTGCCTCATGGGAACAGTCCAGCTCGAACTGCCAAGCCATGTCTTTCCTAGACCGGAATCAAGCATCCTAGGACCAGTTTCTGGCTATCAGCCGTCATCAGCCAGGATAGATTGACTCCAGTGGTGTGGAGAGCATGGGGCTCACGTCTGAGCATACCCGTTCCACTTGGGGAGACAAATGCCAAAAGAACAGTTGATGGACAGAATGCAGAACAATGTCATACATTCACCCCAGTACAGAGATCTGGGCCTAATCCATCGTTTTTTGCACTCCATACCACCCCAGTTCAGACATGGCCAAATGCAAATCAGCCTTGACCCTGTGCCTCATTTTTTTTTTAAATCTTTTTATTTTTTAAAAAAATAACAAAACATAACATAAAGAATGACCATAAGGTATATTGACAGTCCCATTTCACATTCCGTTGCGGTATCCGTATATTCCCATAATTCAATAAGGCACTTGTATTTCAGATCTAGTTCTGCATTATTCCACCAACCTCCTGTAATCAAATAATACGTCCGGTCAACCAGAACTCTAAATTGTTTTATCATGCTCCATGTATGGTCATCCTCAACTTCCAACCGTCCCAACCCTACCCCCCTTGCTGCTAATGCTGTGATATATTCAACCAGTGTTATGAGTGTACTGCATGAATGCACGAAGAATATGAGGAGTGTCCCCCTCTCTACCAGTTTCGCCATCACCCGAAACCCCAGGGATCCCACCCCAATGCAGCCCCCTCAGGACCCGGGCATGGTATTTGCGGTCGCTCCCCCTCCACTGATGTGTCGGAATCCGAGTCAGTTTCTCCTCCCGGTAATTTGAGCTCCAGAACTAAGGCCTCCCATGCCCGCACCGCCTCCAGAGCCCTATCGCTATGAGATCTATGAGCCTGCTGCAACCTCACAGTCCCCTCGCTTCCCGCCCACAGAAGCACTGCCGCTTTCCATCTATTGAAGCTAGGGCCTGCCGCCGCCTTCCAGTGTGACGTGATTTCTCTTTTGGCTAACACTAGCCCCAAATCTATAAACTTGCTAGTTATCTTAGTTTTACTTGCGTGTGGAAACCAGTGTAACAGGCACGCTCCTTTATCTAATACCACTTGCCGTCCAGTCACCTTGCAGAGAAACACAGCAACCTCCTCCCAATACGTCCCTAACTGAGGACAGTCCCACAGCATGTGGCTCAGGTCCGCGTCCCGCAGACAGCATCGGGGACAGTGCGCTGTGTCAGTCTGAAAATATTGATTATTCTTGGCTGGTGTAAGATACGCCTTGTGTAACACAAAGAATTGGATTAGTTGAAACCTAGCATTCCTTGTACATTTCCACGCTCTGTGGAGTATCTGCGACCAGGCTCTATCCGGGATGGCCTTATTCAGGTGCGTCTCCCAGTGATCCCGCAGTCTCTGTAATGGATTGAGCCCCTGCCCTAGCATCCGTCTATATAGACAGGTAATCACCTTATACGTGCCTGCCGCCATTACCACATACTGACACCCTTCGCTCGTTGGTGGTTCAGCTAGGCCAACGCCCCAATGCTTCTGTAGTGCAGCGATCAGTGCTGCATGAATCAGATAGTGTCCCCGTGGAAGGCCAAACGTTTCCTGCAACGCCCAAAAATGGTAACAACTCCCCGTCTGCATAAAGGTCTCTCACCATCTGCAAACCCAGGTGCTCCCACTCCGCTAGGCCTGACCAATCACGGCCGTGTGGCAATGCTGTGCACATGCCAAGTGGTATTTCAGGCGCATATGGACGCTGCACCCCGTTTCTAACGTAGAACCGTTTCCAGCAGTACCTCAAAGTGCCCTCTAACATAGTTAAATCAGCGGTCCTCAGATGCTGCTGCAGGACCACGAAAGATAAAACAGGCGCCGGCCCCCCTTCTGTATCCCTAAATTCCGACGCCACCGCCTGAGTGAGAAATTGAAATTGAGCTGCCAGGTAGTACAATTCAAAATCAGGAGCAGCTAATCCGCCTTCAGCTCTCGGGCGCATCAAAGTATCCAGCGCGACCCTACGTCGTCTCGCACCCCAGATAAAACTTCCCACCTCGGAGCGGAGCCGTCGAAAGAAAGCGACCAGCACCCTGATCGGCAGAGTCGGGAAGTAGTATTATAGACGAGGAAGTGCCTCCATCTTCAAGAGTGCCACTCGCACTGCCACCGACAGTGGTTGTGTTTCCCAAAACTTTATGCTACCTCTTAGGCCCCTCATCGCTCTCCCAATGTTGCCCTCTAGCAGATCCTCCTGATCATGATACACCTGCGTGCCCAGATAGGGTAGGCACCTCGGCTCCCACATCAAGTCGGCCGGCAGAGTTGGTTGGGCGCACACAGAAGTCACCAGAAAGACACAGGTCTTGGACCAGTTAACCCGTGGTCCCGATATGTCTCCAAAGCAGGCCAGGAGGGAACGCGCCCCCGCCAGCGCCTCACCAGCGTCACTTAAAAACATCAGGAATTCATCCACATATAGTGAAATATAGTGTGTATGACCACGGAGCTGGAGGCCAGTATAGTCCTCCCTATCCTAGCTCGTGCCGCTAACGGCTCTATTGCAAGGGCAAACAACAATGGGGATAACGGGCAGCCCTGTCTGGTGCCCCATCCCACTAGGTAGGAAGAGGAAACAACCCTCCCCACCCGAACCCTAGCTGTCGCTGACGCATATAGAATCGCCGCCCACCCACCGAACATAGCTCTCGCCTAACCCAAACGCTGTCATGACTGAAAACAAATAGGGCCTTTTCAGGCTGTCAAACGCCTTAGCTATGTCAACAGAAAGGATAAGCTCCTGCCCTCCCATGTTGCGGCCGCCATCCAATAAACTAATCAACCTACATATGCTACCTGCAGTGTGGCGCGTCGGGATAAAGCTAGCTTGGTCCGAATGCACCAATCGAGTCATAAAAGGAGTCATAAAAGGAAGAAACCCCCGCCGCCACCACCCCTCTCTGGGTCAAAACCTCCTGGCGCGTGCCAGTTCCACCCGAATGAGCCCTTTCAGCCTCGCGAAAAACTAGTTCACCCGTGACAATTTCCTGCAATAGTAATTTCCGAACCCCCACCCACTTAGCAATACATATCCCCCGGACCATCACTTTAAATGCATCCCATTCTAAGGCCCCTGTCATAGCTGATCCTGCATTTTCGGCAAAGGAGCGCTCCATACCCTCTCCCAATTCCACGTGAAAGGCCTGATCCTCCAGCATCTCCGGACGCAACCTCCAAGTCGGTATTCTAGGACGTTCCTGCTCCCAGCTGAAGAGCACTAGCAGCGGATTATGATCGATATGGTACGCGCAAGGTATTCACTACCACCCACTATCGACGCAAGACCAGCGCTACACAAGATGGTATCTAATCTAACATACAAATCATGTAGAACAGAGTAATATGAATAATCCCTATCGGTCGGGTGTAGTCCTCGCCAAATATCAATGAATCCCCAACTGTCCTGCCAATGGGTACTAGTCTTAGCCAACTTGTTAATCGGGGCAGTAGGTAGAGGAGGATGGGATCTATCCAAGGTAACGTCCGTGATAGAGTTAAAGTCACCCCCATCAGCACTGGTGTCATGAAGTAGTCTGCCAGCACAGAAGACAAAGTCTCCAGGAAGGTCGCCTGATCTATATTGGGGGCGTAAACAGAGCAAAGAGTCACTTCCCGCCCATAGAGACGTCCTCTAACTGCTACATAGCGGCCATCAAGGTCAGTTCCAACATCTGAAAGGGAATCCCAGCCCGAACCCAGATCAAGGCTCCCCGTGCAAAAGCTGAGTAAGAGGTATAGTAAAGTTGCCCTCGCCACCTGCGTTGCAAGACTAGCCCTTCAGCCCTAGTTAGGTGTGTTTCCTCTAAAAAAGCCACCTACACGCCCCTACGTACCAAGTAGGAGTGGATCTTATGTCTAGGCTGCATGGAGTGCAATCCCCAAACATTCCAGGTCATACATTTTGCTAGAAATGGGATCCCTGGCTGGCCAGGTCTCGCGCCAAAGTCAGTCAGAGACGACCACTCCTAAGTCAAGGCAAGGGAGTTACATGCCAAGATAACCCCTGCTCACCCTCTAGGTAACGTGGCGCGAGCAGCAAGGCTAAACTTGGAGGCTATGTGAGTTAAGTATTTGTGCACGCACCCCAGCAACAACACCCAAGGCCCACCACAAAGGAAACTCCAAACAAGGTTATATATAAACATAGCCTTTGTATTATACCAAAACACATTAGATAAAAACACACACTTTACAATGTGCCAACAGGCACGTTCAGAATTTACAGGAGATATGTACAAGACAGGGCCACATGGACCACTGTCAGGAATATGCACTTTCAGACTTAGTACTTGGTAGAATTAGCACTTGTAAGAACAATAATTAGCACATAGAACATATAGTAGTAATACAATAGAACATAAAGTACACAACCAGTAACCACTGGTTAGAGATAAGTACCACCTACGCAACCCCTAACCACCTTAGGAGAATGTCACGCAGAGAACCAGGACCTCACTAGCAACACCTGTACTAGGAGAAAACAACCACCTAAGTATCACCATACTTTTAGGGGTAAAGACATAGGAATTTTACACATGATGCATCACAACACATTCAGAGGTGTAGGGTAAGGGTGGGCGGCCAGCTACGCTCCGTCTGCGGAGTATGCGTAGTGCCGCCTACTCCGCATTTTGCGGAGTTGGCGGAGCCAGGCGGCACTCCGCAGACGGAGCGTAGCTGGCCGCCACCCGCCTCCCTCCCGCCCTCCCTAAATACTTTGAAATAAAGAAATGAAATAATTTAAAAGCACTTACCTTGCCGCCGCTGCCCGCCGCGTCCCCGGGGCTCACTTACTTCCGTCTTCCGTCTTCCGTACTAATGCGCATGCGCGGGCGGCCGCGCATGCGCATTTTCACGAGAAAATGCGCATGTGCGGCCGCCCGCGCATGCGCATTAGTACGGAAGACGGAAGATCGGGAGCCCCGGGGACGCGGCGGGCAGCGGCGGCAAGGTAAGTGCTTTTAAATTATGTGATTCTTTTATTTCAAAGTATTTAGGGAGGGCGGGAGGGAGGCGGGTGGCGGGGCTGGCGGCCAGTGGTGTTTGCGGAGTGGGGCTACGCGGAGTGCGGAGGTGGGCGTAGTTTCTCGCCCACTTCGCGTAGCTCCGCGAAGCCCCACTCCGCGAACTCCGCCCAGGCCTAGTGTAGGGAAGGAAAACACATGATGCAGAACCTACATTCAGCGGTGTGAGAAGAAGGCACAAATGCCGCATCAAAACACATTCAGAGGTGCAGGAGAAACACATGATGCATAAACACACATTCAGAGGTGTAAGGAACAAGGCACATGATGCATCTACAACACATTCAGAGGTGCAGAACAGGAGAACACATGATGCATAAACAACACATTCAGAGGTGTAAGGAACAAGGCACATGATGCATCTACAACACATTCAGAGGTGCAGCAAAGAACACTTCGCATAAATCATATTAGCATGAACTCAAAACTATACCCAGGCCAACTGGCCTCTCTGGGGCTAGGACGCCTTGTGTCGCAATGTCAGGGGGCCTAAACGTAGCAGCTGCCCACTAAGAGCTGGGCAGCTGTAATCAACAAGGATGGGGCCAATGTGGGAGCCTTGCAGGCTCCGGCCAAAAGAACTATGCCCCTGGGAGCCTTGTGGGCTCTCAAGAAATGCAGCCAACGTTGGAGCCACCCAGGTCTCGAGAACAATGTGGGGGCCTTCGTTGGAGTCCCCCCTCTGGGGACTCGACATGGGCAAAATGGGCAAAGAGCCTCTCGTGTGCTCGGAAGCAATGTGGGGCCCTCCTGAGCCTCTCGGGGCTGGTTAAACAATGGAGGGGGTAGGCAGAGTCCCTCTCGGGGGACTCAGCATCACTTGAGGCCTCACGGGCCTCTTTGCACAAGGATACTCGCTCTGGAGGGGAGGGGCGGGCACCGGTAATGTGCCCCAACGCCCCTCCTCTCCTGCAATGCACTCACCGGGTCTGGCGGTGCTCAGCGGCGGCTCTCTCCCCCGGGCGGGGGGGCTCTCCTTCGGTCACAGAGCCCCGCCTGCACCTTCTGCCGCTTCTCTCCTCGCTCTCTGGGGCTCTCCCTTGCTCTAGAGAGCCCCGGGGCGGGGGGGGACGGCGGCTTTACTTTGGGCCATGCAGGAGCGCGGAGTAGGCTCCCGCCGCTACCTGCTTTTTCTTTGCTCTGCGTTGGGGGCTGGACTTGGAGATCTCCTTGGGCCGGCAGCCAAGCACGGCGCGGCCCGGGGAAAAGACGTCAGGGGGTATCCCGGGCCGTCAGCCAATCCCAGCACGGCCCGGGGAAGACGTCACGAGGGGTCCCGGGCCAGCGGCGGTGAGCTCAGGGATACAACGAGGGGTAGGCTCCCTCCATGAAGCAATAACCAGGCAAACAGCGGCAAAAGGAAGGCGGCCATGAGCGGGGTGGCACCCGCGCTGCTCGGCTACCACACGGTGTGGAAAATGCCGGGTGGGCACCGGCTTGGCAAACAAAGCGCTCTCAAGCGCCATGAACAGAATAAGGCGCCCCAGGCGCTAGGGGTGAAAGAAAAGCGCTCTCAGTGCTAGTGGCAATATAAAGCGCTCCCAAGTGCTAGGGCAAAGAACAAGTGCTCCCAGGCGCTTAGAGACAGAATCCAGGCCCCCCAGGCACTAGAGGAGCCAACAGTCCAGCAAAGTCCTTCAGGGGTCCAGGGGCTGCAGTAGTCCAGGGGCTGGGCAGGGCCCAGGGAGGCAAGCCTTCCCCGGGCCCCAGCAGCAGCATGCCCCTGGTAAGATTCAAGTTGGGATCAAGAACATTTGACAAGAGGTCACAGCCTCCTTTTATACAGAGAAATCCTTTGTCTAAAGATGCAGGGTGGGGGAAGAACCAGTCGCAGCTGGTCTGAGAGCACCCTTGATGTACTCAGCCCCTCACTCTAATCACTGGCAGGGCTAGGGACATTAGACTCACCACAGGGGGCGGAGCCAGCATTGTGTGGGGAAAGCCTAGCCCTATTCAGGACCCAGGTGCACTCTTTCCCAGCCATCAGCATGCTAATCTCGCACTCACCACTGGGCAGACCCATCCAGACTCCTGGAGCCAGGCTCACCAGCCAGCTCCAGCCAATCACAAGCCAGACACAAATTACACAAACAGGCACACTTCTAGAAGTGGCACTTCCACATTAGACAGAATCATGGCGCATATATCATTGAGCAAAATTCAATCACACGAGTCCGCACGTACCAAACTCGAGCCTGCACACCCCACACATCAGGAACTACCAGGGACACAGACATTC
Organism: Lissotriton vulgaris; assembly: GCF_964263255.1. Classification (NCBI taxonomy): domain Eukaryota; kingdom Metazoa; phylum Chordata; class Amphibia; order Caudata; family Salamandridae; genus Lissotriton; species Lissotriton vulgaris. Next base: position 1,453,012,632 of record NC_141693.1, read on the forward strand.
CCCATGCATTTCTATGGGAGGGCAGGCCAACCTCACTACACACACTCAGAGTGCGCACGCACTTTCCACTAGGACACAGTGAAAGTGTGCAGAAACCAAGACATCACTATAATTATTTAATAACACCAGGCAAAAAGTTCAGGGGTGAACCTGCCAGAAGGGCCAAGTCCAACACATTTCACATCAGGCGATGAACCCATGCCAAGAACTGGAAAAACACTCACAACAACCCCCACCCTCCAAATGCGGAGAAGCCGCATCAGTATCCAAATGCAGAGCACTCAAAAAGTCCATAGTATCAATCAAAATCAGCAGCGGAAAATACCCCTTAACGAACTGTCTTCCATCCCCAAACCCCCCCAACCCTCCCAGCATTACAACCTTTCCCCCAGAACAGGCACCAACATAGTGAATCCCATCCAAACTACCCCAACAATACGCCCCATGCAAATTAAGGCAAACTAATTACTACCATCCGGTGGGGGTGGATAGAGCCTAAGAAGCGGTTGAGACTGAACTAACAACACAACCATTGTTCGCCCCCATATCCCCTCAAGTAATACATCTCCCAGGACCCCCCAAAGCTTCCCCTCGATCCCGGCACCTCCCAGCAGCTAACCCCCACATCGCAACTCTCCAAGCCCCCACATTCCCACTATACCATTATAAGCCCCAAGCAGATGAAAAAGCAGTGATCCTAGTACAACATTTTCAGGACTGATCTCCCAGGCCCCCACAATCGTCCCAGCTACTCATCTAGCAGTTCGTCTGCAGTTCCAGGAGTGACTTTTGGTAAGCCTGGAGCATCAGATGCCGATGACTCCGCTTCCTATGGTCCTTTGTCACTACCCTGATCCAATGCCTCCGGTGTAGTCTTCAACAGCTCACTGGATATTGACGTCACCGCTTCTAGGGCCCTTCTCCGTTCCACAGTCGTCTGTGAGCTTCTCGCTGTCTGTAGGCCCCGTCCGCGGAGCCGCAACCTGCGGGGCAGCAATTCTCTAGCCAGTTCTCGTGCTTCACCTTCTTGACCATCCTTTCCCACCCTGTAGGACTCCAGCCACTCCCATGCGTCTTGCGGGGTATCGTGGAAGTGCGTCTGATCGTCCAGCACTATGTGCAGCCTGACGGGAAAAAACAGAGAGTACTGAATCCCCTCAGCGCACAACTCTTTCTTGACAGTCTGGAAGGACATGCGGCGCCGTTGCATGTTAAACGAGTAATCCGGGAAAAGCATACCATTGCTATTATCAGCCTGGAAGGGGCCAGCACTGCGGGCCCTCCGAAGGAGCAAATCCCGGTCCCTAAAATGCAGGAGGCGCGCCACCACCGGCCGCGTGGGGCGTTCCTGCTGCGGCGCCCTGGCTGGGACTCGGTGTGCCTGCTCTAATGTGTAGAAGTTCGACAGCCCCTCCGGAGCCACAACTGTTTTAAACCAATTTTCAAGGTAGTTCACTATGTCTGGCCCCTCATTTTTTTCAGGCAGTCCCACTACGCATACGTTATTGCATCTGTTCCGGCCCTCCGCATCCTCAGTGCGCCGCTCCAGCACGGCCAGGCAATCCAGCACCCCCGCCATAGTCACAGACAGTGACGTCAGCGCAGGACCCACGTCCTGGAGCGTCACTTAAGCCTGTTTCACACGGTCCGCCAGCTTCGAGTGGTCTGTCCGTAGCAACCCCAGCCCAGCTGCCACCTGCGCATTGTCCTGTTGAAGAACAGCCCGAGAGTCCGCTATGGCAGCCAGGATCTTGTCCAGTTGAAGCTGAATCCCCGGTTCCCGTGGCAATTCTTGTTCATCACCACCGTCCTGAGGGGGAGAGTCAGCTCCATGGGGCGGCGGGTCGTCCTCCTTCCGCGCTCGAGGTTTGCCCATGGTCACAGTCAGTAGTGCACCTCAGTCACACGCACCGGGCTCCCAAAACCGGCCAGCCCAGGCCAGATGGACACAATATCTTCTTTCTGTAGGGGCGCAGAGATCACCTTGTGTCGCAGAAGTGACCCTTCCAGTAAATTCGAGTTGTAGCGTGCTCCCTAACATGAGCCACCCTTGAGTTTACAGGCCGCCTCACATCTGGCTCCGGGTCTCACAACTTGCCATGTACCCTGTAAGGCCCCCCTGGTGGTCCAAATAAACGGCCCCTCACCGTCTTGCCTCTGATGGTAAACCCAGCACTGCACTTTAGCTCTGCACCGTCGTGTGATACTCCTCACCGCAGGCCAGGTCAGCTAGCGCCCAGCAACTGTAAGGCAACATACCTTCAGAGCACTGATCCCCGGCAGTACCGCGTCAAGCCTCTGGCCACAGGCACACCCAATAGGTCTGCGAGGGTCGGAGGGCCCCCATTCCACAGCTCTAGGATCTACCAAAATGCCCAGCCCCGGAGCCGCACGCAGTCCCCACCGCAGCCCCGTCCATAGCTGCCAGGGATCTAATGCAGCTTGGCTTCCCGGGCCCCACGTCCAAAACGTCCAGGTGGGGGGGGCCCCCAGCACGGGCAGCAAGCACCAGCTCCTGCTGATTAGATCTGGGGGTGGTGCGCTCAATCCAACTTCCCCACTGGGGCACAGCAGGTGTGCGCTCACCCCCCATGAAGATCGGCAGCGCTCCTGTTCGGCCTCAGCACCGGGCTCCCGGTCTGTCAGCCCCGAGCTCCCTCCAGGCCCTCCACGACCCTGGAGGGCAGAGTAATCGATCGTGGCCTTCCGAGGGCCGCAGCCTCTCCCGCAGTGCCTTATCACAGGTCAGGGCTCATCTCCGCGCAGAGTCCCAGCTGCAATGGTCCCGGTGTGGCGCACCACCATGCAAGCGCTGCCCCCGCCGCTGTCGCCACTTCTCCACTCTGACGGCTGCGTCAGTCCCAGCTCCCGGATCCAATAAAAGAGCTGGGCGCCATCTTGAAATGTTCGGAAGCCAGCCTCGCACCAGCCATCAATCGTCACCACCGCCGTGCCCGTTCCAATTCTGGGCCAATTCCAGCTTCTGCCGCCTCCAGGGCTCCCCCCATTCAGGCAGCTCCATTTGGGGGCCCAGGAGACGCGTGTGTCAGGAGAAAGCAGAGGATCGGGTGCGGAGCTCCGTGCTCACGCTGCCAGCCTCATCGGCTCCTAAGTCACGCCCCTTGACCCTGTGCCTCATGAGAACAGTCCAGCATGAACTGCCAAGCCATGTCTTTCCTGGACCTTAATGAAGCATCCTAGGATCGGTTTCTGTCTATCAGCCGTCATCCGCGAGGATAGCTTGACTCCAGTGGTGTGGAGAGCACGGGACTCACGTCTGAGCATACCTGTCCCACTTGGGGTGACAAACGCAAAAACAACAGTTGATGGACAGAATGCTGAACAATGTCATACATTCACCCCAGTACTTAGATCTGGGCCTAATCCATCGTTTTTTGCACTCCACATCACCCCAGTTCAGACATGGCCATATGCAAATCAGCCTTGACCCTGTGCCTCATGGGAACAATCTAGCCCGAACTGCCAAGCCATGTCTTTTCTGGACCAGAATCAAGCATCCTAGGACCGGTTTCTGGCTATCAGCCGTCATCAGCCAGGATAGCTTGACTCCAGTGGTGTGGAGAGTACGGGACTCACGTCTGAGCATACCTGTCCCACTCGGGGTGACAAATGCAAAAACAACAGTTGATGGACAGAATGCAGAACAATGTCATACATTCACCCCTGTACAGAGATCTGGGCCTAATCCATCGTTTTTTGCACTCCACACCACCCCAGTTCAGACATGGCCATATGCAAATCAGCCTTGGGTGGGGACAAATAAAACTAACCGGTTATGTGGTCCGTCTGGATTAGGAGTTTCCCGGTTGGATCATGGCCAGAACTTAAAAATCCTTCTTGGCCGTCTAACAAGGGGGTTGGAGGTATAGCCTGCAGGTGGAGAAGGGCCTCGAACACCAACACTCGAGAGTGCAGGGGCTCATGAGGGCCTCACTTGATGGTGGAGCTGCAAGGGTAGGAGAGCAAGTTCACTGACCATAAGTCAGGGTGGTTGTATATAGAGGAAAGATGTTGGAAAATGACCAAGTGAATATGGAAAGGTGAGGGTAAGAGTGAGAGTGAGAATAGTGACAAGATCAGTGGTGAAAATTATGGTAGCACTCCAAGAAAATCGATCAGGAAAACTCCTAGTCTTTATTTGGATCACTATGTAGTCTAGTCCTTGTAATCTGCCTTGATATGCTTCACCTTACACTTTTGCTTTTGTTTATAAGTTTTAGGTATGTACACAGTGCAACATTTGGGGGAAATGGATATATTTCAATTTGTTTTGCTTTTGTATTTAGGTTTTATGTTCTTATATTTTGTCATATGTGGGGTAGATGTGTGGTGATGTGTACTAGCATCAGCATATTGTAGAACTTATAAAGGTTCTATAAATTTTGATGTTTGAAGGGGATGAGAGAGAGACTGAGCTGCATGGGTGGCTTGGCTGTTCTCCCTGACGAAGATACTATGAATGAAGCTCTACCATTTGGAACTTATGTCTACGCCTCATCTTTGAAGAAAAGTACCTTTAAACAGTCTTGAACTTATAATTTACCACATGAGAGTATGGTGGCATCAATGAGAGTGTGAAAATATCACAGCTAATTTCATCTAGTTGCCTGACTGTTGTAGAAAACAGACTAGAAACCAAAGACTTTTTTTTGGGCTTATGCAGTGTTTGCATAGAAAGTCATCCTTTAAGGAAGATAAATCCTCACACACATAATAGGGTCCTCCTTCATCAGCTTATGCTGTGTTTGCACATACAGTCATCCTTTATGGAAGAGAAATCCTCCCACACGTAATAGGGTCATGCTTCATCATCGGTATCCTCTCCCCACACTGATAGCTAAATACCAGCAGGGTGGACTCGACCTCCTTGAAGACTTAAATGGTAGACGGGAGTTCTTGAATAAGATTATCTGCATAAAGATGGGAACGAGATCTTATTAAAAATACATTGGTGTTGTCAGGTTATTAGTTTTAGTCAAGACATCAAAAAGATGTTCAGTATTTGTTAGTGTTAGGTCTGGCATCCTTGACGTGTCTTCCCCTGTCTTTTTGACCTCTGCTGCCTGTATTTTTGCTGAGTGCTGAAATTTAATTTTGCTTGTCTAGATGCTTTGAGCACTTTGCCACTGCTGATCAGTGACAAAGTGCAAGTGCTCCCTGTATAAAATATGTTTATAGATTGGTGTTTCCATGATTGGCTTATTTGATTTATTACTTAAGGACATATCAACAAGGCGTGACAATAATATTATCGCCGCTTTAGAACCTGTTTTTGAGCGAAAAGCGGCGATAATATTATCGCATAATCAACAAGACACGCTAGCGCCTGTTTCCTTGCAATAGCGCCCCTTTTCAGCACTCCTTCCATAGCATCACTACTGAGATGCAAAGGAGGTGTACCTGACAAGACTCCATGGGTAAATATTGCTAAACTAGCTTTGCGATATTTACAAGAACTCCAAATCCAGTGTAGCCATAATCTCAATCGCGCTTAGCTACGGATTTTAACCACATGACTGCTAAGGCAATTCCCCTCCTGTTCTGACAACTGATTTTCCCCATTGTTCTTGACGAGCTCAGCTCGCCATGAGCACACGACCAGTGTACTGCATGACGAGCTGAGCTCGTCATGAGCAGCGATGGGGTTAACGTCTGTTAAAATTCAGACTAGGGCATACTTTACATAGGATGTGGATTATGTGCCTATGACCACATGCTCGTATCAACAATGATGTAGCAGTGTTTGAGTGAACATCGCTGGTTTTCCAGCAATGTTTGTCCATTTTTGCGCTATCGCTTGAATATTTATCACCTAGGTTATACACGCTGTAAATAACGCGCTAACCTGGCGATAAATAACCGCGATAGACGGCGATAAATATGAAAGAGCTAAGCGCGCTTTGCAATATTTATTGCCGTCTGTTGCTAATATGCCCCTAAGTCCTTACTACAGTGCCCTGTGTGTGTCCAATGCCTGTTAATCAAATGCTACTAGTGGGACTGCAGCACTATTTGTGTCACCCACAGAAGTAGCCTTTCAAAAGTGTCTAAGATCTGCCACTGCAGTGTCTGCGTGCAGTTTTCAACTGCCATGTCGACCTGGAAAGTGCACCCACTTGCCAAGACCTAACCTTCCATCTTAGTCACCTCTAAAGTAGGCCCTAGGTGCAGGGTGCAGTGTGTGTGAAAGGTAGGACATGTACTGGATGTGTGACATGCCTTAACAGTGAAATACTGAGCATTTAGCTTTTAACTATTGAAAGGATATCTGTCCCATAGGGTGACAGGGGAGTTTATTTGTAATACCTTACACATATATCTTTCAAAAGGAACAAGCTAAATAAATGAAGTTTAGGCTCTCTAAACTCAGAATCTAATAGCACATCTTTTAGTAAAGATTAAGTTGTGTGTTTGGAAATGCCACTTTTAGAAAGTGGGCATTTTCTTGCTTAGCCATCCTGTGTGCCTCTGCTGGGTTGTGTATTGACTGTCCAGTTTTGGAGTGACAGGAGCTGGTGATGTGCATTCAATGTAGACAGCCACTAGGGGGAGGGGTTTGAGGTGTCATTCCTTTCCTGGATGACTGAGAGCTGAGCTGAATAAACCTGGGCCTCATTTAGAATAGTGGGAAGAGTTTTCCTTGCACCTGAATAGGCCCTGTCTCTTGTGCACAAGGCTGTCTCCACCTCCTGCCAAGAAGCCGGACCAGAAAGGTGTCATGTTCAGCCAGACTGACTAACCTTGATATCCGGTACAGCAGGAGCGAGGCCGAAGCTAACTTCCTTCTTCCCTAGACACGGTACCACAGGCGAGCGTAAGATCAACACTCGCATATAGGACCCTACCCAGGGAAGGGGAAAAGTGGATAAATAAAATATAAAGAAGTGGCAGCCAGAAACCATCTACAGGACTTGACAGCAGGAGAAACGCCAAACGTAGAGGTTGTAGATAGATACCTGCACAGGGATACAAGAGCAAGACAGTTACCCTTTGCCCTACCACACTCTACCTTTCTTTGTATTTTATAGGAGGACTGACACTTACTCAATAAGGCTTCCACTCACGCTTAGGAAAAAGAAGGCAAAAATAGGAAAAAATAAAGTAAAAGAAAAGAAGAAAGGATCTGCCCAAGACCCTTATATCCAGAAAGAAGCTAAAGGCTTCTCAAGTAATATTCTGCAATGCCACATGCTGGTTTCCCAAATAATAAGATCAAGGTTCCTTTAGAATGTTCCAAATGCCAGACTCGAAAAACAATATGTCACAGAGTTCTGTATCCGAGCCACACAACAGCTCTTCAGAAATCCAAAAATGTTCAGCAAGGTACCATTGCCAAAAAACAACTTATGAGAATAATCAAGTCTTGCAAAATTAACCAGAAGAGTTTCCAAAACACTCTTCTTTACTAGCAACCTGCTAGAATACTCACTGAAGAATGACGGTAACGGGAGGATATCAAAAGAGTTTAGAGCTGCAGACTCCGGATACCATAATCCTAATCCAGGGCACAACGTGTTTCCCCCAGCTCACCACACGGCTCTTCAGCCAGCGGCTCCCGGTGTCAGCGCGGCTCGGCGTTGCTTATCTCATCGGCTCCAGCGCGGCTCCCCAGCGCTGCTCTCTCATCGGCTCCAGCGCGGCTCCCGGTGTCAGCGCGGCTCCCCAGCGCTGCTCTCACAACGGCTCACGCTGAACGATCGGCTGCAAATTCTCCTGTGGCCAACTCCTGATAATTCGAGCCACAAAAACAAACACTAATTCACAGAAGGCTCAGTTCAAACGAAGTACGAGAAAACTCAGGTGACAAGCACCGCGGCAAGCGCTGAGGAAGACTAAATAGAAAACGGACAGAACAAGTGGACAGAGAGAAAGGACTGCAGCAAGCATTCTGGGATATGTAGTCCCTCTAATGGGCTTGAATCGTGACAGAACCCCCTCTCAATGACCGACGTCTCGGCGGTCCACCAGGCTTCATAGGGAATCTAGTGTGGAAACGCCTCAACAACCCAGGACAGTGCAAATTACCAAGAGGTTCCCAGGAACGCTCCTCAGGTCCATACCCCTTCCAATCAATCAGATATTGCAAGGCCCCCCGCGCCCTCCTGGAATCCAGCACTGCCTTAACTTCGTACTCAGTGTCCCCTTCCACCGTCACCGGCTGGGGTCTGGCTACGGTTCTGGTCCCCGGAATGTATGGTTTCAGCAAAGACACATGGAAAACGGGATGAATGTGCCAAGAAGAAGGAAGCTTCAATTTCATGGCTACTGGATTAATCACAGCAACAATGGGATAAGGACCCACAAACTTAGGTTGCAAACGCGTGTTGCCCTTCAACCGCAAGTATTTGGTACTCAACCACACCTTGTCTCCCACTACATAGCATGGTTCTGGGGTTCTCTTTCTGTCCGCCTGCGTTTTGTCACGGTTTCTGGCTGCCTCCAATTGCTCTTTGGCGGACTGCAAAACAGAGTGAAGGTGGGCATGATGTTGTTGTATGGAGGGATGAGAAGAGGGGCATAACTGATCAAATGGCAATGAATTAGGATGGTACCCAGTGAGACAAAAGAAAGGAGAGCATCCTAAGGAAGAGTGAGTCGAGTTATTATAGGCAAACTCAGCCATCCACAACAACGTTCTCCACTCTTCCTCCTGTTGCAGTGTAAAGCATCTTAAATACTGCTCTAGCGTCTGATTCAGTCTTTCTGTTTTACCATCCGTCTGCGGATGATATCTTGTTGATAGCCTAGCATCTATTCTCATCACTTCACACAAGGCCTTCCAGAATTTTGAAGTGAACTGAGTACCTCTATCCGTTATAAGAACAGAAGGAAGTCCGTGCAACCGTACTACATTCTGTAGAAAGACTATAGCCAGTTCGCCTGAGGTGGGTAACTTAGGTAGTGCAATAAAATGACCCATTTTGGTGAGATGGTCTACCACCACTAAAATGGTGTTGTTGCCGAAACTGATAGGCATTTCTACTATGAAGTCCATTGAAACTGTATGCCATGGATAGGGAGGAATCGGTATAGGACGCAACAATCCAGTACTTCTTTGATGCTGTGATTTAGCCTGAATACATATGGGACACTTGGTAACGTATTCTTCAATGTCTTTCCGCATTGTTTCCCACCAAAAGTACCTGGAGGTAGTCTGGAAAGTCTTGAGCATACCTGGATGTCCACTCAAAGATGAATCATGGGTCCATTGAAGGACTAAGCTTTGTACTTCATGGTCTGGAAGGAACAACTGCTTGTTTCTGAAGAGGAGTTTATCTTTCTTCTGCCGTTGCAGTGGTTCTTTGGCTAACCAGGCTTGTGCATCTAAGAGGTTGCTTTTTTCCTCGACTAGTTTCAGGAAATCCGCAGGACTGGCAATCACTGCTACTGACTGATTGAAGGACGCTCTGTGTAGAAGAAAGGGGGGATCCTCCATCTCTGAATACTGGTCCTTTAGCACTGATTCTGGTCTTGATAAGGCATCCGCCTTGCCATTTTGAGGGCCGGGACGATACTTAATTATAAAGTCAAAATCAGAGAAAAACAACGACCATCGCAATTGGCGAGGTGTTAAAGCCTTTGCACTCTTTAAGAAGAGGAGGTTTTGATGATCGGTAAAGATTTCCACGGTGTGTCTTGCCCCCAACAAATGATGTCTCCATTCTTCGCAAGCTCGCTTGATAGCCAATAACTCCTTATCGGTTATGCTGTAATTAACCTCACTAGAAGACAGTTTTCTGGAGAAATAGGCTACTGGGTGCAGCTGGCCTGTATCCGGATTCCGCTGTGATAATACACCTCCAATAGCAAAATACGATGCATCTGTTTCCAACACGAATGGCTGACTGGCGTCTGGATGGCGTAAGATGGGTGCAGAAATGAAACATGTTTTCATGGTTTGAAAAGCTTGTTCTACAGCTTCAGTCCACTTAAACGTAGCTCCTTTCCTCAAAAGAAGAGTTAATGGCTGGATAATCCTTGAAAATCCTTGTATGAATCGACGATAGAAGTTAGCAAAACCAATGAAGCTCTGCAACGCTTTTACACTAGCTGGTGATTCCCATTGTGTTATGGCTTGAATCTTCTTGTGATCCATTCGTAATCCCTTAGGACCGATGATGTATCCAAGGAACTCAACTTTAACCGTGGGCGGCCAGCTACGCTCCGTCTGCGGAGTGTGCGTAGTTCCGCCTACTCCGCATTTTGCGGAGCTGGCGGAGCCAGGCGGCACTACGCACGCTCCGCAGACGGAGCGTAGCTGGCCGCCACCCGCCTCCCTCCCGCCCTCCCTAAATACTTTAAAATAAAAGAACGCAATAATTTTAAAAGCACTTACCTTGCCGCCGCTGGCCGCCGCGTTCCCCGGGGCTCGTTCTCTTCCGCCTTCCGTATTTTGCAGTAATGCGCATGCGCGGACGGCCGCGCATGCGCATTTTCACAAGAAAATGCGCATGCGCGGCCGCCCGCGCATGCGCATTACTGCAAAATACGGAAGACGGAAGGGAACGAGCCCCGGGGAACGCGGCGGCCAGCGGCGGCAAGGTAAGTGCTTTTAAAATTATTGCGTTCTTTTATTTTAAAGTATTTAGGGAGGGCGGGAGGGAGGCGGGTTGCGGGGCTGCCAGCCAGTGGTTTTGCGGAGTGGGGCTACGCGGAGTGCGGAGGTGGGCGTAGTTTCTCGCCCACTTCGCGTAGCTCCGCGAAGCCCCACTCCGCGAACTCCGCCCAGGCCTACTCAACTTCAGTGGTATGGAATAGACATTTCTCCAATTTGGCATATCATTCGTGCCTTTGTAGTCGTTCCAATACTTCCATTACATGCTTAACGTGATCCTCCTGCGTGGCAGAGTAGATGAGGATGTCGTCGATATAAACTATGCATGACACATCCAATAAACCCCTTAGTACCTCATCCATGAAAAATTGAAACGCCGCCGGGGCATTGCACAAACCAAAGGGCATCACCTGATATTCGTAGAGCCCATATTTAGTGCGGAAAGCAGTCTTCCATTCGTCTCCGCGACGAACCCGCACCAAATGGTATGCCCCCCGCAGATCAAGTTTAGTAAATATCGTCGCATCCAATAGCACTGGTATTAATGGAAGGGGGTACCTGTTCTTTCTGGTTACCCTATTGATGGCTCGGTAGTCGATACAAGTTCGCAAACCCCCTTCTTTTTTCGGGATAAAGATGAGGCTGGAGACGTGGCGGGACGTATGAAACCTGAGGCTAAGAGCTTCTTTAAATACTCCTGAAGGTAAACATTTTCTGCCTCTGTGAGAGCGTATATTCTGCTACATGGAATGTTGGCCCCAGGTTCTAACTCGATCACACAATCATAATCCCGATGAGGGGGTAGTTTGCTAGCTTCTTTCTCATCGAAGACGTCTCCATACTGGCTATACACCTCAGGAAGAGAGGAGATGGCATTCACTTCGAGATGTATTCCTGCTCCTGCTAGAGTGCTTGCTGGGGTTTCCACGTGTATTGTCTCATGAATACAAGGGAGGGAACAATGGTCCGTGCAGTACGCGGAACTCAAGGGGATAGTACGAGCAGCCCATTTAACTACAGGATCATGCAAAGTTAACCAGGGCATTCCCAATATTAGTTTGAACTGCGGGGCATCTATTAAATCAAAAGCAATATATTCATGATGATTTTGTCCCACTCGCATCACCAACTGACTTGTATGGTAACACACCGGCCCAGAAGTTAGATCAGACCCATCCACAGCTTTCACCGCTTCGGGGGTCTCTTTTTGGATACAAGGAATTCCAAGTCTTTTGGCATATTGCAGATCGATAAAGTTTCCCGTTGCTCCACTATCCAACATTGCGTGTACCATCACAGGTTGACCACCTGGCCATTGTATTGTAACGCATACATTCATGTGGGATACAGCCGGCTGCATTGTATTGGCTACGGCATGGTAGTCCTCTTGTTCTGTGTCTGGGCTCAAGCAAGGGGTCTGGAACTCACTTGAGCATTCTCGTTTCCCGCCGTGTTGAGGGGATGCTCCACCACAGAATGAGAACGTGTACCTTTGGTCTTTGCTCTACATTCTCTAATGAAGTGTCCGGATTTCCCACAATACATGCAGAGTTTTTGGTTGCGTCTGCGGGTGCGCTCTTCCGGGGATAAGGGTCCTCTTACCCCTCCGATTTGCATTGGTTCAGGGGTATCGGAGGTTGTAGCACCTTCTGCAGCAGCTTTAGGTTTTACCGTTGGAAATCGGAAATCATACCGATGTTTGTCACCTCTGCGTTCTTGTAGTCGGTGATCCAGCTGAACAGTGAGGTCAATTAATTCTTCACAGGTGGTAGGCAAGGTAACCACTTGTGCCAATACATCCTTCAATTCTCCTCGCAATCCTTGATAGAACAAGGAGACCCTCTTTGTAGTTGGCCAATCAGTTTCAACAACAAGACGGTTAAAATTGGTAATGTAAGACAACAAGTCTTGGGATCCTTGTTTCAAAGTAATCAATTCCCTGTCTAAGGTCAACATATGTGCCTTACGGTCAAACAGTTTACGCATCTCCTCACAAAATCCCTCAAAGTCATCCAATACAGGATTCTTCCTTTCAATGAGCGGGAACGACCAACTAGCTGCGTTACCCCCCAAATATGACAACATAAAGGCTGTTTTGGAGTGGTCATCAGGGAATACAGTAGGTTTACACAAAAAATGTAATCTACACTGACCCAGGAAGGTACCAAATTTCTTAGGGTCCCCCAAAAACCTTTCTGGAGGCGCCAGAGGCAATTGAATTGGTTGCACTACTTGAATGGTAGAAGGGCCTTGCCCTCCTCCCTGTACAATGGGGTTCTGAGTGTGCATCGGAGGTGGTAAGGTAGCTTCTCTAATGTAATGGGCTCCTCTTGAACCAGCAGGACTAGTTCGTGCCATTCTCGCTACCTCCTGACGTAGAATACCCATCTCCTTTCTCATTTCATGGTTTTCCCCTCTGACTGCATCTACCTCCACCCGTAAAGCGTTAAGGGCTTCTAACATAGATGATAGAATAGTCTCAGTCTCCATCGCTCAGGCTGTAGTAGAACGTGGGCTTGTCACTCTGTCATGTTCAGCCAGACTGACTAACCTTGATATCCGGTACAGCAGGAGCGAGGCCGAAGCTAACTTCCTTCTTCCCTAGACACGGTACCACAGGCGAGCGTAAGACCAACACTCGCATATAGGACCCTACCCAGGGAAGGGGAAAAGTGGATAAATAAAATATAAAGAAGTGGCAGCCAGAAACCATCTACAGGACTTGACAGCAGGAGAAACGCCAAACGTAGAGGTTGTAGATAGATACCTGCACAGGGATACAAGAGCAAGACAGTTACCCTTTGCCCTACCACACTCTACCTTTCTTTGTATTTTATAGGAGGACTGACACTTACTCAATAAGGCTTCCACTCACGCTTAGGAAAAAGAAGGCAAAAATAGGAAAAAATAAAGTAAAAGAAAAGAAGAAAGGATCTGCCCAAGACCCTTATATCCAGAAAGAAGCTAAAGGCTTCTCAAGTAATATTCTGCAATGCCACATGCTGGTTTCCCAAATAATAAGATCAAGGTTCCTTTAGAATGTTCCAAATGCCAGACTCGAAAAACAATATGTCACAGAGTTCTGTATCCGAGCCACACAACAGCTCTTCAGAAATCCAAAAATGTTCAGCAAGGTACCATTGCCAAAAAACAACTTATGAGAATAATCAAGTCTTGCAAAATTAACCAGAAGAGTTTCCAAAACACTCTTCTTTACTAGCAACCTGCTAGAATACTCACTGAAGAATGACGGTAACGGGAGGATATCAAAAGAGTTTAGAGCTGCAGACTCCGGATACCATAATCCTAATCCAGGGCACAACGTGTTTCCCCCAGCTCACCACACGGCTCTTCAGCCAGCGGCTCCCGGTGTCAGCGCGGCTCCCCAGCGCTGCTCTCTCATCGGCTCCAGCGCGGCTCCCGGTGTCAGCGCGGCTCCCCAGCGCTGCTCTCACAACGGCTCACGCTGAACGATCGGCTGTAAATTCTCCTGTGGCCAACTCCTGATAATTCGAGCCACAAAAACAAACACTAATTCACAGAAGGCTCAGTTCAAACGAAGTACGAGAAAACTCAGGTGACAAGCACCGCGGCAAGCGCTGAGGAAGACTAAATAGAAAACGGACAGAACAAGTGGACAGAGAGAAAGGACTGCAGCAAGCATTCTGGGATATGTAGTCCCTCTAACGGGCTTGAATCGTGACAGAACCCCCTCTCAATGACCGACGTCTCGGCGGTCCACCAGGCTTCATAGGGAATCTAGTGTGGAAACGCCTCAACAACCCAGGACAGTGCAAATTACCAAGAGGTTCCCAGGAACGCTCCTCAGGTCCATACCCCTTCCAATCAATCAGATATTGCAAGGCCCCCCGCACCCTCCTGGAATCCAGCACTGCCTTAACTTCGTACTCAGTGTCCCCTTCCACCGTCACCGGCTGGGGTCTGGCTACGGTTCTGGTCCCCGGAATGTATGGTTTCAGCAAAGACACATGGAAAACGGGATGAATGTGCCAAGAAGAAGGAAGCTTCAATTTCATGGCTACTGGATTAATCACAGCAACAATGGGATAAGGACCCACAAACTTAGGTTGCAAACGCGTGTTGCCCTTCAACCGCAAGTATTTGGTACTCAACCACACCTTGTCTCCCACTACATAGCATGGTTCTGGGGTTCTCTTTCTGTCCGCCTGCGTTTTGTCACGGTTTCTGGCTGCCTCCAATTGCTCTTTGGCGGACTGCAAAACAGAGTGAAGGTGGGCATGATGTTGTTGTATGGAGGGATGAGAAGAGGGGCATAACTGATCAAATGGCAATGAATTAGGATGGTACCCAGTGAGACAAAAGAAAGGAGAGCATCCTAACGAAGAGTGAGTCGAGTTATTATAGGCAAACTCAGCCATCCACAACAACGTTCTCCACTCTTCCTCCTGTTGCAGTGTAAAGCATCTTAAATACTGCTCTAGCGTCTGATTCAGTCTTTCTGTTTTACCATCCGTCTGCGGATGATATCTTGTTGATAGCCTGGCATCTATTCTCATCACTTCACACAAGGACTTCCAGAATTTTGAAGTGAACTGAGTACCTCTATCCGTTATAAGAACAGAAGGAAGTCCGTGCAACCGTACTACATTCTGTAGAAAGACTATAGCCAGTTCGCCTGAGGTGGGTAACTTAGGTAGTGCAATAAAATGACCCATTTTGGTGAGATGGTCTACCACCACTAAAATGGTGTTGTTGCCGAAACTGATAGGCATTTCTACTATGAAGTCCATTGAAACTGTATGCCATGGATAGGGAGGAATCGGTATAGGACGCAACAATCCAGTACTTCTTTGATGCTGTGATTTAGCCTGAATACATATGGGACACTTGGTAACGTATTCTTCAATGTCTTTCCGCATTGTTTCCCACCAAAAGTACCTGGAGGTAGTCTGGAAAGTCTTGAGCATACCTGGATGTCCACTCAAAGATGAATCATGGGTCCATTGAAGGACTAAGCTTTGTACTTCATGGTCTGGAAGGAACAACTGCTTGTTTCTGAAGAGGAGTTTATCTTTCTTCTGCCGTTGCAGTGGTTCTTTGGCTAACCAGGCTTGTGCATCTAAGAGGTCGCTTTTTTCCTCGACTAGTTTCAGGAAATCCGCAGGACTGGCAATCACTGCTACTGACTGATTGAAGGACGCTCTGTGTAGAAGAAAGGGGGGATCCTCCATCTCTGAATACTGGTCCTTTAGCACTGATTCTGGTCTTGATAAGGCATCCGCCTTGCCATTTTGAGGGCCAGGACGATACTTAATTATAAAGTCAAAATCAGAAAAAAACAACGACCATCGCAATTGGCGAGGTGTTAAAGCCTTTGCACTCTTTAAGAAGAGGAGGTTTTGATGATCGGTAAAGATTTCCACGGTGTGTCTTGCCCCCAACAAATGATGTCTCCATTCTTCGCAAGCTCGCTTGATAGCCAATAACTCCTTATCGGTTATGCTGTAATTAACCTCACTAGAAGACAGTTTTCTGGAGAAATAGGCTACTGGGTGCAGCTGGCCTGTATCCGGATTCCGCTGTGATAATACACCTCCAATAGCAAAATACGATGCATCTGTTTCCAACACGAATGGCTGACTGGCGTCTGGATGGCGTAAGATGGGTGCAGAAATGAAACATGTTTTCATGGTTTGAAAAGCTTGTTCTGCAGCTTCAGTCCACTTAAACGTAGCTCCTTTCCTCAAAAGAAGAGTTAATGGCTGGATAATCCTTGAAAATCCTTGTATGAATCGACGATAGAAGTTAGCAAAACCAATGAAGCTCTGCAACGCTTTTACACTAGCTGGTGATTCCCATTGTGTTATGGCTTGAATCTTCTTGTGATCCATTCGTAATCCCTTAGGACCGATGATGTATCCAAGGAACTCCACTTCAGTGGTATGGAATAGACATTTCTCCAATTTGGCATATCATTCGTGCCTTTGTAGTCGTTCCAATACTTCCATTACATGCTTAACGTGATCCTCCTGCGTGGCAGAGTAGATGAGGATGTCGTCGATATAAACTATGCATGACACATCCAATAAACCCCTTAGTACCTCATCCATGAAAAATTGAAACGCCGCCGGGGCATTGCACAAACCAAAGGGCATCACCTGATATTCGTAGAGCCCATATTTAGTGCGGAAAGCAGTCTTCCATTCGTCTCCGCGACGAACCCGCACCAAATGGTATGCCCCCCGCAGATCAAGTTTAGTAAATATTGTCGCATCCAATAGCACTGGTATTAATGGAAGGGGGTACCTGTTCTTTCTGGTTACCCTATTGATGGCTCGGTAGTCGATACAAGTTCGCAAACCCCCTTCTTTTTTCGGGATAAAGATGAGGCTGGAGACGTGGCGGGACGTATGAAACCTGAGGCTAAGAGCTTCTTTAGATACTCCTGAAGGTAAACATTTTCTGCCTCTGTGAGAGCGTATATTCTGCTACATGGAATGTTGGCCCCAGGTTCTAACTCGATCACACAATCATAATCCCGATGAGGGGGTAGTTTGCTAGCTTCTTTCTCATCGAAGACGTCTCCATACTGGCTATACACCTCAGGAAGAGAGGAGATGGCATTCACTTCGAGATGTATTCCTGCTCCTGCTAGAGTGCTTGCTGGGGTTTCCACGTGTATTGTCTCATGAATACAAGGGAGGGAACAATGGTCCGTGCAGTACGCGGAACTCAAGGGGATAGTACGAGCAGCCCATTTAACTACAGGATCATGCAAAGTTAACCAGGGCATTCCCAATATTAGTTTGAACTGCGGGGCATCTATTAAATCAAAAGCAATATATTCATGATGATTTTGTCCCACTCGCATCACCAACTGACTTGTATGGTAACACACCGGCCCAGAAGTTAGATCAGACCCATCCACCGCTTTCACCGCTTCGGGGGTCTCTTTTTGGATACAAGGAATTCCAAGTCTTTTGGCATATTGCAGATCGATAAAGTTTCCCGTTGCTCCACTATCCAACATTGCGTGTACCATCACAGGTTGACCACCTGGCCATTGTATTGTAACGCATACATTCATGTGGGGTACAGCCGGCTGCATTGTATTGGCTACGGCATGGTAGTCCTCTTGTTCTGTGTCTGGGCTCAAGCAAGGGGTCTTGAACTCACTTGAGCATTCTCGTTTCCCACCGTGTTGAGGGGATGCTCCACCACAGAATGAGAACGTGTACCTTTGGTCTTTGCTCTACATTCTCTAATGAAGTGTCCGGATTTCCCACAATACATGCAGAGTTTTTGGTTGCGTCTGCGGGTGCGCTCTTCCGGGGATAAGGGTCCTCTTACCCCTCCGATTTGCATTGGTTCAGGGGTATCGGAGGTTGTAGCGCCTTCTGCAGCAGCTTTAGGTTTTACCGTTGGAAATCGGAAATCATACCGATGTTTGTCACCTCTGCGTTCTTGTAGTCGGTGATCCAGCTGAACAGTGAGGTCAATTAATTCTTCACAGGTGGTAGGCAAGGTAACCACTTGTGCCAATACATCCTTCAATTCTCCTAGCAATCCTTGATAGAACAAGGAGACCCTCTTTGTAGTTGGCCAATCAGTTTCAACAACAAGACGGTTAAAATTGGTAATGTAAGACAACAAGTCTTGGGATCCTTGTTTCAAAGTAATCAATTCCCTGTCTAAGGTCAACATATGTGCCTTACGGTCAAACAGTTTACGCATCTCCTCACAAAATCCCTCAAAGTCATCCAATACAGGATCCTTCCTTTCAATGAGCGGGAACGACCAACTAGCTGCGTTACCCCCCAAATATGACAACATAAAGGCTGTTTTGGAGTGGTCATCAGGGAATACAGTAGGTTTACACAAAAAATGTAATCTACACTGACCCAGGAAGGTACCAAATTTCTTAGGGTCCCCCAAAAACCTTTCTGGAGGCGCCAGAGGCAATTGAATTGGTTGCACTACTTGAATGGTAGAAGGGCCTTGCCCTCCTCCCTGTACAATGGGGTTCTGAGTGTGCATCGGAGGTGGTAAGGTAGCTTCTCTAATGTAATGGGCTCCTCTTGAACCAGCAGGACTAGTTCGTGCCATTCTCGCTACCTCCTGACGTAGAATACCCATCTCCTTTCTCATTTCATGGTTTTCCCCTCTGACTGCATCTACCTCCACCCGTAAAGCGTTAAGGGCTTCTAACATAGATGATAGAATAGTCTCAGTCTCCATCGCTCAGGCTGTAGTAGAACGTGGGCTTGTCACTCTGTCATGTTCAGCCAGACTGACTAACCTTGATATCCGGTACAGCAGGAGCGAGGCCGAAGCTAACTTCCTTCTTCCCTAGACACGGTACCACAGGCGAGCGTAAGACCAACACTCGCATATAGGACCCTACCCAGGGAAGGGGAAAAGTGGATAAATAAAATATAAAGAAGTGGCAGCCAGAAACCATCTACAGGACTTGACAGCAGGAGAAACGCCAAACGTAGAGGTTGTAGATAGATACCTGCACAGGGATACAAGAGCAAGACAGTTACCCTTTGCCCTACCACACTCTACCTTTCTTTGTATTTTATAGGAGGACTGACACTTACTCAATAAGGCTTCCACTCACGCTTAGGAAAAAGAAGGCAAAAATAGGAAAAAATAAAGTAAAAGAAAAGAAGAAAGGATCTGCCCAAGACCCTTATATCCAGAAAGAAGCTAAAGGCTTCTCAAGTAATATTCTGCAATGCCACATGCTGGTTTCCCAAATAATAAGATCAAGGTTCCTTTAGAATGTTCCAAATGCCAGACTCGAAAAACAATATGTCACAGAGTTCTGTATCCGAGCCACACAACAGCTCTTCAGAAATCCAAAAATGTTCAGCAAGGTACCATTGCCAAAAAACAACTTATGAGAATAATCAAGTCTTGCAAAATTAACCAGAAGAGTTTCCAAAACACTCTTCTTTACTAGCAACCTGCTAGAATACTCACTGAAGAATGACGGTAACGGGAGGATATCAAAAGAGTTTAGAGCTGCAGACTCCGGATACCATAATCCTAATCCAGGGCACAACGTGTTTCCCCCAGCTCACCACACGGCTCTTCAGCCAGCGGCTCCCGGTGTCAGCGCGGCTCGGCGTTGCTTATCTCATCGGCTCCAGCGCGGCTCCCCAGCGCTACTCTCTCATCGGCTCCAGCGCGGCTCCCGGTGTCAGCGCGGCTCCCCAGCGCTGCTCTCACAACGGCTCACGCTGAACGATCGGCTGTAAATTCTCCTGTGGCCAACTCCTGATAATTCGAGCCACAAAAACAAACACTAATTCACAGAAGGCTCAGTTCAAACGAAGTACGAGAAAACTCAGGTGACAAGCACCGCGGCAAGCGCTGAGGAAGACTAAATAGAAAACGGACAGAACAAGTGGACAGAGAGAAAGGACTGCAGCAAGCATTCTGGGATATGTAGTCCCTCTAACGGGCTTGAATCGTGACAGAACCCCCTCTCAATGACCGACGTCTCGGCGGTCCACCAGGCTTCATAGGGAATCTAGTGTGGAAACGCCTCAACAACCCAGGACAGTGCAAATTACCAAGAGGTTCCCAGGAACGCTCCTCAGGTCCATACCCCTTCCAATCAATCAGATATTGCAAGGCCCCCCGCACCCTCCTGGAATCCAGCACTGCCTTAACTTCGTACTCAGTGTCCCCTTCCACCGTCACCGGCTGGGGTCTGGCTACGGTTCTGGTCCCCGGAATGTATGGTTTCAGCAAAGACACATGGAAAACGGGATGAATGTGCCAAGAAGAAGGAAGCTTCAATTTCATGGCTACTGGATTAATCACAGCAACAATGGGATAAGGACCCACAAACTTAGGTTGCAAACGCGTGTTGCCCTTCAACCGCAAGTATTTGGTACTCAACCACACCTTGTCTCCCACTACATAGCATGGTTCTGGGGTTCTCTTTCTGTCCGCCTGCGTTTTGTCACGGTTTCTGGCTGCCTCCAATTGCTCTTTGGCGGACTGCAAAACAGAGTGAAGGTGGGCATGATGTTGTTGTATGGAGGGATGAGAAGAGGGGCATAACTGATCAAATGGCAATGAATTAGGATGGTACCCAGTGAGACAAAAGAAAGGAGAGCATCCTAACGAAGAGTGAGTCGAGTTATTATAGGCAAACTCAGCCATCCACAACAACGTTCTCCACTCTTCCTCCTGTTGCAGTGTAAAGCATCTTAAATACTGCTCTAGCGTCTGATTCAGTCTTTCTGTTTTACCATCCGTCTGCGGATGATATCTTGTTGATAGCCTAGCATCTATTCTCATCACTTCACACAAGGCCTTCCAGAATTTTGAAGTGAACTGAGTACCTCTATCCGTTATAAGAACAGAAGGAAGTCCGTGCAACCGTACTACATTCTGTAGAAAGACTATAGCCAGTTCGCCTGAGGTGGGTAACTTAGGTAGTGCAATAAAATGACCCATTTTGGTGAGATGGTCTACCACCACTAAAATGGTGTTGTTGCCGAAACTGATAGGCATTTCTACTATGAAGTCCATTGAAACTGTATGCCATGGATAGGGAGGAATCGGTATAGGACGCAACAATCCAGTACTTCTTTGATGCTGTGATTTAGCCTGAATACATATGGGACACTTGGTAACGTATTCTTCAATGTCTTTCCGCATTGTTTCCCACCAAAAGTACCTGGAGGTAGTCTGGAAAGTCTTGAGCATACCTGGATGTCCACTCAAAGATGAATCATGGGTCCATTGAAGGACTAAGCTTTGTACTTCATGGTCTGGAAGGAACAACTGCTTGTTTCTGAAGAGGAGTTTATCTTTCTTCTGCCGTTGCAGTGGTTCTTTGGCTAACCAGGCTTGTGCATCTAAGAGGTCGCTTTTTTCCTCGACTAGTTTCAGGAAATCCGCAGGACTGGCAATCACTGCTACTGACTGATTGAAGGACGCTCTGTGTAGAAGAAAGGGGGGATCCTCCATCTCTGAATACTGGTCCTTTAGCACTGATTCTGGTCTTGATAAGGCATCCGCCTTGCCATTTTGAGGGCCAGGACGATACTTAATTATAAAGTCAAAATCAGAGAAAAACAACGACCATCGCAATTGGCGAGGTGTTAAAGCCTTTGCACTCTTTAAGAAGAGGAGGTTTTGATGATCGGTAAAGATTTCCACGGTGTGTCTTGCCCCCAACAAATGATGTCTCCATTCTTCGCAAGCTCGCTTGATAGCCAATAACTCCTTATCGGTTATGCTGTAATTAACCTCACTAGAAGACAGTTTTCTGGAGAAATAGGCTACTGGGTGCAGCTGGCCTGTATCCGGATTCCGCTGTGATAATACACCTCCAATAGCAAAATACGATGCATCTGTTTCCAACACGAATGGCTGACTGGCGTCTGGATGGCGTAAGATGGGTGCAGAAATGAAACATGTTTTCATGGTTTGAAAAGCTTGTTCTGCAGCTTCAGTCCACTTAAACGTAGCTCCTTTCCTCAAAAGAAGAGTTAATGGCTGGATAATCCTTGAAAATCCTTGTATGAATCGACGATAGAAGTTAGCAAAACCAATGAAGCTCTGCAACGCTTTTACACTAGCTGGTGATTCCCATTGTGTTATGGCTTGAATCTTCTTGTGATCCATTCGTAATCCCTTAGGACCGATGATGTATCCAATGAACTCCACTTCAGTGGTATGGAATAGACATTTCTCCAATTTGGCATATCATTCGTGCCTTTGTAGTCGTTCCAATACTTCCATTACATGCTTAACGTGATCCTCCTGCGTGGCAGAGTAGATGAGGATGTCGTCGATATAAACTATGCATGACACATCCAATAAACCCCTTAGTACCTCATCCATGAAAAATTGAAACGCCGCCGGGGCATTGCACAAACCAAAGGGCATCACCTGATATTCGTAGAGCCCATATTTAGTGCGGAAAGCAGTCTTCCATTCGTCTCCGCGACGAACCCGCACCAAATGGTATGCCCCCCGCAGATCAAGTTTAGTAAATATTGTCGCATCCAATAGCACTGGTATTAATGGAAGGGGGTACCTGTTCTTTCTGGTTACCCTATTGATGGCTCGGTAGTCGATACAAGTTCGCAAACCCCCTTCTTTTTTCGGGATAAAGATGAGGCTGGAGACGTGGCGGGACGTATGAAACCTGAGGCTAAGAGCTTCTTTAGATACTCCTGAAGGTAAACATTTTCTGCCTCTGTGAGAGCGTATATTCTGCTACATGGAATGTTGGCCCCAGGTTCTAACTCGATCACACAATCATAATCCCGATGAGGGGGTAGTTTGCTAGCTTCTTTCTCATCGAAGACGTCTCCATACTGGCTATACACCTCAGGAAGAGAGGAGATGGCATTCACTTCGAGATGTATTCCTGCTCCTGCTAGAGTGCTTGCTGGGGTTTCCACGTGTATTGTCTCATGAATACAAGGGAGGGAACAATGGTCCGTGCAGTACGCGGAACTCAAGGGGATAGTACGAGCAGCCCATTTAACTACAGGATCATGCAAAGTTAACCAGGGCATTCCCAATATTAGTTTGAACTGCGGGGCATCTATTAAATCAAAAGCAATATATTCATGATGATTTTGTCCCACTCGCATCACCAACTGACTTGTATGGTAACACACCAGCCCAGAAGTTAGATCAGACCCATCCACAGCTTTCACCGCTTCGGGGGTCTCTTTTTGGATACAAGGAATTCCAAGTCTTTTGGCATATTGCAGATCGATAAAGTTTCCCGTTGCTCCACTATCCAACATTGCGTGTACCATCACAGGTTGACCACCTGGCCATTGTATTGTAACGCATACATTCATGTGGGGTACAGCCGGCTGCATTGTATTGGCTACGGCATGGTAGTCCTCTTGTTCTGTGTCTGGGCTCAAGCAAGGGGTCTGGAACTCACTTGAGCATTCTCGTTTCCCGCCGTGTTGAGGGGATGCTCCACCACAGAATGAGAACGTGTACCTTTGGTCTTTGCTCTACATTCTCTAATGAAGTGTCCGGATTTCCCACAATACATGCAGAGTTTTTGGTTGCGTCTGCGGGTGCGCTCTTCCGGGGATAAGGGTCCTCTTACCCCTCCGATTTGCATTGGTTCAGGGGTATCGGAGGTTGTAGCGCCTTCTGCAGCAGCTTTAGGTTTTACCGTTGGAAATCGGAAATCATACCGATGTTTGTCACCTCTGCGTTCTTGTAGTCGGTGATCCAGCTGAACAGTGAGGTCAATTAATTCTTCACAGGTGGTAGGCAAGGTAACCACTTGTGCCAATACATCCTTCAATTCTCCTCGCAATCCTTGATAGAACAAGGAGACCCTCTTTGTAGTTGGCCAATCAGTTTCAACAACAAGACGGTTAAAATTGGTAATGTAAGACAACAAGTCTTGGGATCCTTGTTTCAAAGTAATCAATTCCCTGTCTAAGGTCAACATATGTGCCTTACGGTCAAACAGTTTACGCATCTCCTCACAAAATCCCTCAAAGTCATCCAATACAGGATCCTTCCTTTCAATGAGCGGGAACGACCAACTAGCTGCGTTACCCCCCAAATATGACAACATAAAGGCTGTTTTGGAGTGGTCATCAGGGAATACAGTAGGTTTACACAAAAAATGTAATCTACACTGACCCAGGAAGGTACCAAATTTCTTAGGGTCCCCCAAAAACCTTTCTGGAGGCGCCAGAGGCAATTGAATTTGTTGCACTACTTGAATGGTAGAAGGGCCTTGCCCTCCTCCCTGTACAATGGGGTTCTGAGTGTGCATCGGAGGTGGTAAGGTAGCTTCTCTAATGTAATGGGCTCCTCTTGAACCAGCAGGACTAGTTCGTGCCATTCTCGCTACCTCCTGACGTAGAATACCCATCTCCTTTCTCATTTCATGGTTTTACCCTCTGACTGCATCTACCTCCACCCGTAAAGCGTTAAGGGCTTCTAACATAGATGATAGAATAGTCTCAGTCTCCATCGCTCAGGCTGTAGTAGAACGTGGGCTTGTCACTCTGTCATGTTCAGCCAGACTGACTAACCTTGATATCCGGTACAGCAGGAGCGAGGCCGAAGCTAACTTCCTTCTTCCCTAGACACGGTACCACAGGCGAGCGTAAGACCAACACTCGCATATAGGACCCTACCCAGGGAAGGGGAAAAGTGGATAAATAAAATATAAAGAAGTGGCAGCCAGAAACCATCTACAGGACTTGACAGCAGGAGAAACGCCAAACGTAGAGGTTGTAGATAGATACCTGCACAGGGATACAAGAGCAAGACAGTTACCCTTTGCCCTACCACACTCTACCTTTCTTTGTATTTTATAGGAGGACTGACACTTACTCAATAAGGCTTCCACTCACGCTTAGGAAAAAGAAGGCAAAAATAGGAAAAAATAAAGTAAAAGAAAAGAAGAAAGGATCTGCCCAAGACCCTTATATCCAGAAAGAAGCTAAAGGCTTCTCAAGTAATCTTCTGCAATGCCACAGGCTGGTTTCCCAAATAATAAGATCAAGGTTCCTTTAGAATGTTCCAAATGCCAGACTCGAAAAACAATATGTCACAGAGTTCTGTATCCGAGCCACACAACAGCTCTTCAGTAATCCAAAAATGTTCAGCAAGGTACCATTGCCAAAAAACAACTTATGAGAATAATCAAGTCTTGCAAAATTAACCAGAAGAGTTTCCAAAACACTCTTCTTTACTAGCAACCCGCTAGAATACTCACTGAAGAATGACGGTAACGAGAGGATATCAAAAGAGTTTAGAGCTGCAGACTCCGGATACCGTAATCCTAATCCAGGGCACAACGTGTTTCCCCCAGCTCACCACACGGCTCTTCAGCGGCTCCCGGAGTCAGCGCGGCTCCCCGGCGTTGCTTATCTCATCGGCTCCAGCGCGGCTCCCCAGCGCTGCTCTCTCATCGGCTCCAGCGCGGCTCCCGGTGTCAGCGCGGCTCCCCAGCGCTGCTCTCACAACGGCTCACGCTGAACGATCGGCTGTAAATTCTCCTGTGGCCAACTCCTGATAATTCGAGCCACTAATTCACAGAAGGCTCAGTTCAAACGAAGTACGAGAAAACTCAGGTGACAAGCACCGCGGCAAGCGCTGAGGAAGACTAAATAGAAAACGGACAGAACAAGTGGACAGAGAGAAAGGACTGCGGCAAGCATTCTGGGATATGTAGTCCCTCTAACGGGCTTGAATCGTGACAAAAGGACAGAACTGGTTTGGACTGAGCTGAGAGACTTTTTAACACACGAGAACAAAGGAAAATGTGGTATAAATATTGGGGGCCAGACCTCATAACTTTAGAATACTTCTGTACTTAAAAGGAACCTCTGCCAAGGAGAAGAGCTGGAGAAGCTGAAGGAGGAGTACTGTCCAATTGCTGTGTGGATGCTTTGCTGGGTTGGCCTGCAGTGGGTGCTTCTGCTAAGGAGAGGACAAAGGACTGGACTTTGCTGTGTACCCTGCTTGTGAAGTTTCTCCTAGGGCTTGTGTGTGCTTGTCTCCTGTTAAGAAGTCTCAGGGACACAAAAGACTTCCTAAAAATCGGCTTGTGCTGCTGAACTCTGCCATATGTGAGTCCTACCCTTGCCAGAGGTGCCTCCCTCCACTCAAAGGGCCTCAGAAGTGGGTTTTGCAGCTGAACTCTGTAAGAACCGGAGCGAAGCAACATGAAGCCTTGCAAAGTCCTGCCACACAGCTGCGCACTCCTCAGAACCGACGCCAGACGAAGCAATGCCCAGCGAAGCCTCTCTGCACAGGCCCCAGCACCAACGCTGGATCATGCGAAGCCTCGCAAAGCGACGCCTCACCTCCGGTGTACAACACATTAGACCTGGGCCCCAAATTTACCACAATGCTGGGGCGCAGTAAGAAACTGATGCATCTCCTCCCCAGACAGTAAGAAACCGACGTATCACCTCCTCCCCAGTAAGGAACCGATGCACCACCTCCCCTGCGTGGCAGTAAGGAACCGATGCATCACCTCCATGGGAGCAAGGAACCAACGCATCACCTCTGCGTGTAAGAAACTGATGCATCACCTTCCCTGCAGCTGTCTTTGCTTGTGATTTTTGACGCATCCCAGGTACTTTACTTTGAAAGTGACGCATCCATGATTTGCCATGGACAAAACTGTTTTTACATTTTGAAAGTCATATTGTGGAAAAATATTTTTTGTTGTTATAGTCTTGTTTGGTTTAGATAAAGATATACTATTTTTCTAAAGTGGTGTGGTGTCCATTTGTAGTGTTTTCACTGTATTGCTGTATGTGTGAACTAATGCTTTACTCATTGCCACTGAGATAAGCCTGCCTGCTTGTGCCAAGCTACCAAGTGGGTGAGCAGGGGTTATCTAAGGGCATAACTCCCTCACTAGAAGTAAGGGTTCATACTTGGGCAAAGTTGGAATCCATTGCCAACTAGAGACCCCCATTTCTACCAATTATTTTTAATGGCCATCTTCCAAGATATTTTGGGTGTTTATATTGTGGGCTACCTGGGTGAGATTCTGATATATATATCATGGCACTTTAGAACAGCACTGCACTCATGTTAGAGACATTCTAACCTGGCTAAGGAAACATTCCTTATATGCAAAAGCTGAAAAAGATGTTACTCAAGTCTTTGGCATCACGTTCTTGGGTTTTGAGGTATGTGGGCAGGGAATCAGTATGGACGTCTCCTAGGTGACAGCATTTATTTAAAGGCCAATCCCTCAATCAGTCAAGAAATACAAATGTTCATCTGGCTTGCCAACTTTTTTTTACCGTTCATACAAGACTTCACCAACATCATCCAGCCAGTATTTTAATAGACAAAGAAAGGATGGTCTTTCTGTTTGGGTGAAGAACGATAGCATGGTTAGTAAAACTAAAGACTGCTTTTATGTCTGAGCCATCCAGATGTGCTCCTTTGTTGTGGAAACAGAAGCTTCATGGCTTTGCAATCAGAGTAGCATTGTCACAATGAGATTCTGAGACTGAGGACTTGCATCCTGAAGCTTCTTATTACCAGACTCTTTGACAAACTTAAATAAATGATACAATCTATTGTAGGGAATTATTGGCAATCCAACAAGCACTCACTCACTGGATACATCTATAAGGTGCACATAATACGATAACAGTGTGGACAGACCATAAGAATCTATTGTGGCTTACATCTATAAAATGTGCCAATACTCTGCATGCATGATGAACTTTCTTCTTCTTAAGGTTCCACTATGTCAACATATATAGGCTCAATAAGAGATGTAAACCTCAAGCACATTTTAAATAAACTGATGACTCTGAAGTACCTAGCACTGTTCCTTGTGTCCTTTTTAGATCCATCCCAGATTCCTCTAGTTTCTTAGAACCAGTCAGGAAAAACAGTATATTGAGTCTGAGAAATGGATTATCAGAAAACCTGGTAGAGGATCTTTACAGATGGGTTTGCTATATGCAGTAGAGGCCTTGTTTCTTTTTCTCAAGATGACTCAAACAAATTGTATTAAATTATCTCATGATTCCACTTCAGCTGGACACCCAGGACTGTGGAAGTTGTATGGATTTGATCAGTCAATATTATAGGTGCCCTGTCTCAAAATATTGATAAAGGAGTATTTTCAGAAGTTTGTTGTATGTGCTGAAGCCAAGTCATAACATATGCTTGCACCATGAGCATTGTTGCCCCTTCCCAAGTGCAACACAACCCTGAAAACATTATTTTTATAGACTTAAATTTACTGTTACTTTATCGAAGAATTACCCCCAGCAAATGGTTAGTTACACAACATTGTTGGTAGTCATGGACTACTTCACTAACGTGGGACACTTTATTCCACTTAAGAAACTTACACCTGGAAAAGAACTAGCAGACATCTTCATCATTCACATTTTCTGTTTATATGGTCCCCTAGAATCTATCATCATGGCCAGTGCAACTCAATTTACAGAGCTCTTTTGGAAAAAGCTGATGAAAGAATGGTTATCAGACACTTCAAGTGTACCAGATTTCAGTCTCAAACAAATGGACAATCTGAGAGGCCGAAACAAACTATAGAGTACTATCTGCAATGTTTCTTGATGGATCATCAAAAGTTGTGGATGGGACTGGCAGAGTTTTTATACATTAAGTCTAGATTTTTCGATAGGAAGATCTTCCGGCTTTTGTTCTTATGGATTCCATATGCAGATGTGGCCACAAAAGATCAATAACATCAACAATTCCACAGTTGTCTCAGTGACAATCCTTGTGTGACAACCTTATACTATACAAAGAGCTGCTGATTAACATATTTTGCAAACCCAAAATACAATATCAAGGCTTTGGACATCAATACCAAAGGAAAGCACTAGTATACCAGAAGGAAGATAGGGTTGTTCTGCCTATTAAGTATCCAACAATTCCATAACAGAGATGGTGTACCCTTATGAAGTTCGACTTTAACTTCCCCCTACACATTCAGGGGCATATGTACAAGAGGAGTTGCATTGATCTTGCACCACACATTTTGGTGGAAGCACAACGTAAGTCCAACATGCGAATTATGAAGCCAGCAAGACTACCTTTTGTGGCCCTGAATGGCTCCATAAATCTGGAGTAACGCGACACAGAGCGAATCACTGCATTGCATTGCTCTGCCCTGGAAAGGCATTTCATGTTGCGTGGGTGTTCCCAAGCAACTCCCATGGATTTTGACACATTCCCACATTTTGCAGCATGCAGAGTACGGGAAATATGACACTCTGGATTATTTATGTGCAGGAAGGCGCCCATTTATGCACAAAACCATCCTGCATGCAACATGGGCACTCTTGCACTATGGTGCAAGGGGCCTGCATTGGCGCTAGGCAGCCAAAACTGCACCAGTGCAGGGACAAAGGCAAGATTGCACCCTATCCTTTTAAATACAACTCATTCCTGCCCTTTCCCTGTCACACAGTGCAGCAATGTGCCACTGCGCTGAGTGAGTTTCTCATAAATATGCCCCTCAGCCTCTATTCCAGATAGCTCAAGTTAAGGCCACTGTCTCACATATAGAAGTACCCTTCCTCCAGTTTCCATAGATGCATCTCCAGGTTAGAAGGTGGAGGAAATTGTAGGTTTGAGGTTAATTGCAGTATCTGGTGGCTCGTAGGGGTTACGATATATCTGAAAGATCATGGGAATCTGCAGATTCTGTTCATGAGTTGTGATGGGTGGTGAAGTTCAGTAAGCGCCTCACTTTGAAACCGGGTGCAAACACGTGTTTCAGAGGGAGAGACATTTTTTGGGGAGGGGGAAGTTACACTCAGTAATCAGGCTCAGCACCGATCATGCATAGGGCTAATGGAGGCTGGAGAACAAGACAATGGAAAATAAAGGGATTTGGAACACTATACTGCGAACTGACTGACTTGCCGATACACACACTGTTTCTCCCAGAACTAATGAGAACTAACCAGAGGTGTAATTTGCTTCTGGGGCATGATGGGAAGAGACAGCATTCAAAGTCATTTATGATTTGGAACATTCACCTGTCAATGTGTTTTGAGTTGTTGTGGCTCTCCGCTTTGTATCAGTTCAAACCTGTTATTAGTCTCTCATATTTCTTTCCTCTTGCTTCTCTCACATTAAGTTCCCCTCTTGTCCTCCTTTCTGTATTTTCAGCTATGTTGTGCTTGATACAATACGGAAGCAATCCCTCACGTACCTCTTCAGCATCTGATCTGTATTGTATTGAATTGTATTGTAGTTGCATTTATATAGCGCTTACTACCCCTGACGAGGCATCAAAGCGCTTTTTCGGCAAGTAGCACGCTACTCCGGGACCCATAGAGGATTAGTGTTGAATTAGTGTAGTGAAACATGCAAGTACATTTTAAGTGGTGGATATGTTAGTCAGTTATTTGGATTTGGAATGATAGCAGAAGGATAGAGGAGGGAAAAAGGTTTGTATTTATATAGGGAGTGTTACACCTGATGAGTATTGAATCACTCTACTCTTGAAGCCCATAAAGGATTAGTGGTGAATTAGTATGGTGAAATATGAAAGTAATCTCAGTAGTGGATATTAGTCAGTTATTTGGAGTGAGTAGGATAGCAGAGGGATAAAGGGGGAAGCAAGGTTTGCATTCACATAGCACTTTTTACTTGTTGCATGGGGTGTTGAAGCACGCCACTCCGGAACCCATAAAGGATTAGTGGTAAAAGGATGATGGATTTTTTTGTTTGTTTTGTTTTTAGGTCTTAGCAGTAGGATTAGGCTTTTGGATGAGTAAAAAGGAGTTTTGGAGAGGGAAGTCAGAGGGAGGAGTTTAGAAAGGTTTGTTTTGGGGGATAGGTGTAGTAGAAATAGGTGTCAGATGATACAAGGAGGAGTAGATTAGGAGAGAGTCAAGAAAGGGTTATTTTGGGGATCATAGTAGTGGTATGGGGTTTGGGATAAATGAGAGCGGATGTAGAGGATATATTGATAGATGCATAGGCTGAGAAATAGGGTAGTGAATTGGAAATACTAAATTAGAAGAAAGTGATAAATATATAGATCCATAAGTACCTTAAATTTGTGGATGTGGATGGTGTGGGCTGAGTATTGTTAAATGGGAATATGGGCAGCATTTCTGGCCCTGGCCAGTCTAAAACAGGCTCAAATAGGCAGCTGCCCTTGTCCTCTCCACCCTTAGCCTCTCCGCCCGGGCTGAGACGCCCTAACCCTGGCCTTTTAAAGCCCTTGTAATCAGGTGACCCCTTCAGCCAATAGGAACCCTAGCCCTAACACTATCCAATCACAACACTTGCCCTAAAATCTAGACCCAATAGGAGACCAGGACCTTACAGCCAATCTTAGCCCTAGTCCAAGCACCCAATCAGTTCAAAAACCCTGATCTCAATGTCAATAAAGGCCCTAGCCCTACCAGTAGTCCCAACCCAAGTCCAAGCAACCAATGGTACAGTAAGCCCTAGTCCCTACTTCCATTAGAAAGCATAACCCTACTCTTAGTCCCACAACTAGTCCGGCAACCAATCACACCAGAAGCCCTAATCGCTACTTCCAATTAAAGGTCTAACCCTAGCCCTAGTCCCACCCTACTCCCAACAACCAATAACATAGGAAGCCCTAGTACCTACTTTCAATAGAAATCCTAACCCTAGCCTTAGCCCCAATCCTGCATTCATTAAATCACAGACCCAGAAACCAATCAGAACCCTCAAATACCCAACCAATGAGGACACTAAACCTAATCCAATAGGAACACCAGAAAAACACCAGATACAACCAACAATCAACGTAAACTTGTACCAACCTCTAGCAGACCATATAAGGTCCTAGAGACCTCAGACGAGGTTTGCTGGCCAGGGAGTTGGAAGCTGCTTCTCCTGTTCAGAATCTCCTAGGAGGTAGGCAGGGATGCGGTGAGGGCAGGGATGTCCGGGTTCCGAGAGGGAGGAAACCCTGCATGGCGCCCGCAGACATGCCGCTTCTTAGCAAAATGCCTTATTTGTTGGCGTCCCCAGGTCAAAGGCTACACAATGATGAGCTGTCCCGCGGGTGATGAAACCAACCCGGTTCGCGTGGGCAAGGGCGGCGCTTATTCACGGGGGCAAGGGTTGGGTTTAATCACTACAATCCACCCTTAGATTCAATGCACAACAAAAGGGCTTAGGACATATTGCCATAATGGTTGGAAGCAGATCCTGCCTTTTTGGCGCCCAGACATGCTGAAGAGTCTCTGAAATAAAGGCCCTGAGAGCGGTAAACAAAGAGCTGATTCCCATCTAGGGAGATCTTTCCTCTCGGGGTAAATGCTTGTGCTCACTGCTCCGTATGGTGCCCCTTGCAGCGTCGCCTCTCCAGCCTGCGGGTGCCGATGCAGGGAGGGACCGTGCCTGATGATAGCGAGAGGAGCTAAACAGACTCCTCGGTTTGTGGGAAAAGGCTGCGCGGCGAGATGCCGTGTAGCATGAGCCCCACCACCCCTAAGCTGCCTTCGTCCCAATTTCTCACGACGACCCTATGGGGCCTTGCCTGAGAAATTGCTACCAAGAATCCCGCAGCCACCCACAGCATTACCAACCAACGGCGTGAAAAGCCTTGTGACCGGAGCTGCAGCCCAGTGCAACACCCCCCCCCCTTGGATGAGGAGGGTATCTGCCACTACTGACCCCACCGGAGGTCCGCCCGGTATCTGGGTGGGGAGGATCGTCAGTGCCGATAATGAGGGCATGCTGCCCCCACAAGGAAAAGGCCCAGGACCCGAGCGATCTGCCCAGCAACCCGCAATTTCAACTGGTCCACACGGCCTGGTAAGCTGCAGTCACCGCCGTGCATGGGGAGTACCCCTTTTGGGGAATCTAAACCGCTCCACCTGCAGGGAGGGGGGGGGAGGAGGTGGAACACAAGGTGTGGGAGCCCCGTGAGTACAACCGAAAGGTGGGGCGCCCACTATTCATGGCCTGCTTTCCCTGCTCCGGGCGGGTGCAGCCCCACATCACCACCGCACACGGCCCTTCCACGACACCCGCATAACCCCCCGGGCTCAATGCAGGCTGGCACGCCCAAGCTGACTGACATTTTGTATGCATCCACCTTTGCGCCCGGCCCCGGTCAGCACTGTGCTGGCTTTCGCAAGGAAGGGTTGTGGTGGTGTCCCTTGTGTCCTCCTTTCTGTACATTGAGCTTTGTTGTGCTTCATACAGTTGAGTAGCAATCCCTCACTTACCTCTTCAGCGTCTGACCTGTGTAGTTTGTGAGGGGGCCTAGGGTCCTCTTCTGATATCTCGGTCTTTTTGAGCGGTCCTAATAACAACACCTGCTGTTGAAACCACTGGTTCAGTGACCTTGCATTTCCTCAAACATTGCAGTTGTTCTCTGGCGGCTCTTACCTGTGACAAATCCATGTATTTTGAGAGTGAGAGCCAGTACTGTGTTTCTCTCTCGTTCCCTTTACATTTCTCTCCAATTCCTAAAACAGGTGTGTGAGCCGTATTTCACATTTATGTACCTGTTCAGAGATGGCAGGGCTTTTAGTGGGTCTGCTCCCCAGAAATGGGTCACAAGGGAAGGTGTAAATACTGAAAGGCAGGCTAATGTGCATCTTGGGATCCCTTTGATGCAGATGTTTAAATGCATGGGCAACTGCTCAGGGCCACCACCTTCCAAGAACTCCCAGTATTGTGATCTTTCTATCACTCAATCTCAACTTCATAAGTTTTCCCATACTGCTTCCTTAATGCCAGCTTGAGTTAGCAGCAACTAGGCAATACAATTCAAGGTTGTGGGGCCACGAAAAATTCTAAAGACGACACTGCTTTCAAGATAATGGCAGCAGAGACATTTTTTTATGGCTCATTCTCCCGCTGCACTCCGAAAGAACAGTCTGGCAGCAGAAAGCATTGGGATGCTCCGTGAGTGGTCCTATAACAGCAGTTATGGTCAGGAAAGGAGTCGCAATATTCTAAACTGAGAGCTAATATAAGGAACGTGTAAGCCACTAACATTCTACTATAGCCTTATAGCCCGCGGTAGCGGGTTATACCGGCTATTAAAGGCCCGCTGAATCGTTAAAGGCCCGAGCCGAAGGCGAGGGACTTTAACGAGACACCGGGACTTTAATAGCCGGTATAGCCCGCTACGGCGGGATAAAAGGCTATTAGAACATTCTGCCACTAGAGGGTAGAATGTTCCAACAAATTAAACAAAGGGTTCTCGAAGCTCAAGGGGATATAAATCCCCTCGAGCTTCGGGAAGCCTTTGTAGAACATTGGAATGTTGCTCTGCGGGCCTTTACCGGCCCGTAGAAGCAGGGAGCACTCCATTGTCTGCAATGGAGCTCTCAACATTTCAATGTTCTAATTCTTATTAAAACCTTCAGAATGAGCAGCCATGTTTCTTCTGTTGTTGCTGCTGTTCTCACACAGATAAGTGCCATGTGTATAAAGAGTGTTTAAATCTATTATTTATTTAGTATGTTACTCATGTGAAAGTACAAGCGATGCAGGAAAGTGAGTGAGAGAAGCATAAACATTTACTTTTAAAACAATTTTTGGTTTAACGCTTGTTAATAATCTTGCTGTAAAACTAGACACTCTTTCAGCCATTTAAGCGGACACTGGGGTTTCTAGATTACTGAGGGATTTTATAATTGAAATTTAAGTTGCTTTTAGTTTAGCATTACAAGGTGGCCGATGGCTAACTTTATTGTGATGCAATTTTTTTACATGAGTGCGAGCAACTCTTGTTGTGTCGTAAGCTCCTGGAAGCTGCATGGTTGAGCCGTTGTGCGAGCTTGCTTTGTTAATGGCTGCAACATTTCTGACTTTCTTTGAGTGTGCGTGCCAGAGGAGCATATACATTCAAATTGGTTTGACCTTTTTTCCTTGCCCTATGTGTATAACCCAAGTTGTGTGTGACCAGTTTAAAGTGTTAGGAAGATGTCTTTTGACAGTATGGGAGCGCCATTATGGGAGGATCGATTGTTCTTTGATAAGTGGGATGAAAGTAAGTTCCCAACAATGTCATTATTGGGATTGCTCTGTGGCTCTTATTTTGTTTGGATCTAAGTGCGGCTTTCTTTTGATACGGTCTCTCATCAGGTGCTTCTACAAAGAATGAAGTATTTGGGTATGTAAGGCCTGGCTATGGCCTGGTTGCGTTCTTTTTTTCTGGACTGCTCCTTCCAAATCTTTGTTAAATCATATAACTCCAGCTCTCACACAATACTTTATGGGGCACCTCAGGGCTCTGCCTAGGTCTCCTCCTTGTTTAACATCTACGTGTGGTTTTGGCAGACATAGTGGAAGGTTGCATTCTTCCACAGATTTCCTATGCAGGTGATATCCAAATCATCGTATCCTTATGTCTCAATGAAGATTGTAGCTCTGTGTCTCTTAACTCCTTCCTTACTACTTTGGTGACTTGGATGAACAGTAATTCCCTAAAGTTAAAAGGTAATAAGTTCGACATCCTACTGGTCAACCGCATCTTTGGGGCCCACACTGTTCGCCTGGTGATTTTGGGGCCACTCTGCCCGAGTGGTTAAGAACTTGGGCTTCTGGTCAGATGTCAAGCTTACAGTGGACCAGGAGATCACAAAGGCAGCCTCCTCGTGTTTGAGCATCCTGAGGTGGCTAAGAAAAATACTTTGCCTCCTTCCTGCTTCAGCCCAATGGATGATGGTACACCCAATGATCATTTATAGGCTCATTATAATTCCATTCTTTACTTGGGCACATTGAAAACTACATATAGGCAGCTGCAAGTCATTCAGAATGCAGATGTTTGGCAGCTATATGTTGGGACCTTAGTTAGAATGTGGGGACGGGTGCCACTTTGGCTACTGGACTCTGACAATGTCATTGTGTGGCAGCTCAGAAGTTGCTGCTCTGCAGCACTTATTTTGCCACCCACTCAAGTAGCCTTGAGAAGGGAACTCAGGCCTGCCATTGCACCCACTCAAGTAGCCTTGAGAAGGGAACTCAGGCCTGCCATTGCAGGGCTTGCATGCAGTTTCCTAAACTGCCATGTTGCTCTGGTAAGTGCACGTACTTACCAGACCCTGCCATTCCCTTTCAATACACATCAGGCAACCCTATGGTAGGTCTAGGGTGCCCCCTGGACAGGGTGCAGTGCATGTGAAAGGTGGGTGCATGTACCAAGGTGTGTACCATGTCCTGGCAGTGAAATAATCTCCATTTCTTTTTCACTGCAGAAAGGCCATCTTGCCCATTAGAATAGAATGGAAAGGATGTGCAATGTGTTTGCCAGCCTATCTTCCCAAAAGCTTAAGATGGAAAGGTGAAGTTTAGTATGCTTGAACTCACCCTTCAATTACATATCTTTTTATAAAGATTTTTTTTGCATTATGTGTTTGTAAGCTACTCCGTCAGAAGTGGCTGGGTTTTTGTGCTTTAAACATTTCTGTGTGTTTCTACCTGGTTGTGGATTGACTGGCTGGGTTTGAAAGTGATAGGATCTGGGTAATGTCTTGAACCAGGGGAGGAGGCGAGACAGCACAGGCTGACCTGCATCTGCAGTGTGTAGGGGAATAAGTAGGCCTAGAGGTGAAGAAGCCTGGGCTGGTGCTATAAAGCAATTGTCCCATCTCCTGCTGAGTTAAGAAGGTGTCATTGGTAGGGAGGCACCCAGAACTGGTTTGAGCAGGGGTCAGTGCCCCCTGTAATACAAAGACTTCAAAGCCATTGAGGGGTGAATTCCTTGATCAAGTGTGAACAAGACTGGAGCTACTTCGTGGATCAAGAGGAACTTTTCCAAGGAAGAAGCAACTGAAGAGACTGTTGGATAAGACTGCTCTTGCTGTGTGCTCTGGGGCTGGCCTGCAGTTTGCTGTTTCACTAAGGAAATGCTGTAGGGACTTTGCTGTGTGCTGTGTCCTGAAGTAACTATCCCCAAGGGCCCAAGGTGAGCTGACTCCCTGTTTGGAACCACGGGAACACAAAAGTTTCAATAGAAGACTCTCAGATACGCTGTGGATGCATGTGCTCTGTCTAGCCTGAGACCTTCGCAAGTCTTGCCCTGTGATCTTGGGCACCTGGAGTTCCAAACGAGACTCAAAGATGCGGTGTGTGTGTGCTCTGTCTAGCCTGAGTCCTTTGAGAGGATGGTCCTGTGAACGTGTGTACCGGGGAGCCAAGTAAGTCTTTGCGACACAGTGTGCGTGTGCTTGGGGGTAGCCTAAGACTTTCATGTGGATTGGCCTGTGATCATGTACATCAGAAGAGACCCTCACTGGAGGTGCCCTGTGATCAGGGGCACCAGAAGAAAAAGTGTGTTTCAACGATGCTGTGTGCATGTACCTTCTACCGACTGAGACATGCGCAAGTGGTTCCCTGTGATTGTGGGCACCAGAAGATCAAGTGTGACTCAGCGACGCTTCATGTGTGTGCTGTGCGCAGCCTGAGACCCTTGTGAGGAGTTGTATGGTTATCGTGTACCCGGAGTTTCCGTGAGTCTCACTGACTCGGAGTGTGGGTGCAGTGTGCAGCCTGGGATCTTCCCATTGCCAGGAAATTCAGAGAAATTGCATCGGAGGCCCAAGTCGGTGGATGAGGAGAGGAGAGTGGGTTCCCACACCCCAGGTAACGTGTGTCGACTCCTAGGGCGGGGTGCGGGCTGGTAGGGAGACACTATTGGATTCTCTCTCCGTCTTGCAGCGCGAGCCTCTGCTTCGCCTCGGATTGAGACCCGTGAGCCAAGGGAGTGGCAGCACGGGGCCTGTGTGCAAAGCTGCATTTACTGTGGTCTATCTTACCCATGTGGGGGGAAACTGTGGCCGGAAACTAAATGCAAGCCAGCACGAGTGGTGGAGAGACCGCCAGAGGCACCGTTAACGGTGCCAGAGTAACTTACTGTTAGTTTTGGGGGTGTCTAGTTGGCAGGGGTAGGTACTTTTGAACAAATGGGGACCATTGCGTCTAGTCAGGGTAAGGGGCTACACTCCTAAAATAAGCCCTGCTCACCCCCTTGGTAGCTTGGCACGAGCAGGCAGGCTTATCTCAGAGGAAGAGTGTAAAGCATTTGTAAATACATACAGTAATACAGTGACAACACTACAAATGGACACCACACAGGTTGTTTATGAAAAATAAGTATTTTTATATAGACTTAACACATAAAAACAAACCACAAGCCACAAAAATCTACAATACTGTACTTTAAAAATGGTAGAAATAGCTTAGTTCTCCATAGAGGGTAAATGCAACACTTTATGTCAATGTACCTTTGGATGCGTAACGCTATACAACGAAAGTGTTGCAGGAAAGGTGATGTGTCGGTTCTTTAGACACAGGAACTGTGATGCCTCAGCTCCCTACTGCTGCGTAGGGGATGGTGATGCATCGGTTCTTCTCTGAATGGGGAAGAGATGTGGTGGTTTCTTACTGCGCTTCGTGGCGATGCGACCCGCAATGCCGTGATGCGATGAAGATTCGATGCAATGAAACATATTTGTGATGAGACAACGATCCGTGAACGCCTGACGGCCGTGCGGCGCCTCAACGATTCTTCTGAGGCACGACAGGCCCTGCGACAGGCTTCTCCGGTGATGCGACGGCGACACTCTTCTCCTGCGAGGCGCTTCAGCGATGCGATGCGACAGCGGCAGCGGCGACACCCTTCTTCAGTGATGCAACGAAAGCGGCTGCGACACGCTTCTCCGATGATGCGACGGCATCTGATGTGACGGCAACACTCTTCTCCATCGATGCGAGGCGCTTCTGCGATGCGAAGGGGCAGCGACGGCATCCTTCTTCCGTGATGCGATGACAGCGGCTGCAGCGGTGACATGCTTCTCCTTCGTGAGTCGCGCTTCCAGCTCCTTGTGACACGCAGTCCCTCAGAAGCCCCAACACAACAGCAGGCACTTCAAAAGAACTCAGGGAAGCTGGTTGGTGAAGTCTGTTATCCCTGAGACTTCAGCAGGAGGCAAGCTCTATCTTCAAGCCCTTGGAGATCCTTTACAAGTTGATGAAAGTAGCACAAAGTTCCTTTCTCCTTTCCTTGGCAGTCAGGCAACCATTGCATGCCAATCTCCTAAACAGCACTCAGCTTAGGGATAGTGTCCTCCTTCCGTTTCTCTCTGGTTCTTCTCCTCAGCAAAGGTTCTTCTTGTTTCCCAAAATGTTACTATAATGTTATGTTACTATAAATTTATAAAGCGCATTATCACCCAGATGTATCTAAGCGCTATCCGAGGATGTCCAATAACCAGTGAGGGAAGCACAGAAAGCCTGCTCAAAGGGGCCCCCGCGCCTCCAGGAAAAGCACAGTCTTCAATTTCTTCCTGAAGGGAAGGAGATTAGTTTCCTTCCGTAGTTTACCTGGGAGGCTGTTCCATGCCTAAGCGAAAGTGGTAGAAAAAGCTCTGCCACCCATGGACACAAGGTTAAACCGGGGGCAGATCAAGTTGCAGGCATCAGCTGACCGAAGAGTCCTACTTGTTGTATAATTAATCAGCCAGTCCTTAATATAGCTAGGGGCTGAGCCGTGAATGGCCTTATGCGCAATACAGAGGCTTTTGAATTTAGTTCTCTGAGTGATCGGAAGCCAATGTAGGTCCTGTAATAGGGACGTGACATGAGTTCGCCTTTTTTTTTTTTTTAATTAATTTGCCCGCGTTGTTCATTACAACCTGGAACCTAGCCAGAAGGTTTTTTGGTAAACCATAGTATAGGGAGTTGCCATAAACGAGACGTGACAGAATCAGAGCAGAGACCGCCAGTCTAAGAGTGGAAAATGACAACAGTGAAGACAATTTCCGAAGCTGGCGCAGCAAACTGACACAGGCTCCGACCACAGCCGACACCTGCTGTGTCATAGAAAGCAAGGCATCAATTTTTATACCAAGACTTTTTACTGCCACAGTGGGTTCCAGAAAGGGCCCCAATTCAGATGGCCAAAACAGATCACTCCAAGGGTTTGAAGCTGTGGTGACCACTAAGACTTCGGTTTTAACAGGGTTTATTTTTAATGAATTAGTCGAGATCCAGTTGATGGTAAACTTGAGAATATCTTGCTTTCTCAGGTGAGCCATAGGTGAGTGGTCAATCTGGATCAAGATTTGAATATCGTCGGTATAATTATAAACCCTACAGCCCATCTGATTCAGTGCTGCTATCAGGGGCTGCAGATAGATGTTAAAGAGCAGAGGCGATAAAGCAGAGCCCTGGGGCACTCCACATGCCAGAGTAGCAGAATTGGATACCAGATCCGCTAATTGGACCCACTGGGAGCGGTCCATAAGGAAGGAGGTCAGCCAGGCTAAAGCTGTGCCCTGGATCCCTAGATCCCTAATCCGCAATAATAATTGGCCATGTTTAACAGTATCAAACACCGCGGATAGCTCCAGTAATACCAGGGCACATGGAGTTCTCCTATCAGTCCTATCAGCCCTGAGTCTCAGGTCATCCAGCACGGACAGCATGACCAATTCCGTGCTGTGATGAGCTCTGAACCCAGCCTGATTAGACTTGAGGAGACGATTAGACTCTAGGTGGCATTTAAGGGAATGTAGAACATGCTGTTCTAGGATTTTTTCCAAAAAAGACAGCAGAGAAATTGGCCTTGGTTCTTTAAGTTTTTTGGATTTGCGCCTGGTTTCTTTAGAAGCAGAGTCACTCGAGCTTCCTTAAAGTTAGAGGGAACCAGCCCAGTTTCCAAGGAGCAGTTCAAAAGGGCAAGTACTTTATCCTCCATACCCAGCCATGCTTGCTTGAAAATTTTAGGAGGGCATGGATCGGCTGGAGAGCCTGATTTCACGCGTCCCACCAAGATGGACAGAAGCTCCTTCGTAAGGAAGGGTAAATTAATCAGGAAGTTCGTTGTCAGCCTCGGGGGAGAGTGAGGAGGCTCGATTGAACAGAGAAGGTTCGGGGTGTGACTGATTTCTGCCATCAAGTACTTCCCAGAAAAAAAGTTTGAAAATCTTGGCAATCCTTTAGACTGAAGGTCGGTTTTTGCACCCTAGCCATCCTCAAATCGTTTAGGACCCTGAACACTTCTTTCTGCGGGTTAGCGGCATCCCCGATTGTAGCCTCATAGAATTCGGCCTTCCTTAATCGGATGGCTTTTTTGTATGCGGCGAACTTCAGTACATAGGCGGAGAGGGCGCTGGGTTCATGAGATTTGCACCATTCTCTCTCACATTTCCGAAGGGCTTGCTTTTGTTCCCTGAGAACATTATTAAACCAGGGTGACGCTTTACCCTTGTCCACCAGTTTGATTTTATGGGCCGGTGCCACCACCTCGAAAGCATCCCTAAGTTTAGACAGCAGGGTGGTGCTTTCAATCTCCAGGTCATCCTTCATGGGTGACTGGTTGTCTGGATGCAGTAAGATAGATGTCAGGTCGGTCGCTTTAACCTGCCTCCAACTATGCAGTGTTTTCCATTCAGGCTTGGCATTTGACCTTCTTGTGAGAAGTGGAAATTGGCCCTCAATTAAATAATGGTCTAACCAGGAGCACTGGGAAATGACTATGGGACCAGTCAGTGGGCGGGATGACCAGACCAAATCTAATATGTGGCCTTTCTCATGTGTAGGCCCACACACCATTTGGCTGAGCCCCAAAGAGGTTAAAACCTCTTCTAAGTGCTTTGTCTGGCCGTCCTTCGGGATTACTTCCCAGTGGAAGTTAAAGTCCCTGAGCACCACTAGTCCTTCGTAACGCGTATGAAAATCATGGACTAATTTAAAAAAAGTTACCAAAAACCTAATTGAGGTATTCGGTGGGTGGTAAACTAGGAGGAATAACGCGCAATCTCCGGGGGAGCAAAACTTAACTCCCAATACCTCTGCGCCTTCAATACATTCGGAGCATAGGGTTTCAGTTTCCAGAGCAGTATTGAAAAGGAAAGCTACGCCCCCCACCTCATATTATTCGATCGATTAGCATGGATGGCATTAAAATTAGGGGGCAGCGCCGCCACCAAATCTGGCATGGAAGACTCATTAAGCCATGATTCTGTGACACAGAGGAGGTCCAGGCTGTCTTCTTGCAGAAGCGAGAAGACCTCAAGGCAGTGCCTCTGTAAAGAGCGGGTGTTAAGCAGTGTAACCCTGCACCCTTGATGTTTCACCTGCATTGGAGAATATGCCGGTAAAGGGGCGAATTTGCCTTCCTTGGAATTGCCAACAGTCCCTTACGATCGAGTTTTGCTATCACTCTGTCGGACAGCAATTGGGCTCTATACTTAATGGAAAGCAGTTCTTCATGGGAGTATACAATGGGGGGCCAGGTGGTGTGGCCCCTGGACCCGGCTGGGCGTGGACGGGCGCAGACGGGCTTGCCTTTGACGCGCCTTAGGCGCGCCCGCTGCGCGTGTCTGCTGCGCATCAGAGCCGGCATTCCCCAGAAGTAGTGTTGCCAGGGGGAAGGTCCACCTTCTCTGTCCCCAGAAGTGCGTCACTCCCCAGGGGGACCCGGCTATTGATCAGAAGAGCCCTCCACTCAAACGGCACAAGCTGTGGTGGACCGGGGCCAATGACCGCTAGGACATGCACCAAGGAGCAGCAGAGGAGGAGTAAAACACGAGGGTGAGTTGGGAGAGGGAGTTTCCTAATGTAAAATCCCAAGACTGAGCAGTGACAATGAACAGTAAACGTAAGTTTAAAAGGCAATGTGGAGCTCTGATCACAAATTAAAACGAAGTGTGAAAATTCGCGATTCTGACAGGAGTTAAAAACAAAGTGTACAAATAAGCATACAGGGAGCTCTGACAACAGCATAGCTAGCGCCTCACCAGGTAAGCGCGTCCAGAATGATATAATACATCTTTTAGTGAAGCTGGTTTTAACATTCTGTGTTTGAAAATATCACTTTTAGTGAGCAGGTATTTTCTTGCCTAACTATCCAAGCCTGACTCTGCCAGGTTGTGTATTCTAAAAGTGATCTAAAGTTCTGGGGTTTGGGTCTCCTCTTTTTTACTCATTTTCCCTTTGTTCTCTGAAGGCAGAGAGGCCTTTGCCTAGTCCAAAACAGTTCTGGTCAGTCCTGGAGCACTTTGTTGACAAGACTCTTTCTTTTCTTTCATAGTGTAGGCCAGGGACATCAGACATACCACAGGAGGTGGAGCCAACATTGTGGAGGGAAGGCAAAGCCCTATTCAGGTCCCAGGTGCAACTCCTCCCTCCCATCTACATGCAGATCTCTCTATTCAGCCCTGTGCTGACTCACCAGATCTCCTGGAATCCCTTAGCCCCTGTCACTCAAACTCCACTCAAGGAATACACAACCTGGCAGAGGCAGGCTTGGATAGTTAGGCAAGAAAATACCTGCTCACTAAAAGTGGTATTTTCAAACACAGAGGGCCCGATGTAGGTAATTCCTATTTACCTACTCTTAAATACCGAATCATACCGATTCGGTATTTAAGAGTAGGTAAATAGGAAGGGGGCAGTTGTAGGTATTTCGAATTTTAGAATTACTGAATCAAGCGCCTTGAGACCCTCTGGGTGAGTAGTGCGCTATATAAATTCTTGAACTTGGTAGGATTTGGTATTTACCGATTCGGTAAATATCGAATCGGTATTGCCCATTGATTCCTATGGGTCTTGAATCCCATAGGAATCAATGGGCAATACCGAATCGGTATTTACCGAATCTGTAAATACTGAATCCAGCAAGGGTGCAGGGGGTGTCACTTTGAAACCCTCTAGCACCCCAAGTACGGGCTTGTGTGCCATGTGGCACACATACATGCCCTAAGGGCATGTCTGTGTGTCACATGGCACAGGTGTACATGCACAGATGTGCATGTACACCTGAATTCGGTATTTTACCACCCAATTGTATTGGGTGGTAAAATACCGAATTCTGAAGGCCTGTAGCACTGTAAACAGTGCTACCTACATTAGGAATTTTCCGAATTGGTAAAATTACTGATTCAGTATTTTACAGAATCGGTAAATTTACCTAATCGGTAAATTTACCGATTCTGTAAAATATAGCCCCCTACATATCAATCACCAAATACCGGTCGGTAACGGCTGAATTCGGCCGTTACCGACCGGTATTTGATGACCTACATCGGGCCCAGAATGTTAAAAACCAGTTTCACTAAAATATGTATTATATCATTCTGGGTTCAGGCATACTAAACTCGTATTTCTACCTAGTTCCCTGAGTCAGTTAGGATTATAAGGTGTAATAATCAAACTTAGGGGAATATATCCATGTGTGGTCTTAAAACTTACCCTTAGACCCTCTATTTACTGTTTGGTTTATTTCGTAATAATCAAACTGCCCATCCTGGCCTACGGGGAACAGGTAGCCTCGCAATAGTGAAAAACAAAAATGGCTGTAATTCACTATTAGGACATGCCACACACACCAGGGCATGTCGTACCTTTTACCTACAATGCACCCTACCCTTGGGCCTACAGTAGGGGTGACTAATATGCAGAAAAGGGAAGGTTTAGGGACTGACAAGTGGGTGCACTTGCCCAGTCAACATGGCAGTACCAGACTCCCCACAGGCTCTGCGATGGCAGACACACTTTTATAGTCTGCTTCTGTGGGTGGCACAACCAGTGCTGCAAGCCCACCAGCAGCATTTAGTTTACAAGCCCCAGACACAATCAGTGCACTGTCTAAGATCTGAAAAGTAAACCAAACCAGTCAATCATGGAATCACTTATCCATACATCAATTTACTATAGGGAGAGCATATGCACTTTAGCACTGATCAGCAGTGGTAAAGTGCCCAGAGTCATAAAACCAACAAAAACAGGTCAGACAAAATACAGGAGGAAGGCAAAAATTTAGGGATGACCCTGCAAAAAGGGCCAAGTCCAACACTTACGTATTGCCTTATTTCTGCATACCAGAGTATCTGATGATTGTATAATGCATTGCTTAATTCCTGCACAACCGACTGCCTGTTTTTTCGTATTGCCCATTGCATTA
The DNA here is from genome assembly GCF_964263255.1 of Lissotriton vulgaris. Taxonomy (NCBI): domain Eukaryota; kingdom Metazoa; phylum Chordata; class Amphibia; order Caudata; family Salamandridae; genus Lissotriton; species Lissotriton vulgaris. The sequence continues at coordinate 1,453,057,610 of NC_141693.1, forward strand.
GTTTGGCTAACAAACTGCCTGATAGGTGTGTTACGCATTGCATTAGGTTTGCATAATGAACTGCCTGATACATGTCTTACGCCTTGTCTTAGTCCTGCATCACGATCTGCTGGATTGTCATATTACAAATTGCATTAGTGTTGCATACCGAACTGCCGGATATATGTGTTCCGCATTGCATTAGTTGTGCATAACGAACTGCCTGATAACTAAATTACATGTTGCTTTCCTTTTTCCTAACAGAGTACCTGAAAGGGGACCATACGCATTGCATTACGGGGGAATAGCAGTTTAACACGTTTTTGCTTTACGCATTGTATTACAGTGACGGTACAAATCACCAGATAGCCGTATTAATTTCTACATTGTTCTTATGTAGTGAAGTACCGGATCATTGCATAACGAACTGCATATTACGACATTAGGATTACGTAGGATCGTTTATTTTAGCTCAATAATAATAGGCCAGGGGGAGTATTACCCCGATGCATATGTTGGTTTAGTATTGTGTGGTTGCATCGTATATCTTTTTATAAACATATACTTGTTTTTCTATGAAACTTGTTTGGAGTCTATTTGTGGTGTCATCTTTGGATTGATGTGAGCGTAATTGCAAATACTTTACACATTGGCCTTAAAGATACGCCTGGCTGCTCCTGGCAAGCTACCAAGGGGGTGAAAAGCGGTACAAAAGGGGGTGGTGATGGACGGAGCATCTGAACCAATCAAACACTCACACCCAGTCAAAAGATCTGGGCTTGATCCATCACCGTTCTTTAGCCCACTCTGCCACCCTAGTTCAGACATGGCTATATGCAATCAGTCTGACCCTGTGCCTCATGGGAACAGTCCAGCCCGAACTGCCAAGCCATGCCTTCCCTGGACCGGAAACAAGTTTCCGAGGACCGGTTTCTGGCATTTCAGCCGTCTTCAGCCCGGCTTGTTGAATCCAGTGGCAAAGTGAGCAAGGGACTCACGTCTGAGCATACCCTGCCACACTGATAGCCAGAAACCGGTCCTTGGATGCTTGATTCCAGTCTGGGAAAGACATGGCTTGGTAGTTCAGACTGGACTGTTCCCATGAGGCACAGGGTCAGAGCTGATTTGCATATAGCCAGTGTCTAACCCAGGGTGGTGTGGAGTGCAAAAAAATGATGGATTTAGGCCCAGATCCTTGTACTGGGGTGAATGTATGACATTGTTCTACATTCTGTCCATCAACTGTGTTTTTTGCAATTTTCACCCCGAGTGTGCTGGGTATACTCAGACGTGAGTCCCAGGCTCTCCACACCACTGGAGTCAAGCTATCCAGGCTGATGAAGGCTGATGAAGGCTGATATCCAGAAACCGGTCCTTGGATGCTTGATTCCGGTCTGGGAAAGACATGGCTTGGTAGTTCGGACTGGACTGTTCCCATGAGGCACAGGGTCAGAGCTGATTTGCATATAGCCAGTGTCTAACCCAGGGTGGTGTGGAGTGCAAAAAAACGATAGATTTAGGCCCAGATCCTTGTACTGGGGTGAATGTATGACATTGTTCTACATTCTGTCCATCAACTGTGTTTTTTGCAATTTTCACCCCGAGTGTGCTGGGTATACTCAGACGTGAGTCCCAGGCTCTCCACACCACTGGAGTCAAGCTATCCAGGCTGATAGCCAGAAACCGGTCCTTGGATGCTTGATTCCGGTCTGGGAAAGACATGGCTTGGTAGTTCGGACTGGACTGTTCCCATGAGGCACAGGGTCAGAGCTGATTTGCATATAGCCAGTGTCTAACCCAGGGTTGTGTGGAGTGCAAAAAAACGATAGATTTAGGCCCAGATCATTGTACTGGGGTGAATGTATGACATTGTTCTACATTCTGTCCATCAACTGTGTTTTTTACCAAGGGGGTGAAGCAGGGGATATCTCTAGAGATGACCTGTCTTTTCCCTAACGTTGGGGCTCTCGGGTCCCTGTTTGGCCTACGGTACCTACTTCAGCCAACAAGGGATTCTGGGAATTCTAAAATTTTGGTGGCAGCGGTGGGTTTTTCTAACATTGTTTTTGTAAATGAATGCTGTAGGAATCAAATGTGTATTTGCAAGTTTACTCACATATCCTATGTTGTGAAGTACCTGATCCTTGCATAACGAACTGCATATTACATTAGGATTACGTAGGATTGTTTAGTTTAGCTCAATAATAATAGGCCAGGCAGAGTATTAGCCCGACGCATATGTTGGTTTAGTTTTGTGTGGTCGCATCTTATATCTTTTTATAAACATATACTTGTTTTTCTATGAAACTCATGTGGAGTATATTTGTTGTGTCGTCCTTGGATTGATGTGAGCGTAATTGCAAATACTTTACACATTGACCTTGAAGATAAGCCTGCCTGCTTGTGCCAAGCAACCAAGGGGGTGGAGCGGGGGCTATCTCTAGAGGCGACCTGTCTTTTCCCTAATGTTGGGGCTCGCGAGTCCCTGTTTGGCCTACGGTACCTACCTCAGCCAACCAGTGATCCTGGGAATTCTAACACAAAGTAACAGAAAAGTTTGCATAGGGCTGCAAGATTTTGTCAGATGATGAGGAAAGGGTGAAAAGTGCAAGGATCAGTGTTAAAGTGGCAAGAAAGAAACATCATTACAGGCTAGTACCTCATTTTGACACAGCCCAAAATGGAGAACATCAGTATGATGAAGCAACGCTAATGAAACTCCATTTTAGGAAATGGTCAAAATTACTAAATACATAATGCATTGATTTTTCTGGGAAAATATACTGGACTATGATTGGAAGCCTGGGCTGGTATATGCAAAAACATAAACATTTCTTACAAGTGCTAAAAATTTATTAAATATAAGACTAAATATGTTTTTTTTTAAAAGGGGAAAATAATTTATAAAAATACTAGGGGCTCAGTGGTATTTTTTCTATATCTACTAGGACACAAAAAAGGTAAAACAAGAAGATGTAAAGAGAAAAGCAGAAGATTCCTGTCGAGCCTTGTCAGGATATGCATAGTCACTCTCTAGAGAAGAGGGGGAGACTCGAATATCATCTGCTTTAAGGCAATCTTTAGTAGTAGAATAGCAATATCTGTAAAACATACAAAGAAAGCATAATTAAATTGTCTGACCAAATTGTGTTCTACAGCATTACACAAAGAAAATCGAAAGATGTGTGTTCCCTCAGGTGTACTGGGGAACACTAAGTCGCTCAGGCCTGCTTCTGTCACATCCAGGGACTACTCCACACATCCAGAAAATACACTTACACAATAACGGAACAAGATATGTCCTCTTAAGAAATAGTGCAAACCATTGCCGAGGCTAATGTCCAACAATAAATATCATACTTTTTGCAGAGCCTAACTTCCCTTGCTAACCCTAACTAAGACTCACTAATCAAGTGGGGAATTTCATAAAAGTCAGATTAAACTCTTTAAACCAATGGACACTTTCTCAGTAGCAGTGGGAATCCTTCACTTTGCAGAAGAAACAGGACATCTTTAGAATGCTGCAGAAACTCAATAAAAAAATTAAAGGAAAACAATTTACCAGCAAATATGCAATGGACACAATGCTCCTTTAAACCACGGTGCTGTTTTTTCAAGAATGTGTAGAACTCTTCTGACAGCTTCTTCTTTTAAAATCTTCAGGCATTATATAGAGAGAGTCTGTCACATCTGGAATTACAATTTCCATCATGATGAGGCGCAACCCATCGCCAGATAACACAGTCTGCTGGGTACTGTAGTTCAGAGGATTACATACATTAAAATAACTTCTGTGGCTACAAATAGGTCATGCAACAACCAGCACCTTTATTACCAAAGTCCAACAACGCTATGTTGAAGTGGGTGCCTGACAACTGCTACCGATGCTGATGGGGAAATGAAGGCAGGGTAAGTATAAGAAAGAGAAAATAGGTTGAGGAAAATGGAATTAGAATGTTGATGGGCACGTAATATAGCAGGAGCAGTGGGCAGACAAGTGCCTTACTGGCATTGAGGGGTAGATATGGGCAGGGGAGTGGTAAGCACAGAGAAGGTAGAAAGGAAATGTTAAATAAACTAAATGTGGAAGCAAGGGAGGTGGAAGGGAGAAGTTTATAAGGATGCGTGATTAAATAACGGACATATGAAAAAATAAAGATGATGGACTTGGAGTATACAATAAAAGAATAAAATGAAAATGGGGAAAAAGAAACTCCTACTCAAAATTTTTACCAAGAAGGAACTTCTCCAAGTTGGTTTAAAGAACCTGATGAATATGATTCAAGTTAAGAAAGTTGTAGAAATCGGATTGACCAACAAGAGTCATCCGAACCAGTTTCTTCAGTTTGTATTTTTTCAATATTGCCCACAACCATTTAGAGCATGCGAATACGTAAGCTAAAGGGAAACATTTGATTTCTAAGGAAAACAGTTGCCTGAGACCCTAATAAGAAAGTAGGAAAGTTAGTGCTGAGGGAACATTGTTGGTTGGAGAAGGCTGAAGTGTGAATTCATCCAGATAGGGGACAGCAAAATACACGTATTCTTGAGTCTCTTGTGAGGAATCCTCTACAACTACAAAGGTGTTGTTCAAATGATCATCTGATTTTTTGATTCAGTAGCAGGGGCCATATGTAGGTAGGTTTGAAATACTGATTCCTAATTACTGAATTTTACTGAATCGGTATTTAGAAATCAGTATTTCCCTTGTACGTAATAATTCTGTAAATATTACCGATTCAGTAAAAATCTGTAAACATTTACCGAATCCACAATACCGATCGTTTTTTCCGAATCGGTAAATACAGAATCAGTCAATATTACCGAATCGGTAAATACCGATTCGGAAATTCAAAAAAAAATTGAGGAATCAGCCAATCCTGTGCAACCAACACCCATCCCAACCAGGAGAAGTGGCCACACCCAGGCAGGTACACACAATCAGAACCTTCTGTAGAGGCTGGGAGTGCAGAGGAGAGCAACAGAGCTACTGCCTGAACTTTTTCTGCTAATCCTGCACAATGGCCAGCCAGGACACAAAAAGAGAAGGTGGGGAAAGGAAGGGGAAACTCAAATTCAGTCAGAAGGAACTTCAGGTCCTTGTGGGGGAGGTAGTGAAGCAGCCCACTAAGCTGTTTGAAAAGCAGTCTCTGCAAGTTGCAGAATCTGAAAAACTAAAAATCTGGATTTATGTGCTCAAAAAGCAGTGGTATGATATCAGGATCATCACCAAGAGGAATATGGCTGATCTTAATAAACAAGCCAGCCTGACAGGAGGAGGAAGAAATAGGGCACCTGCCCTGACAGAATTTGAGCAGCTCGTGGAGTCCACGATAGAGCCAGAGAGTGTCTGTGGAATTGGGGATGTAGACAGCTCTGCCAGAGCTGTTTCCAAACAAGGTAAGTAGCATGCACAGCATTGTGCACCCCCCTTCCCCTATCTGAAAACCTCAATTGGGCTATGTGAATCCCACTCCAGTACCATGTTTTAGTTCAGACCAGCAATGCATTATGGGAGATGTAGTCAGTGAAACCCCTATCATGACAGGAATCGCGGTAAACAACAAGGCATGTGAGACACTTCAGCGATAAGCAGGCAGAAAACAATGCGATAGTGTGGCAGAAATGTATTTTTATTTTTGCAACGCAGGGCTGCAGGAACACTGAGCTAATGTACAATTTCTGTACACAGGTTTGGCCGTTTGTGTTGTGGCATAGTGGCCAGAAATTAAAAATATGTCATTACATTTAACAACTGGCTGTGTCTCCTTACTTACTTAAAAATAGTTGCGTGTGATCTCTGTCTCCCATCTGTTGCTGGTGGCACTCCTGCTGCATTGGGCTCTGGCTGTGCAAATTCATCATCATTGTCCTCAAAATCAGTTAATTCCACTTCTGTACCTTTCTTTATGGTAAGGTTGTGCAGCATTGCACAAGTTGCAATGATTTTGCAGCAGATGATGGGTGTGTACTGACGTGCGCTTCTGCTTTTGTGGAGGCAGCAGAACCTTCTTTTCAATAGTCCAAAGGTGCGCTCTACAACGTTCCGTGTTGATTTGTGTGCCACATTGTATCGTCTCTCACTCGGGGTTGATGGGTTTAGGTAGGGAGTGAGGATAAATGACCTGCACGGCATATGCACTGTCGGCTAGGTGAGAAAGAGAGTGCCATTAGTTACATATACCTAAACACATTCATCTGCAGTATCTATCAGGGTGTGTCACAGTGATTTACCTAGCAGGTATCCTTCTCCAAATACTCCCACAGCCAGGCATGTGTAAATCTCACTGTTCTGGAAGATGTATGAGTCGTCGGTGCTCCCCGGAAATTTGGCCACGATGTCAGTGATTATGTTGGCAGCATCGCAGATTACCTGCACATTTATGGAGTAGGTGGACTTTCTGTTCCTGTAGATATACTCATTGGCTACTGGTGGGCAGATTGGAATGTGTGTTCCATCAATACAGCCTATGACATGCAGGAACTGTGCCATCTGGTAAACGTCTGTCTTGGTTTTCAGCAGTTCCGCCTGTGTGTTTGGGAAGCTAATGTAGTGATGCATTCTCTGCATCATGGCATCCAGGAACTTTCTGAAGAAACGGGACAGGCAACTCTGAGACACCCCGCCTATCACCCCCTGGTAACTGCCATATGCGAGTAGATGTAGGCTACAGAGCACCTGCCCATGTGGTAGTATGGCGTGCGTCCTTGGTGTTGGGTGCAGGTATCTTATCAAGTCCAGGATGGTATCGGGTGTAGCCTGTACCTATCACGTATCTCAGCCTCAGTCTGTTGGAAGAGTGTGATGCACTGTCTGTAAATGCGCTCCTCCCGTCTCCAGATCCTCACTCCTGCTGCCTGTAGACATAGCCGCCTTGCATCACCATGGTGATCACACTGTTGCATTTTGGGATTGTTTATATACACTTTTGTTGATTACCACCTGCTTTCAGTCAGTGGTAATTACCGACTCTTAAATACCGAATTTCATGAAATTCGGTATTTCAGATTTTACCTACATCTATTTTCTCGTTTTTCTCGTTTCTTATTTACCGATTCGGTTGTTGTCGTTGGTTGGTTGTGTGAAAAAGCATGAGAATCTGACAATTGTTTGCGAGTGGCTTGTGGGTTTCAATTACTGATTTATTTTAAACATTCCCATAGACTAGTCCCTTTGCCTACGTTGGCCAGATGACTGAAGTGGTTATGAGAGATTCGTGGGTGGATATTAGTTTGTGTGATGTCTATTTATTTAGGTGCACGAGTAGTTAAATCTTTTATGTTGGATGGTGGCTTACAAGACATTTTATGTTCTGCTGATTGGTCAAGTAAGTAAATGTGTAAGAATGTTTATTTAAATCCAGTTGACAGTGATGTGAGCTGTTGATTGCAAGGTTTTAAAGTTCTTGTAAAAGGTTAGCCTCCATGCTTGCTATAAATTTAGATTTTCCACAGCCTGGTGGGCAAAATATGAGCAAAATACAGTATGGGACAATTTAGGAGAAGGTGAAAGACAATGTGTGTTGCGCTTGTATTTGTTTAATTTACAGACAGTTGGGTTTGAAAATCTGCTCACAGCTGGTCAAGGAAGGAAGATGGCTGCTTTTTTTGATGTTTTATTAAGAAGTGTGTTCCACATTCCTGTTTGATGCTGTTGTGAAAGAGCAATACAAGAAGTTTGCATAACATTAGCCTCCATACCTTTATTAAAATTCAGATTTTATGCTAAAAATTCAAGTTTTCTATTTTGTAAGATCCACATGGAAATCTACATCCTGCTGAGGTATTTATTTTAAAGTAAATCAATGCAAGCCAACAACCTAGACCTAAATGTTTTTCTATCTCTGTGGCATGATCATGACCTGTTGCTCACCCTAGCATGGAACAATGCACACCCTCCTTTAGTAGGAAGTGTAATTTAAATGCCTTACTGATCTTTTTTTTAAACCTGGCATGCAGCAGGAATGCATTCTGGTGCCACTCTGTCCGTGACTCAACAGCTTTTGTTAAGCAGCGGGTAAATAGTGCCTGTTTCTGAAAATCCAATTCCATGAAGTGTTTTCAACTTTCATCTTTGACACCAGTGTCCTCATACGACTGCTGTTAATGATATCTTAAATGTCAGCAATGAAGTAGTACCTAAGCCTTCCTGAGCCTTATCGAAACTATCAAGTATCAGGAATGAATTCTGGTGCTACCATGATTGTTTGTGCCAAGGAGTGGGTAATGTCACTTTTCTTCTAGCTAGATAGTGCGTCAAACAGGAGCAGATAACAAATATCAAGAAAAACATGACATCACAGAACACATGATGACATAATCTTAGTGCTTGAATAAAGGAAGCTGTATAACTGGGAATAAAAAGTCAGTCAACTGAAGAATGGAACAATCATTCACCTAGTAGTCACTATTTAGGGAGTGTCCGCTGCAAACAAGAAAGTAACGACCACTGAGAGTGATGAATAGCTTATGTGTCTGTGATAACAACATGATCTTCTACATAAAGTGAAGACATTTGCATTTATAATAAAAGTTAACTTTTGCAACAGAGGTACTAAGTGGTCAAGAGCAGTATGTCCTAATTATGGGAGAGATAAGAACTAGAAGCTACTTCTCAACAAAAGGATTTTAGGGCCAAAGCTCTATAAATGAATCAGGCACCAAACATACCTGATCAAATGTAGAACCACAGACACCCACCATGCCAGAGAAGTTACTGCTATGTCCGGTAATATTGAGCAAAAAGAAATCGAAAGCCGGATTAATGGTGTTAGGCCTTACATCTTCAGTTTGTAACAAGGAAATGATGAAGACCTGATACCATGCAGTTGCCAGGTTATCTGAAAAGTTGAGTCCAAGATTGAAGAGAAACCTTACTGTATCTAGAGAAGAAAAAGAACCTCACCATCTCCAGAGACTGGCCTAGCTGTGACATCCAAGGGACACACTCTTCTTTTGCTAATGATCCACGAGAGCACTGTTCACTTAAGAGAAAATCTCTTAAAGGGCTGGTATCTCATTTATGGCAATTTCAGCAAACCAGTAACTGAATTAACACCCCAAAGGGAGGTGGAACTAGTTACAGGAGATATCTCAAGATGAATATTTTCAGACAAACTGCAGTTCAGTGGTGCCCTGATTACTGGCATGCTTTCACCAGTTAAAGAAGGGTAATATAGCTGACCAGTAAACACTGCTTTTATGATAGCATGTCCTCTCTGTGGAGAAGGGGTCAGGAAAATTGGACTACTTGACTACAGAGTTCTGCAGGCTATGAGAGTCTCTGCTTGGTGAATGATCTGCCTGTAAAGACATGAATGCAAAAATTGCAAGCAATATTGACCAGGTGTTTTAAGCATTTGCTTCCTAGGCATGTTACACGCAACCAACACTTTCTCAATTTGAAGACAGATACAATAGCCTACTTTGTTTGAGAACCACCATCTGATGGCTTATCTGCCCAACAAAAGCTCCAGAGAATTTATGTGGAATGACCTCTCCTGCACATAATCAGATTATCACAACATTAAGGCCAGCAACCGTGAATGGCATGTGCCTTTATGACCAAGGCAGCATAAGGCTTGAAGATTGCCCTTCCATTCCAGGCATAAATGCTGATCATCTACCCCAGAGTCCCTTACTTTTGATTGAGCATTAGGTGGTCAGCATAGGAAAGAACATGGCATAGGTAGGAAAACGTGAATCCTTGAGGGGGTGTCAGAACCCAGTCATCAGTCACTAATTGTAGTGTGTCAGTCAATGTAATCACCCATCAGGCCTTACACAGGGTTAGAAATTGTGTAGCCAGACTTAAATGCAGTACGTGGTGAAACCCTAAAATGGCCACCAGGAGGACAAGGGGAAACATAGTTTAGCACTCTAGTGTTTCTAGGTGAAGGAAGTCAGCGTTAGAACTTTAGCAGCTGAGGAATTGGAATCTTTGCACTTCACCTGAAGAACTTGGAGGTATTGGAAGTCTTGTATATTCAGCGTGCTCAGTTAGTCAGGGTAGCACTTGTCGAATTCTGTACATCGTTTGTAGTTTTGCGACATGCCTAAAAACTCATACGATGTTTAGAAAAGCATTCTGTATAAGCTTATTGTTGTGACTTACTTTTCGTTGTGAATCAACAAAAGGAGAGGTAGGGAAGGAGCAACACTCTTAGTCCCCACTATAACTAGAAAAATAACAACAAAAGAGTGTAACTTGGTTGGAAAATACACAAGTGATGGAGCACAAGAGAGAAACAACACCAATTAGGTTTGTTTAGAAAGCCCTTCATGCTTCATCATCGGGCCCCACTGGGTGTGACCGAATGTCACCCCAGTGTGCTTCAATGCCAGATTTTACTGCGTAGTGGGTAATGTGAAGTTGTGAGGGCTAAGTGATAGATTACGTGAAAAGAGTGTTGTGGTGAGTTTAAAAATGCCTTGATTGTATCAAAAATTGATTTAATGACTGATCAACAAAGACATATTAAAAAAGTGAGTTGGTAAACACTGCCAACTAAATTGAATGGTCTGTTTCCAATATCATTACGTGATGGTCAACATGTTTCTGCCAATGTTGGTGTAATTTACCTGGTATTCGTCAGGACCTATAGTGAATAAACCCCGGCGGTATGGACACGCTAAGGCCGACCCTACCAAGGGACGTGAAAATAAAAAGTCGTCTGTGCAAGTGCAATGAGAAGGGGGCCACACCGAACAAAAAAATCCAGAGACAAGCAGGGTGTGTGCCTCCCGGTTTTTTGTTCGGTAATGATATTGGAAACAGACCATTCAATTTTTAATATGTCTTTGTTGATCAGTCATTAAATCAAATCAAATTATTTTTTTACTTTTCGTTGTGAGCATAACCTAAGAAGCAGTGTCTCTTTAGTGCGCGTTAGTCCCTAGAGGTTCTTTCATGCAAGCGTTCTCTGAAACGCGTCTGAGAGAAAACATATTTATCGGAGGCTCCAGGGCGTGTAAGGTTCAGTGACTTAATATCGAGGGACATAATATAGAATGCCCAAAATATCGACACCAAAATATCGAAGGACAAAATATAGAATCCCTATCTACAAACAGGTAAATACTAAAATATCGAATCCAAAATATAGATTGGTATAAATATAATTAACTAAAATATCACATTTTTTAAATATATTAAAAATAATATAACATTGATTAAATATTAAAAACAATTAAATAAAACATACTAAAAATATTGTAAAAAATCTTAAAATGTAGAAATAATAAATGTAATGTAAAAAGAAGTAGAGAATTTGTTGAATAGCGAGAGGGTAAACAGTAGGGAAAGCTTTACTTTAAAAAAATTAAACATACATGACAAAATTAATACATCATTTTAATACATATACTTCCATAAATAACACTAAAGAATTTGCTATTATGGAAATCAATATTATAAATTAGATATTATGGAATTCAATATTTCATACCCTAAATTCAATATTCTGGGCTGTCTATATATTGGTAATTCGATATTTTGGGCTGTCTATATTTTTGATTCGATATTTTGGGCAGTCTATATTTTGGAATGGATATTTAGGGTGTTCACCGGTGTGTGCATATTTAGAGACGCTATGCCTCTTTGTTTAGTGTCATTTTTGTGTGCATGTGTGGCTGAAGTTTTCCTTTCTTGTTTGCGTTGATCAGGTAACGCGTCTGCGGGAAACCTGAAGTGGCATATATACCAACCTGCGTAGAACACAATTTCCAGCATAATACTATTGTCCCTTTCTGAGGTGTTATTAGGAAGCGGTTTGAGTTCTGTTGTTTTGCTATTGTCTCCCAGTGTATTTAGCCTGAGACATTCCTGTCAGGATAATTTACGATAGGGCTTGAGTTCACATGAGATAGTAAAAACATACATACATACACCATTGGTATAGGGTGAAGGTGCAAGTTAATAACAATACTTACCTGTCAGTGTAATTTTTACTGGCAGCACCATCACTGTATCAATCCCCGTAATTTTTTACCTGAAATTCTGGAAAGAATTATTATTAACAGAAGAAAAGTTTTCAATAACAAGCAATCTGCTTATCAGTAACAGAATAGAAGAGAGGCATTAGCTACAGCAAATTGGGTAAGTGCTTGTAGAGAAATAGAAACTGTAATTAAATTACATTAAGAATAGATAATGTTTCTCTAAAGAATAAATGTGATATTATAGGTTTTCTACATTTGCAGTTCAACAACACAACTCAGAAGAATAACACATCTGCTGAGAGGAACCAGAAGAAAGGCGTAGCTGTCTCTTCTTTGTCCCCTACCCCTTTCCCCCTTTTAGTTTCTTCGCCAGATTGCAGTTGACCGTGGTTTGGCTGGGAAATTGAATAGGGGAGTTGGGAACCAGCGTCAATCTGCTCCTGTGCATTCTGGTGGAACTGATCTGACAGGGGGACCCATAAAAATGACGTTTAGCAAAAGCACAAGAGACACACAAACTGGATAAGCTCCTTCAAGAGAAGTGTGGGAGATTTAGGTGCCAAACCTGGTACCCCACTGAATGTGAAGAACTGTAGGTGAATGAGTCTCAGATGGCAGGAAGAAATATCCACTAATAACTACATAAACTGTTTTTCCAGGACTTCCATCTTTTAAAATTCACTACAAAGCTCAGACATTGAAGTATTGAGATAGCCAGTGAGATAGCCTTTGTCAGTGTGCAGAAGGGGTGGCTGCAGGCCCTGGTCTAGAGCCAGGCCTGCTTTTTAAAAGATTTCTTTTATGGTTTACAGATCTGAAAATAGGATTTGCGGTCCCAAGCGAGGCCCTGGCCATAAACATTGAATTAGGAGTGCAGATTTGATTTAGGGATTTGTTTGGATTTTTTAATCATATATCACATCTAAGAGACTCTGCACACAAACCTGCACGGTCGCCCAACACCCAGCTGTTTCCAGGCAATGCTCCCAACTGCATGCTTCACAATTCCTGGAATGCATTGCCTTGGACTGGTAATAGAAGAGTTGGGCGCAGGGCTTGACCTGTGACCAGCTCTATGCTCAAACAGCTCTGGGTTCCAACTGTGCTGCGCATAACCTTTTGTGGTGACCATTGGTAGTTGAGAGCAGGCTGCCAGGCTCAAATTTTGGAGTGGGGGGACACAGTGTAAACTGTTAGCCCTAGATTTTGAAGTGAAAAGTAAAGATAAAAAATTGGCAGCCAGAACATGTCTTTCTTATGACATAATGCACATCACATGTCCTGTTGAAACACTGTAACCTGAGGAGCAAACACTTTGGGGGCTCAATAGCCTCTTTGTTTTGTAAATTATTTAACTGCAGTCATAGAGTTACTTAGCCCCTCCTAGAATCTTGCCAGGTGAATCAGACTAGTAAGAGAAGGCAAATGTTGTTGATTTTACTGCTGTCTTAGGTGCTTGGCTGAATTGAGAAAAAGAACGACTTTATGAAAAGCTCAGCATCTCAGCGATTGTACCTAAAATAATTAGCAAAAAAGAGGGGTTTAAGGCCTCACAGAGTGTGTGCCTTAGGCTACAGCTCATCATAGCGATGCCTGTAAAGTGCAACATGATTTCACACAGGCATGTGTGCAATATTCCATACAGTAAAAAACAACTTTAAGGTTAGTATAGTGTCAGTTTGATTTAAGGAGGGTTATAATTGAATAATGGAAGAGAAAGCATTGACCTCTGTTTCTAAACGAGAGTGAAAAGGATGTAATCTTGCAGTTTCTCAACTGCACAATGTACGATCAAGAAATATAAGCTCAAATCTCACATCTTCCCAACTTGACCACCTTGACCAAATTGTTTGATCCACAGAACATCGCTTTACTTCACTATTTAATATTTTCCTTTACCATCCCGTTTTAGAGTACATTCAGTACAGAATCTGCACAGTATAAATACTCACTTATAAATGGTTAATATAAAATAATCTTGCTAAACTTTTAATAATAATATTCGCTATATAAATCAACAACATGACAAATTGACACTGGGTAACTCGTGGCAACTTTGTTAGGGCATGGGGTATTCTTTTTTAATAGTGAAACTTTATTGCCATTTTCAACTTTACATCAGGGCACAAGAATATGGGGGCCCAAGGCCTCCTTTTAAATTACACCATGGAGTATCCATCATCACATAAGCAACCACAATCACAACCTTACAGGAAACGTACACGCCACTTTTGTCATCAGAATAGAAGTCTGTCAAGTTTGCCTATGTTCTATCATGAACTGGGGTGGCACAGTGAGCTAAAGAACAATGATGGATTCAACCGGAGAGGAGTTGGCCTAACGGCTAGGGCGGTCAACCTCGAATCTGGGGAACTGGGTTTGAGTCTTGGCAATGACGCTGAACATCCTGTGGTTCTGGGCAAATCACTTAATCTCCCCGTGCCTAACAAAAATGAATGTGTCCTTATGTAATGCAACTAGTGCTATGTAAAGAGCTCTGATACTCGATTCGGGTCAAGTTTGCGCTATATAAAACTCTGAGAAAAAAAACTGAGATCTGTGACTGGGGGTGATTGTCTGAAAAGTTTCAACGCTCCTATCATCTCATTGTGTTTGCTTTGTTCGCCCTAAGTTGGCAGTGTATACCCAGACCTGGGTCCATTGCTCACTTTGCCACTGGATTCAAGCTAGCCTGGCTGATGAGGGGTGTTACCCTGAACCGGTCCCAGCATGCTTGTTTCCGGTCCAGGGAAGACCTGGCTTGGCAGTTCGGGCTGGGCTGTTCCCATGAGGCACAGGGTCAAGACTGATTTGCATATGGCTGGGTCTGAACTGAGATTGCAAAGTGAGCTAAATAATGATGATGGATTTAACCCAGATCTGTTACTGGGGGTGAGTGTCTGAAAAGTTTCAGGGCTCTGTCCATCATCTCCTTGTGTTTGCAATGTAAATTGTGTATGTCAAAGCTGTGGGGTGATGCAATTTATTTTGGCATTCATTGTCTTCGCTGTGACCCAAATCATTTTCCCACCCCCCTCTAAGTTCTAAAGTACTAATATATCTGGTTGGGGAATAACTAGATCTCTGTATATATAGATTCTTTTTTGATGAGCTATTTAGAGATAATCGTGAGTTTGTCTTCCAGCAGGCCAAACTTTGGAGTTGGATGCAGTGGTATAAATGGGACTGTAATAGACTGAACTCCTCTCATAAGTCACTGAATGATTTCATGACTGTATTGGACAGTATATTACCCAATGTATATTATCCCAGTGTTCCACCCTGTGTACCCCTCTAGCTGGACATCACATATAAGCAAAACCATCCACCAGAGGGTCTGTTCTGTCAGTCTTCTTTGTACCATGCCATCCTGAGGTTGGTGCCCTTCCAAAGTGCAGCAACAGTGTTTGTTAGAGGAGGAGGAATATCAAAAGAAACCTTCTCCGGTATAAAAAACGCAAAGGATCAGCATCTCCTAGTGCCCATCGTTTTCAGGCAGGTGTAGGATAAAGTTTGGTCTCAAATAACCAATGATTTATCACCAGGAGGTGAGCCCCCCAATAGTATGAAATGAAATCAGCCATGCCCAATCCACCATCATAGGCAGATTTGAAAACTTTGCCATGATGACTGGTATTGGTGTGAATTGCTCTAAGATGGTTTGTGGAGCGTGTATGGAAGATTATACAACACACAGAGTACTGTGATTGGAACGTTCATTTTGACCAAGGTCACTCTGCCCATGAGAGAGCTCGGGAGAGGCATCCACAGTTGGGTGTTTCATTTCATTTTTAGAAACTGGAGGTATGATTTTGTCCACACCCACTCATAGGTCCTGGAGATATAAATGCCTATGTACTTGATTGCTTCATAACTCATGTTAGGGAAGGTCGATGTATCCAACCCTCCTCAGAGGCCCCACCCCCAATCTAGCAAATGTTAGATTTCTTCTGCATGGCACAAAGGCCAGTCTATAACCCAAATTGATTCAGAATCTCCAAGGCATTTGGTCCAGATATTATAAGATTTTGCAAGTATAGCAGGAGAACATCTGTATAAAGTGAGATCGTTTCTCCAAGACCTTCACTCCCTTTGAAGCTTTTTATATTTCCAAAAAGACGCAGCAAAAAGACACCCCCCTGTTGAGTACCTTGTGAAATGGGAAAGAGTTGTTATTACACCCCATTTACCAGTTCCCTTGCAAGAGGCATGTAGAGAAATTGAGTAATTATTATTAAGACCGAACTCAGCTGCAATTGTTCCAATAGGAAAAATAGGTAATTTCGCTTTAATAAATCAAAGGCCTTCTCCCGATCAGTCTGGAGTACTGCAATAGCCCTTTTCGTGTTTAGTCACCATGGACAAGATGTTGAAATTCTCTGAATAGTGTGTCTGGTTGACTTGTAAGGCACACAGCCTCTTTGAACCCTATGCACTAGGGTCTCAATCACCAATAATAAGCCACTGGTATTTATTTTTGCCATTATTTTTACCTCTGCATTCAGGAGAGAGATCTAATCACACCTATCAGAGGGTCTACCATTCTTTAGAATAACTGTGATCACCGCCTCCCTCATGCCGTTTCATAGGCAGACAGCTTATTTGGCTTCTTGGAACATAACTAATAAATATGGTACCATTTTAGGGGCATTGGCCTTCTACTACTCAACAAGTAAGCCATTTGGTCTCGGACTTTGTCGGATTGCTGAAGGCAAATAGCTTATGTGGTTTATTCAGTTGTTATTTCTTGATTCAGTGAATTTCTTTCCACATTGATAAACACATAATGGGAAACCAAGTTATGTAATATTGTAAAGCAGCTGAGAAGGTTGTGCATCCCAAATGGTAGAACTAGCTGCTGAATTCTGTGAATTCTTGGGGACATGGGGTATTCCTATTCCTGGTTGTTCCATCGTTTAAATAAATGACTTTTAATAAAGGTCACTGAATTCAGTTATATAACCTATGTACAAAATTGAGACGATGGCAAATGTTGAAAAATACTTTTTTACGTTAAAGAGTCTTTATAATATTTGCCATGACATTTGTAGCCTGATTTACATCTTTTGATGATTCGGCTCATGCATCTGTTTTCAGACCAAAGTCAGACCCCTGTCTCAGCACTACCCAAACCTACCCATATCCACCTAGGAAAATGGTATGTCTCCTACGCCCTCGTCTATGTCTTCCCTTACGACCTCTCCCCTCTCATCTTATTCTCTTCACAGCATGATGCTGCCATTCTTTTTGTTTTGTTTGCGTTGTTCAAACCTTTCTCTTTTTCCTGCTTCGCCTTCTTCCTCCACCCATGTGCCTCGCACAGCAGGTGAGCTCGTCTGATCTGACGTGGCCCTCCACTCCAAACCCGTGCAAATGGAAACTCACAGTCAGCCACCTCCCGAGGTAGAAGTTTAGTGTGTGGAATTACTAACCTATGCCGTTAAAAATGTCATGCTATGTGTTTTTTGTTCCGACTCGTAACACAGGATTAAAGAAACCATAAGAGTTTCGAGTTGCTGGCATATCAAATGGATTATAAGAACCGGTATGAGTTATTCGCTTCATTTCTGCAGAGGGCCGTCAGCTGCGCGCAGTCTGACACACGGCGCAGGTATCCGGATTTCTTTGAGTCACCTGCGCGAGAGGTAAGATGTCAGCCTCAGATCAGCTGCAACGGCTCGCGCTCACAAAGCCCTTAATTCGGTTGCATCCGGTTTTTCGTATGAATGATCCCTTGCTGAAATATATGATCAGTCCCAGCTATTTCCTGCAACGCGAGAAGGATCTCCATATCTGATAACCGCCGAATGTGGGCAGGAATTCTGCAGCAACAACGGCGCCTTTGTGCACCTGCTGTTGTTTCCTTCCTCTGAGATGTGGTCGCCGATGCTTCCAAGACCTATTCCAGTGTCATGGCGGACTTCCCACAACTCAACATCTCAAAATTAAAATAAATAGAAAGACATACCTTTGGCATCGCATTAAAAAGAATTGTTGCGTTCCTCCTGTGAGATGTTAGCAGAGCACGTCAGAGCACAGTACTTGTTCAGCGAGAGCCGACCCAAGATTAAAGTACCACTGTCAATGGCGACTTCAAAGTTTAAATATGCAGGCCCTGTTAATACTGAAAGGAATGCAAAGCATATACAGAACCAACAAAAAGGCTCATCAAGGATACAAGGCCAATGGTTATAGGTATAAAATCATACTAGAAATGTTAACTGCGATTGGATTGGTCTATCCTAAACCAACAACATCAGTTCCTACAGAAAAATCATATGTTCCCTTCTTCATAAGGAGGCAGACCCTCCTCTGGCAGGCTATGTCAACTTACCCCGGATTGGCTGCAGAATCTTGTAGTTACATTTACGAAAATACTGATTATTCTTGAGTTGAAAAGGCATAATGCCTTGATAACTTCACGGAATTATTAATTATTCTGCGGCCCAGTCTTTCTCATCTCAGTCTGAATGTATGTGAGGTGAGCTCTGAGAGACACTACCCTGTAATTAATAACTGGGGGGAAGAGAGGCATGGTGAAATGGTGGCTTTTCATTCTTACATAATTCAGCCAAGAACATATGTAGCATTATTTGTATTTTTAATGTGTAACCAGATGAATTGCTCATAAACCACCCGCTTCCAAACTCCTACCTGTATATATGATAAAAACATTGACATACAATGTGTCATTAGTCGCCTATTTTATGATAGAAGTCTTTTTTTAGTGATAGTTTTATACAATGTTTACTAACTTGTGTAAAAGTGTCTAGGATGAAACAAGAAGTTTTGACATGTTAAAACGCCTCTTTGTTGACAGTTACAGAACATCATTATTGGCACACAATGACGGTGGAGGCCAATAACATTTTGGAATTTGAATTAGACCATGTTTGGTTTGAGGTTTGATCCCGAGGACAGATGAAATATGACCTGCCCATTGCAGTGACTAACCCCCAGATTCATCATGCTCCTCTTTTGCGAGTCCTTACAAGCGATTATTAAGGAATCGCTATTAAAGACTCGCAAAACGGGATGCATGTAGAAATCGCAAAATTCATTGCGATTTCTAATGCTTCCTTATTTGCGATTCGCTAATTGCTAATCACAAATAAGGATTGACTCCCCATTCATTCCTATGGGCCAAAGTCAATCCTTATTTGCGATTAGCAATTAGGGAATCGCAAATAAGGATGCGATTTCAAGGGTGCCATGGTGTCCAAAGGACACCCTGTAGCACCCCTGAAATGATGATTTACACTGGTGTTGCGCACACACATGTCCAAAGGACATGTGTGTGTAACATCAAACTTAGAAAAATGCACTAAAGTGCATTTTTCAAAGTTTTCGCTATTTACCACGAAGTCAGACTTCGCGGTAAATAGCGGCCAAAAATTACGATTTCGGAATTTCTAAAATGGTTCATGAATTGCATTTAAGGAATCTCAAATAGAGAGTGGAGAAGTGTGGCTCACGGTGTAGAGCAGGCAGACCCGGAAGCTGAGGTCAGACCCGGGACCAGGGTTCAATTCCCGACGCGGCAGGGTCTTGAGCTCAAAATGTCCATGGACTCGATAATTCTCTCTTCGGTGCCTGCTCTAATCATGGGTTCTCACTCTGCAACTCTGGGCATTAAGCTTGCTTAATCTCCACAACGGCCCCCCTGCGGAGGGATGCCTGGCTTTCACCTTGGGGATGCCCTGTAGGGGCTATCTCACAGGGAAAAGCCAGGACGGGTTCCCAAGGCAAGCGCCGGGAAACCTCCGGGTAGCTGTGCGCTCAATAAATGCAATAATAATAATAATAATAATAATTCCTTAAATGCAATTCCTCGCAATTTAGCGATTTCAAATTTTGCGATTTTTGCATTTGGGATAATGAATCTCAAATGCAAAAAAAGCGCTCGCAAAGGGCGAGATTCGCAGAATCTGGCCCTTTGCCAGACGATTTTTGCTTCATGAATCTGGCTGTAAGTGCAGTACATCACAAGCAGCCAGTGCACAAACTCGCAAATCTTTTGCAGTTGACCATAGCGGGTAGCTGCAACGTCTGAAGATTAGGTGTGGAATGCAATTTGAAATTCATACAGTGGTTTCATGTACAACATATTAGAGACAAGGTGGGAAAAAGAGGAGACTCATCGTTGCACATTCATTGATCACAAATAGGTGTAATTAGGATTTTGAGAAAAATTTACAGAACAAGCATGACTTCCTCATTTAAGAAAAGAAAATTCAGTGGATAAAATGACTACAGACTAGGCGAGGCGCTTAAAGTGTCCAGATATAACTTATTCTTCTTAGAAGTATTAGATGTTGCCTCAATAGGGAATTGTGTACTTTAACCATTAAAACTTCACTTGCTCAATAATGCCTAATAGGTGGGTGAACTGTCACATAGAATGACAGCCTAGGTAGTTAACTCTCTCCGACGTCTTCGGAGTTCAGTTGAATGCATGTTTGAATTGTTCAGTTTGCAAAGGATCAAAAAGCTCTGTTCTTCCGATCATCTGTCTTTTAACCCAGTCTCAAGTACTCTTAGAGCACTTATTCCTTACACTTTCCCTGAAATTCCTTAAAAAAACACACCACTTGTACATACTTTAACATTTTAAAAAAGTGGGGTTGACTATGCGCTTCTCATTATGCCTCTCGCTTGCCTAATGCACACATTTCAGGAGATGCAATCCAGACACACTATATGCGAAACATATGACCACACGCACAGTACACAGACTCCCACAGAACTGATACTTGCACTGCCAGAGATACAAATACCCAAAGCACACATAATCCATGTGATCCAATCATTTGTACATACTTGAAATACCCATAGTCCTGATTTATGAAACACGCCCTCATAAAACACACATTTTCCTGACTCTATATGTGCTAAGGCTGCTATAGACTGCCGACACATAGCCAAAGCACTCAGTACACATAATACAGATGTCTAACTCCTGCCTACATACAAGTGAGTCTACACACTCTTGTAAGAGACACATTACTCACACACACTCATAGGACACACAACCTCTGGACTCTGTATGCACTCCTACAAATATGCACACAGTTCACAATAGTCAATACCCAAAATACACACACGCTCATAACTCTCTGTACACTCAAACATACACTCCTGATTCCACTCCTAAATCACACACATACAACTAACGCATTTCGAACACACACTCCTATTACCATATACAGGCTTGGCACATACACATGCTGAATTCCTGACTCTGTTGATTCTCAGAGGGATGTACATTCACACTAATATACTTGATTGACAGACATAACTGATACAAACAATCTTCAATGCCTGAAACACACACTAAATGAGATACATACTTCCAACACACGCATAGAATCCAGCGATACGCATGCTTGCTCGAAACACACTTTCAGGCTGTCCAATTCAGGCACACACTCCAGGCTTCATATTCCTTCTGACTTTATTTGTTTATTTATATATTTTTATTCATAAAGTTTTATATAGCGCGAACAAGATCCCAGAGGATATCAGAGCGCTTTACATTAGGAAGGAAAGGAAGGACAATAATGCAAAAACAACAACAGGTAGGGATAAAAACAAGAATGATCAAGGTTACACGTAAAAAAGCAACAAGGTGGTTATATTAAACAATAGTAAAAGGTGCATAGTATGTCGTAAGGAAGGGTAGTCGTAAATGATGGTACCAAGAAAGTAGGCACAATGTCATTGGGCAGGAGAGCCTATCCCACTTATGGAAGGAAGTTATTCATGAGGAATCTTTTGACTTCCAGTTTGAACACCGTTGTTGAGGAGATTCTGGGTAATTCCGGAGGTAGCGAGTTCCATACCTTTGGGGCTGAGCCAGAGAAGGCTCAGTGACAAGTTCTCTTTTTGTTAAGGATAAGTGGTTTCGAGAGGAAAGTAGTGGTGCATCTTGAAACTCTTACACCACAAGATAGTTCAAGTTTTTGTGCCAGGTACCTAGGAGTATTGAAGTGGATAGCTTTGTGCGTCATAACAACAATCTTTAACAGTATTCGTGCTTTGTAGGTGAGCCAATTTAGAGATTTTAAGACTGGCGACATGTGCTCACTGCGTTTGGTGCCTGTAACCAGTCTAGCAGCAGCATTCAGTGGAGCCCTTAGTAGAGCCAGCGTGTATTTGGGAAGGCCACAGAGGGTAGCGCTGCCGTAGTCTAGCCTTGGTAGGACAAGCGCTTGGACCACTTGCTTGAAATCATTATGTGGAAGGAAAGGTTTGATATTTCTGAGAGTCCTCATCAATTAGTTTGCACCCTTACATATATTGCGGATATGATTTTTCATATTCAGGTGCCTGTCCATGGTGACTCCTAGAGATTTGGCTGAGTCTACGATGAGAGGAGTGCAGTTGAAAGTAGTGAGGTGACTCAGCCAGAGGTCTATCTTGGGGATGTGGTTCGAAGGGGAGAGATCACATGCTGGACTCTGCAAACTCTTCAGAGGCATAGACTCCTGACACATATACTGCTAAAATACAATCACAGAAAAACAAGGGGCCAATAATACTTCACTTCTTATTGGATGTTAAAACAGGGAGTAGCACAACACAGACACCCGCTAAAATGCCTTAGGCTAACTCAACTCATTTTGAAAAATATAGAGATGTTAAAAAAATATGAATTTTGTTCTCCCAAACTATTGTGATTTTTATGTTCACCTGTGGTTCTATTGACTAAAAACGTCTGTCAAGTTACATTGAAGTGGAGCTAGAACTGTAAATCTATGCTCTCCAATTGATGATTAACTTGTCAATATGTTAGATATTGATATTGTGCAGACAATATAAATGTAGGTCGATAATCTTGACCTTAGTATTTTGATGCCAAACTATACTAAATGACATTTTTTCTATTATATTTCTTAAGCTAAAATGGGTTTAAGGTTAACTAACGTGAGAACAGTGGCTTCACCATACAAATAAGAAGTTAGGAATTTGAGGAGTTTAAGCTATAAATATTTATATTCCTTGTCAGGACCAGAGACAAGGTTTATTCTAGTTTAAAGCCTGCTCACAGTCAACAAGGTCACATCCAGCACTGGTTTAAAAATGTTTGAAAGTGAATTCCAAGGATCAGTTGGTTAAGTCTTCCAGCTAAGTCACCAAGGTAAAAGCCTAAGGTTCCATTGCCCCCTTCATGGAGTGGGCATAAGATCTGGACACATCAATACTGGCCTTCTTCCATAACTCATCACACCCACTTAGCAATAGAGGGAGAAAAAAAACACTAGAAAGGGCTTTCTGAACAAAATCAATAACAGATTGACTCACAGAGGTCTAACCTCCTCCACCATGGCTTCTGAAGCCTGAATGCATTGCACCACACACAATTTTGGGCAATCTTTAAATTTAGGGTCTGAAATCACATCAGTATTTGTTTTGGTCCCTCTTATAGACATTCTGCATGTAATGTCTATGGCACAAAAATCTGACACCCTTCTACACAACACTAGACAAAGCAGAATGGCCGGTTTACCCGACAGTACAGTCCTTGATAAAACACATTTCGTTGCTAAGAAAGAAATATATTTTGCACTCTGTTCCTATCCCCATTCAAAATCTAGATACAGGAAAAACGGAAAGCCTCTTCCCTCTCAAACATTTCTGCATCAAATGGTGCTGCCCTACAGACAACCTGTCAAAAAACAGATGACCTGCTTGAATTGCCAATCTAATAGTATCCAAAAACCTGTAAGCTTATCCCTCTTCAGCCATCACATATAGAAAATTCAGGATATGAAGAATGTTGGACTGTACAGGGTCCATATTATGTTGTAAACACCAATGAGCCCATTGTCATCAAGCTGACTTAGACCTCTTGAATGTACCCTCTGACAAGGCCCATTTGATGAAGTCTGTAGCCTGTCTAGAAAGTTCTGGGAATTCTCAGCATTCCCGGTAATCCTTCAAACCATGAGCCAGAGGGTCCCCTCTGTCAACAAATGATGGCAGTATCCATTGAATCCAAAAGAGTATTCTGATGCTGGAGAAGATGGACTGGTAAATCACAGGAAAGTTTAATCAGAACTGGAAACCAAACTTGAGATCTCCAGATCAGTGTTATTAATGTCATGTATACTTCCTTCCTTCTCACCTGAGCCATGACCCTCTTATTCGTGGTGAATGGTGGAAATCTATTGCCTTTTTCAGTCTTCCAATCCTGAAAAAGAGCATCGGTGGCCATGGCGATGATCCTGCTCAAACGGATGAAGGGAATTACACCAAATTTGGTAGAATGCTACATACAGAAAGAGTGATGTTTTAATTTTTTTTGATTTGGTGTAAATCAGTTCAGTAGTTTTTGAAAAGAAAAGTATTGGTGGCCATTGCTTATGGGTACAGCCTATAGCTGTGAAAATTAGAAGTTGTAGAGTCCTTAAATGGAGGGATCACAGGTAGATGTCCTGTTCTGAAGATGCCAAAAGGATTACTAAAGAAACCTATTGTCTCAAAGAAATATTTATTGTCACTAAGGCCATTTGAGTTTGTTCCTGATCTCCATAATCTTGTTGTTTGGAGGTTTCAGAGTTGCTTGGGCTGAGTCTGCGACAAACCCTAAGAAAGTTATCCTTTGAATCAGGTTGAGTTCTGACTTGTCTGGTTGATGATGAATTCAAGACTTTGCAACATCATGACCGTTGTCCGCAAATGGACCCGAAGGCACCTCTTGCCCATGATCAGGAAGTCTTCCAAGTAGACTATTAGTCTGAGCCCTTGGCCTGAAGGAACTTCATTATCAGGTGTAAGCCCTTCGTATGGCCTCATAGTGCTGATAAAAGCTCAAATGGTAGGGTCTTGAATCCATAGTGTGGGGATTTGTTCTTGTTAGAATGTTGTAGGTTGCTAAGTGATGTGGAATGTTATTCATTGTGGTCAGTGAAGAAACTACATGAGTGGAAGCTGCTGAAGGTCCTGTTACTTCTTATGCTACATTAAAGATCTTCAACCAATATTTCAGCGTTGGAATAATCTTTACATTGGCGATGAGGATGGGAAGTTGTGGAACCCCTTAGATTATTGATGAAAAATTGTGTTACTTTTCAATGGGATGAATCTTGTAACAATGCATTTTTATGTGTAAAAAAAGGAATTTTACGTGCACCCACACTTGGTCATTTCAATGTCAAAGAGAGGATGGCCCTGACACTTCAGAACAGAGGGCAAGGCAGCAAGCCCTTGGAGTCACTCTGGGTTCAAGTGAGATGGATCCAGACCTTGTACTCAGCAAAGCCGAGATCAGCAGGCAGCAGGGCAGCACAGCAAAACAGAAAAGCAATTCTTCCAGATTAGCAGTCAAGCACAATGGCAATCCTTGTAGCACAGAAGGATTTATTCCTGGCAGAGTTCTCACAGGGCCAGTAGTGTACCGTCTTGGTAGGGTCAGAGCCCCAATACTTATACTCCGTTGTGCCTTTCAAGTGGGGATGACTTTCTTCCTAGCCCTGGCTCAAGACTATCAGTAGAGGCTAATCAGATCTTTGTGTGGGAAATAGAACACTGCCTATTCAGGAGTGTCAATTCCTCCCTCTTTTCCTGCCCAGGAAGAGCTATCAGAATGCAGATGAATGAAAATTAGTTCTCTGTTACACCCACCCTTCTCCTGTGTTTATGGCTGTCTAGAGGGAATGCACAAAGTGTAGCTGTCCCCCAACCCATACATTTATTGGAGACAAGCTGCAAGGCACACAGAGCAGTAAGAGCAGAGAAATGTCCACTTTCTAAAAGTGGCATTTCTAAAATAGTAATGTTAAATCCAACTTTACCAGTAAAGAGGATTTATCATTACCATTCCAAAGATATGAAACTTGATGCAACTACTCATTTTTAATCAGGAATTACAGCTTAAAGTGTAGTATCTAATTCCCAGTGCTAGACTCTGAGAGGAGTAGGCCTCACAGTAATGAAAAACGAATTGGGCGTTTGTCAGTACGGGGACATGCAAATTTTACCAGTACATGTCCGACTTTTTATTTACACAGCACCCTCCCCCATGGGCTACCTATGGCCTACCTTAAGGGTGACTTATGTGTAACAAAAGGGGAGTTTTGGGTTTAGCAAGTAGTTTTAAATGCCAAATTGAAGTTGCGGTAAACTGCACACACAGGCCCTGCAATGGAAAGCCTGAGACAGGTTTGAAAGGTTACTTAGATGGGTGGCACAATCAGTGCTGCACGTCCACTAGTAATATTTTGGTTACAGACCCTGGGTATATGGTATAGCACTTTAAAAGGGATTTAAAAATGGGCTTACAAGTAAACTGAATATGTCAATTGGTTATATCAATTATATCATATTTAGAGAAGATAGTACATGAACATTAGCACTGGTTAGTAGTGGTAAAGTGCTCAGAGGCCTAAAGAAATTCACTGAAAAAAATCAAAGGTTAAAACAATGTTATTATCAGTTCAAACATAATTTTTCAAACTAACAAAAGCACTGAAATTAACCAGTTATAGTTATCTGCAGTAACTATACCTCGTTCCCTAAAGTCAATGTAACTCACTCCCTTGCCGGGCACTGCTTGTACACTTACTTAGTACACCACTCATGACATATTTAATTGATGCATTGATAACATACCTAAGATACCTAATAACGTCTGAAATGACATCATTGATAACAACACTACGTATGGCGAGAGCACAAGATATAGCTATTTTAGGTCACGAGTTATAGTTACTTGAGTGTGAGGTTTGCTAATGCTGGGATAGCAAGAAACCAGAGAAGAAAGTATAGTGGCACTGAAGGGTTTATTCAAAGTCCACACGTTTACAAAGCTGTAGGTCAAACATAAAGTAGATTCCTCCGTTAGGCCCGGGGTCCCGGATGGTACATCTGAAAGGCGTCTTCTTACTCCCAGGTGGCGTGGCGCAGAAGGGAAAAGAAAGAGAGAAAACGCCACATTACTGGACTGTTTTGTTTATCCGATACGTGGAAAGGGTAGGGTAAGGGCGTGAGGGAACACCAGGGACCACCACCGTCTGTCGTGTTTCTAAACCAAGGCGACACCGTATCCAACCCCGTCCCTTAGTCACTCTCAGCCGCCCCTTTAGCTGCTCCTCCCTCTGTGTGAAACAATCCCCGTATACGAGCTCGTACCTTGCGGTGCCACACTTCTCCAGGTGAAGTATGGCTGGGCGAAGCGTAGTATCGTTGGCCTCCTGGCTTTCCTGCGGTCGGTCTTTCCCCGTCTCCTGCTTCCGTCTCTTCGGGCAATTCGGTTCCGGGTTCCTTCCGTCCAGCGGCGAAGACGTCCGATGCTTCCTGGGCGGCTCCAGCGTTCGCGCCCTCCTGTTCGAAACCTCGCGTTATCAGCGCCGTCGTGGAAGATGATTGGACATCAGGGTACGACGTCACCGCCGAAGGCCCCGCCTCGGGGTAAGCCCAGGCGGCTGTGGAAGGTGCACGAACATCCTGTGTCCGCCGAGGCGGAAACGAAGAGGGACAAACATCAGTAGCAGAGTCGTGGCAGGTAGGAACCCCCTGACACATCCTCCCCCCAGGATTTCCCCGATCGGGGGAAAGAGGAAACCGGGACAAGAAGTCAGCGTTGCCCTGATCACGACCCTTGCGATGACGGACCTCAATCTGAAAGGGTTGGAGAGCAAGAAACCACCGAAGGATGCGGTCATTGTGGCCACGGTTACGCTGTAGCCAAGTCAAAGGAGCATGGTCCGTATACAAGACAAAAGGACGACCCTCCAGATAGTACCGAAGCTTTTCCACACTCCAGCGGACAGCCAAACACTCTTTTTCAATGGTGGAGTAAGCCTGCTCCCTGGGGAAGAGTTTACGGCTGATGAAAAGAACCGGCCTCTCGAGTCCATCAGAATCCTCCTGTGAAAGGACAGCCCCTATACCCACCCCAGAGGCACCCGTTTGAAGAACGAAAGGCTTCCGATAGTCAGGCGAAATCAGTACAGGTGAAGTCGTAAGGACAGTCTGTAAGGCCTGAAAGGCGGTCGACTCTTTAGGACCAGGGGCTGGTAGCCTTGGGGACGACTGCGTCTTCCTCAATAAGTCCGTGAGAGGTCCGGCCAATTCAGCGAACTGCGGAATGAAGCGCCTGTAGTATCCCACTAAACCCAAGAAAGCCCTCAACTCCCTCTTGGTTTTGGGATAGGAAAGGTCCTGAATAGCCTTAACTTTCTCAGTCTGAGGTTCAATTAGTCCGTTTCCGAGCACGTACCCCAAGTACTTAACCTTTTTGAAGGCGACTCGGGTTTTTTTAGCATTGATGTGGAACCCAGTATCGTGTAAACTAGAGAGTATTTTCTCAAGATGTTCTTTATGTTCTTCCCACGTTTTACTAAAGACCACAATGTCATCCAAATAAGCGGAAGAATACTGCTGATGTGAGGATAGTACAGTGTCCATTGCTCTTTGGAATGTGGCCGGAGCTCCATGGAGGCCAAAAGGAAGAACAGTGAAGTGAAAATGACCTGAGGGGGTGGAGAAGGCCGTTTTCTCCTGATCTGCAGGGTGTAGGGGAATCTGCCAGTAGCCCTTGGTGAGGTTAATAGTCGTAATATATTGGGCCTCACCAAGACGCTCCAACAGTTCATCCACGCGGGGGAGTGGATAAGCATCCTGCTTGGAAACCCTATTTACAGCTCGAAAGTCAATGCAAAAACGGATACTTCCATCCGGTTTTGGGACTAGGACCACTGGAGAGCACCAGTTGCTTTTCGAGGGTACAATGATTCCAGAACGTAACATCTGGTTGATTTAATCCTGAAAGGCCTGTCTACGGGCTTCCGGAATTCTGTAGGGTTTTTGTTTCACTACAGCCCCTTGGGGAGTAAGAATCGTGTGCACTGCTATGTGGGTCTTTCCGGGTTGGTCAGAAAAGACATCCTTATAACAGAGAAGTAGGGCCAGAATCTCTTCTCTTTGAGTCTCCGTTATTTCGGGGTTGACAGGGGTGTTGTGCACTGTGTGAGGGATGGCTTCAACAGTTTGTACTGACTGGGGAGGTTTTCCCAACCATTTTTTTAGGAGGTTGATGTGGTACATCTGGGTCTTGTTCCCTTTGAGACGCAACACATAGGTGGTCTTCCCTATTTTCCTGAGAATCTCAAAAGGACCTTGCCACTCTTTCTTGAGTTTGTGAGTGGAAGATGGCAACAATACTAAAGCCCAGTCACCTACATCCAATTCCCTCCACTTCTTTTCCCTATCGTAAAAGGTCTTTTGTTTCTTTTGGGCTACCGCTAGATGGTCATGGGCCAGCGTTCTCAGTTTGTGGAGTCTCGACTGTAGTTGTCGTGTATAGTCCAAGAGAGCCTCGGCTTCTTGAACTCCCTCTTTTTCCCAACTATCCTTCGTAATCTCCAGTAATGTTCTGGGAGCACGACCAAACAGTAACTCGAACGGGGATGTACCCAGACTAGCTTGTTTTTGGCTTCGAAGGACAAAAAGGGCTAAAGGCAACAACTGGTCCCAGTTCTTACCATCCCCGGACAGAAGTTTCTTTAGGGTAAGTTTTAGACTACCGTTATATCGCTCGACTAGGCCATCAGTCTGGGGATGATATACGGAGGTTTTGATATGCTTGACTCCTAGTTGCTTACAAACTTGGACCATGAGTCGTGATACAAAGGGGGTTCCCTGGTCAGTAATGATTTCTCGAGGAAAACCCATTCTGGAAAAGACTTCTACCAACTTCTGAGCGATGGCTGTAGAAGTGGCTGCTCTGAGAGGGAAGGCCTCAGGATACAGAGTGGCATAGTCAACCAAGACTAAGGCATACAAATGTCCCCTGGTTGATTTCGGTAATGGCCCAATAAGGTCCATCCCTACCCTATCGAATGGTTTTCCGATGATGGGTAGGGGGTTCAATGGAACCGGTGGGGGAACATAAGGATTCCTGCGCTGACATATTTGACACTCCTGGCAGTAACGTTGTATCTGTGCATATACTCCTGGCCAAAAGAAGTGTTTTAAAATAGCCTGTCCTGTCTTTTCTGCCCCTGAGTGGCCCGCCAATAAATGTGCATGTGCAAAAAACAGTATTTGGTCTCTGAAGTCAACAGGCACTAGGAGTTGGGGCGTGTCACCGGATTTGGCTAACCTATACAACAACCCGTTTTCCTCAATAAAGGTGGGAAAGGTTCTCTGTGAAGGGTCTTGAGCGGAACGGGCGATTTGCCAGGCATTAGAAAGCGTAGCGTCATTCAACTGCGCCGTTCTAAAATGTGTGTCTCTAGCCCAGGGTTCGGGAACTAGGAGCGCTTTCCGGGGATCGGTTTGCAAGGCATCCTTCAACAAGACAGAAAACCCCAGATTGTCAGTGCCTATAATCACAGGTTCCGGCAAAGAAGGCATCACTCCCACCACTACCTCGGTTACAGTTCCTGCCGCAGTACACAAACTAACAGTGGCTAGGGGATATTCCTTAACGTCCCCGTGAACACAACGTATATGTACAGTTTTCCCTGCCATTAAACATGAACGAGGAACTAATTCTTGGCGTACCACCGAGTGTTTACACCCAGAATCTAGTAGGGCCCTTACTACTTTCCCATGTATGGTGACACTTACGTAAAACACCGGTCCGGTCTCTTCTGCAAAGAGAAGAGAATATGGTGCATAACTGACGTCCATGGGCTCTTCCTCCCTTTCTTTCGGCTTCTTTCTACAAAACCTCGCTATGTGTCCCCACTCTCCACAATCGTAGCATTGAGGTCCCTGATTAGGTTGTACTTCCGGCTTAGGAAAGCGTGGCCGTTGAGGTTCAAACAGGGGTTTTACAAACTTTTTCTCAACTCTCACTGGTACTGGTTTCAAAGGTTTTTCCGGTTCTTTTACCGGGGGTCGACCCTGAGCACGGGCATAAGAGGTGGCCATTTCAATGGCATGCTTGAGAGTCAATCCTGCGTGTTGTTTCAACCAGCGTTGTGTACCATAAGGAAGGGCCTCTAAAAATTGTTCGAGGTAGATTTTATTCATCACATCGTCTATGTTACCTTCATGTGGTTTCAACCAAAGGTCGGCAGCTGCTTTTAGTTTGTAAAACAGAGTTTTAGGACGATCCCCGGGGGTACCTCGTTCCTGTCGAAATTTGAGTCTGTGCGTTTCTTCATCAACACCCAGTCGATCCAAGATATATTTCTTTACGACAGCATACCCTGCAGTGCCGTCTCTGTTAACTGTTTGATAAGCGGACTGGGCGTCACCGGTCAGTAACGGTGCAAGATAGAATGGCCACCTATCCCCCGGCCAGGCACTGGCTCTGGCAGCTCTTTCAAAATTCAGGAAGAAAGCCAAAGGATCGTCACCTGGAGTGAACTTTTGTAACGGAAGAACGGGACCGGGGGCGTGTGTTCTGCCTTGTCCTAACACTGCCAAAAGTTGATTCTGTCCCTCAGCCAACTTCACGAGATTATCAACTTGAGCCTGCATGGCGTTGGAAAAGGTGGTACGGTCTGTGTCAGCCTGAGTAGCGGTCTGACCTATGGCCCATTCGAGTTTTGTCTGAGCTTCCTTCATTTGTTGAATTAAAGCTTCCATCTTGTATCAGAGGACGGTTCAAAGGAAGATCCGAGTCACGGCACCACTTGTGAGGTTTGCTAATGCTGGGATAGCAAGAAACCAGAGAAGAAAGTATAGTGGCACTGAAGGGTTTATTCAAAGTCCACACGTTTACAAAGCTGTAGGTCAAACATAAAGTAGATTCCTCCGTTAGGCCCGGGGTCCCGGATGGTACGTCTGAAAGGCGTCTTCTTACTCCCAGGTGGCGTGGCGCAGAAGGGAAAAGAAAGAGAGAAAACGCCACATTACTGGACTGTTTTGTTTATCCGATACGTGGAAAGGGTAGGGCAAGGGCGTGAGGGAACACCAGGGACCACCACCGTCTGTCGTGTTTCTAAACCAAGGCGACACCGTATCCAACCCCGTCCCTTAGTCACTCTCAGCCGCCCCTTAAGCTGCTCCTCCCTCTGTGTGAAACAATCCCCGTATACGAGCTCGTACCTTGCGGTGCCACACTTCTCCAGGTGAAGTGTGGCTGGGCGAAGCGTAGTATCGTTGGCCTCCTGGCTTTCCTGCGGTCGGTCTTTCCCCGTCTCCTGCTTCCGTCTCTTCGGGCAATTCGGTTCCGGGTTCCTTCCGTCCAGCGGCGAAGACGTCCGATGCTTCCTGGGCGGCTCCAGCGTTCGCGCCCTCCTGTTCGAAACCTCGCGTTATCAGCGCCGTCGTGGAAGATGATTGGACATCAGGGTACGACGTCACTGCCGAAGGCCCCGCCTCGGGGTAAGCCCAGGCGGCTGTGGAAGGTGCACGAACATCCTGTGTCCGCCGAGGCGGAAACGAAGAGGGACAAACATCAGTAGCAGAGTCCTGGCAGGTAGGAACCCCCTGACATTGAGATAACTATACCTAGTGAATTTCGGTGCTTTTGTTAGTTTAAAACAGTATGCTCAAAGCACATCCACTATAGTTTCTTCATGACAAGATTAGTGTTGATCTGTAATGCTGGGGTGTAAAAATCGGAGGGTCTCAAACATGACATTTTCCAGTTAGTGAGGACTAACAAAAAGGATTTTTTTGTTCATTCACTACTACCAACCAAAATGAATTGGAGACAAATGTTAGTTACAGTGTTGCTGTGTGCAGTCTCATTTCAGCTTGATTTTCTTGCTGAGCTATACTGAGACAGGTATGGCTGTGTTTGATTTCTCATGATGCCAAAATATATATCTCAGTGAGACCTTGTGATGGTGCTTGTCAAGGAAAGCATGGCTCATCTGTGAAATGTACACCTCATCAAGTGTGCCCTCTTCTATGAACAGACTTATAACTATTAATGGTTCACAACACTGAACTGCGTAACTCTGAAGAATAAGTTATTATAGGACTTTGGTTGACAACAATTCCACAGGAAGGCCTCTGGAAAGATTTAACTAGAGCCCACATGTATATTTTGTAGTAGGATCCAAAAAAATTACTGACCAGGCCATTGGTTGAGGTAGAGAGAACTTCTCTGTCTGCATATCTGGATTTTCTGGCCAGCCCAAGCTTTCCAATAAGGAAAAGTCAGCATCAGAGCTAAAATAGATTCTCAACCTTAACGCTTGGCCTTGTGAAAATGGGAAATATTCTGCTACACATCCATGAAGTACCAGAGCCGGGTTCTTGCAGGTCTGTGTTTGTTGAAATGTTATGCGTTTTGTCCTTTCCAATATGGCAGCAGAACACTGACAATTAATTCAAGTGCATTTCAAATGTTCAAAAATCCAAGCAACCAGAATGGGATGGATTTCGCCTCCCCAGAGTCTATGCTGAATAAAGCAGGTCTCACCCTTCTTCCAGAAAGTGCTGAGAAGGCTGGTGGGTGCGTGAAACCATGCAGATACATTGAGTAGTGATCACTGTTTGTGGGGAAAGTGTATTGTTTTTTAAATTTCCTTCATGACACAGAAGCGAGAGGGAAGCAAAAGAAGTGTGTCTAAAATGTCCTTGTTGTATATCTGTGGACCGTAGCTATTTCCATGTTATCTTCTGCTTTCATACAAAAATATGTTTGTGATGATCTAAGTGCTGCCCTAATAATATGTGTAAGGAAGGGGCTCATGCTTAGTCTTCTGTCCTGTTTGTTTCAATGTTTGCAAACAATACTGCATATGCAACCTAGATTACGTTGACAAATATCGTTATTGATTACCTAAATCATTGGTCAAGAGACTTGATAAAGGGAGGATGCTTTCTGGACCGAATTACCCTCTCTGCCCCTCAAAAATGTATAGATGTTGTAGTGCAGCAGTTTAGAATCAAGTTTTGAATATTGGTGAAGTAAAGAGAATTCATCTAGGAACTTGTGAAAATCCCATTCAATTTAGTCTTGGCCACAGACTTGGAATATGGGATAACAATGAGTGAACTCCAGGGTTTGAGTTTTGATGACATTGTAGCTGACAGCTTGAAAATCCTATCTCGTTTAGGGAATGTTTAGAGTCTACTGCCATTTAGTCCTGAAGAAAATTGAGAATCACTCCCTACTATGAAAAAGAACCAAGTAAAGATGTCTCTTCACTGAGCCATCATGACAAAATACTTATGTGCTAATATTGCCCCTAATTGTCTTCTCCTTACTAATGCACCTTTTCTGGAAGATTTGGGGTTCCGCAGAGAGTGGTCACAGATAATGTGGCAATGCATGCAGAACAGGCTTGTTCATCAATACAGCCAAGAGATTATCAGATGCTCTCACAACTCCAATACAAATATAGGAGAATGCCTTAAAGAGCATGATTCAGATGACACGTTAAAACCTGTTTGGTGGAGATTAATGTGGAAATCAATCAAAGTAAAGAATTTGTAGCACAACAGATCACAAATTACAAAAGTCATGAATAAATTATTTCTGGAAGAGGTATATCCGTATTTTAAGGAGGATTATAAAGATAATTCCCCAGGTTCCAGTCAAGATGGAAATGTAACTCAGAGGAAGAAAGGGCAATTATATGGCAGTACTTCAAGCTCACAAGAGTGGAGCAGGGAGGTACTTCAAAATTCTACAGATTTCATATGGGACATAACCTGTTCCATCAATATCAACAAATGTTGCCACTTCCCACCTACTTCCCTCGCTGACCTCTGGAACCTTACGCCCAACTTTTTCTAGGCAGAGTGCAGGACAGAGAAAGAGGAGAGCAGTGAGAATGAGTAGCCCACAAAGAGTGGCTGCTGGAAGAAACAAAGATGATCCTTTAGAGCAAGGCCAAGGACTTAAACAAACCAACTTGATTGTAAACCTTTCTGATAGAGAGTTATCTGAAGATGGGAAGAAGGTCATCATTAAAAGTTTAGGGTTTGTACCTATGTCTCCATAAGACTTCTCCAGTCTTTACTGTAAATTATGGATTTTGTATCTGAAAAATTAGATTACAAGTTTTCTTTAAGGGTAAAACACAGGAAGAATATAACACTGATATGGGATTAAAAAAAACCTCTACATTTTACATCCAGCCACATCCATACCACATGAAGTTATGACATTTAAGCGGACTGTATTGAATGACCTCAACAAACTACCTGCAAAAACCCCAAATCCAAATGTGTCCAATGCAGAGAAATGAGCAATTAAGACTTTATCCAAAGATATCACCATCACTATAAAACCCACAGATAAAGGTGGAGCTACAGTTATACAGTCAACACCTGTCTACACAAATGAATACCTTAAACAATTGGGAAACCAGGGGCAATCAGTAACCCTGGGACCCGGGTAGTGTAATGATAAAGAACACAATGGTCCCTGAAGGAGAAAGTGTAAACCTCAACTTCTATGTAAACTAGTGAATAACCATCAGAGCGGAACAGATGTATTTGTTGGCGCTCCGCCCATAGCTATTACATGCATTTATGGATGTGGTGCTCTTCTAAATAATGAGATTGTTACAAACAGAATTATATAATTATCTTTATTTGATTCAATTCACATTACATCTGGGATCCTTTTGCTTGGTTTGCAACGCATCGAGTATATTAAAGAGATTTTACCTTGATTAAGGTACCTTTCCCAAGTTCATATACTGAAACCTGCAAGCATACCACTCCCCCAGGATGTTTGTGTTTAGCTGTCACCTTATGTACAGTGGATAGTCGTAGATCCCGCCATTCATAGGGGGCCTTTGACTTCATGATTAGGTGAGATTACCAGACATTGAAATGAACTTTCTAGTCACATGGGGATTATTCTAGTATGAATATGAATTGGCTGCACTCGAGCTTTTTTGCATGATTTTGAAAATGCATGATGTATGATGATCACGCAAACATAATGAACTAACTCACCTGGCATGTGCAAATGACTTGAGAGTGGGGTAACCAGAATGAGTGATTCCAAAATATTGCGATATGCATGCCTCACCAACCAGTCAGCTCACTATGTATATTTATAACGTGTCTTTTAAATGTTGGCGTTTGTCTGTTTTTAATTTGCAGGTTGTCAATGTGATGAAATAAGAAAGACATTCATATTTTGGGTGCAAGTTTACACATGCTAGGGAATCACACAGTAGGTAAGACAATTTCACTCACAGACCTACTGGGCAGATTAGGTTGGAAGCAGGTCCTGATGAAATGCTCCTGATCTGCGGAACAGTCTTTAATGACCAGGTAGGTACAGATCCATAATTTGGGTTGGAGTCCCATGCC
This sequence comes from Lissotriton vulgaris, assembly GCF_964263255.1. Classification (NCBI taxonomy): domain Eukaryota; kingdom Metazoa; phylum Chordata; class Amphibia; order Caudata; family Salamandridae; genus Lissotriton; species Lissotriton vulgaris. Next base: position 1,453,093,721 of record NC_141693.1, read on the forward strand.
TTTTTGTTTGGTTTAGTTGATAAAGGGGGGACGTGTGGTAGACCGAATAAACCACTCTGCCCCTCGAGTATTAATAGATGACCAGACTTCATTGGCATGGGAAGCCCCTGATTGCAACAACCCCAAAAGTATACAAACTATGCCACCCCCGAACTTTGGTAAATGAGTTAAAGGACATACTCCACTTACAATAAGGAGTGGGACTAGAAGTTTAATATCTTCCTGCCTTAGGCTACACCATCATTGTCCCTTGAGAGCGCTAGATTTGCATGTGGGGTTCCCTTTTCACTTGGGGCTACTCTCAAAGGAAATGCAGGGAAAACATAAGGACAAAGGCAAGAGGGTGGGAATGGAATTGCTGGCAAAGTCAGTCGAGGAGTTTGGTCTTTTTTGTTCCTACTAGTTAACTAATTGGAGTTCATTTCCTCAAGACATTCCATTGAGCTCACCTTTATTGTACAAATGGTTAGCTTTGACGGTACTCCTTTAGAAAGGTTAATCGTAAAATCTAGTTCACACTGCAGTCGACAACAATATGAGGAATTTAAATGAAAACACTGCTAGTAAATTCAAAAGAATGGCCAAATATTGAATTAAGTTCAAAGTCTGCAATCCCTTAAAAGAGTCTTAAATCTGCTGGGAAATTAAAGATATAAAACGTGGTCCGGTTATGCTGAACTTTGCAGGGTTAGTCTATGGCACAAGAGGTTTGCATTGTCTAACAGTGTCTTTCCTCAAAGGAATCACCATGTCTGAGATCGGGGGCTTTGATATTGAGTTCTTGCAGTTATATCTAAGATGTCAGTCTTGGGGTAGGTTGATTGTACAGATTTCAAACACTGGAAGCCCTGAACGATTAAGCTCATCCAAAAAGATCCTGCTCTTTAAGCATGGTTTAAAAATCCTGTGCATTCTTGTTCCATAAGACTAACCAACAGGAAGTACTCCATGCGGGTATTCAAGTAAGTATTGCACCAACATCATTTTTGAAGGGGTACAGTGAAGGACACACTTGCATTTGATCGAAGCTTTTAGGATCGGGAGACAGGCCGGATATTTACAGACTGCAATCCACACAGGATCACGAAAATAAACCTACTTTGTTGTTCGAGGGGATGAACCCAATATAACTTCAAAGAATTGGCATTCGCTACACGGCTATTTATCACACTGCGAACACAGAGTAGTTGCTTAACAAGGATGGGCTGTACATGCATTCTCTTTCTTGATTGATCTAACACGTGATCCCGGAGAAGGCCTCAGCAGTGGTGACTACTAGTTTTATGACTTTACGGCGTAAAAATCAAAGAAGGCAGAGACCAGGGTCCTCAAGGAGTGAGGGACGGAGTGCTCGCGAATGATGTAAACACAGTTAAGTTTGTGAGGACATGTTTTGAAGAAGTGTGAGATCTTTAAAGGCACACAAGCATAATGGTCCTACTTTGCTAATTTATACCACTTGGAAACGCGTAACCAACATATTGGTTTTGATTGGATGCGCTTTTATGCTCTTTATAGCTGATTAATTGGAGAACTGCGACTTGGAGCAATGCCCGAGGCTGTCGAATCACGTAGTGCAGTGCACCTCTCAGCCTGGTCTTAACCCTGTCGTTATTGTCATGAGCGGACAGGTGAAGCCTGCAGCATTTTACGCTTCTGGAGGGAAGGCAGTGATACAGAATGTTTTCCAAATTCTGTGTTCAATTTTAGAATTCCGAATCTCCTCAGACACTATTACGAGCCCAGGAATTAGTGAAGAATGGGTTGAATTAGGTTGTAGGTCATTGATTAGTCAGTTCAGGCCACCACCAAAAAAAGACACATAAGAAGTAGGTGCTATAGTAACTTCACTGTGCCACCACTTCTAATATAGAAAGGACCTGGATGTGACATCTGTGGGGCTGAGATGTTAAACATTGATCTCTGTCTCAACACTGCCATCAATAACGGTTGAGGAAGTTTTTAGTAATTAACTTCTAGTAGGGCCAAAAATAGGTTTCAGGGAGTAGCTGGTCTGACAAACCATGATGAAAAGTTCTAGATACTGTAGTGATTCAATGTAGTGCTGGGAGGCCAACACCAGTCCATTTGTCCGGCTCCACTTTTTTTGCTGAAGGGCTGAGTGTGCTCACCTGTTCTGTGTGTTTGACTGAATCATGCACTGCTGATGCCCATGTGGTATTTATTCTATGTGCCTGCGCGTGCGACGGAAGCTTGCACTGTTTCTGCCTGCATTCTGGCTAATCAATGCCTACAAGGGGAGCTTCTCTGCTGATAACTATGTGGTGCCTTTTCTGTACTTATATTGGTGTTTTTCCATCTTGATTACTGTTCTCAAGAGTCTTGTCCAGGTGAGTGACCATTGCTACTGCACAGGATGTGTCCCAGACCAACCGTATCCTCAGGATGGAACCAATGCACAAAAGGGTCCACCTCTCGACAGCCCCAAGTCTGGTTTAAGAAATACGCAGACTTTAGGATGGTCAACTGGGGGAAGGGAAGGATGCGGACAGCGGGAAGGGAGACCTGTGGATACCAAAGAGAATATAGTAATATATATAGTAATACTCTTCCAGAATAGTGAGGCGATTATCATAACCCCCTTTAGCAATATATATATAGACCGGAGAGGTTTGAAATAAAATCTCCTTGATTGCAACCCTTGGGTCCGTGTCTTCGTTCCACAGAAGTGTGGTGTTTTTGAAGATTGTTTCTGTTCATATATATATATATATATATATATATATATATATATATATATATCTTCACTGAAAAAACCATATGTTTCACACATGATATAGTTAGCTGGACATTTCACTCATACAAAACCATTGAAATTCCCCCGTTATAGTTAGTTCAGCTAACTATAACTCGCGCGCCCGCATTGCGCTGCTGATCACGTCACATATTACATCACTCATTACATGGTCAGTGACATCATTCATGACATCACTGATGACATCTCAAATGACATCACTAATGACATCACTGATGACATCTTCCAGTGAATGTGTGTCTTTCTGAAAAATAATTTTTTTTTATATATGTAAATCTAAGGGTCGATGGAAGAATAAATGGGTAAATAAGTGTCTAAATGGATGTTTTTTTTGTAAAAATGATTGTATAACTGACTTATTAAGTGTATCTTAGTGAATACATGTATTAGCGAGTAATGTTTAAATATGTAAATATTTGTATCAGTGTCTCACTTTGTGTATAAGTGGCTGCATGGGTTGGTGAGTAGCTACATGAGTGTCTAAATGGGTTATTAGTTGGATTTTTGAGTATCAGAATGAATGTCTGTATGGTTTGGTGGGGGTATTACTTAGCGCACAGATGCATGAATGACTGACTCACTGTTTGTACGTGTTTTGAAGACAGCATGTGTGCAGGACTGTATGGGTGGATGAGTGTGTGTATGGGTGTGTTAGTGAGTGAATGACTGTATCAATAGTATCTTTATGAGTAACTACATATGTTTTAAACTGGTATATGTGAATATTGATGTATATAAGTGAGTATATGTGAGAGTGAGAGATTGGAAGAGTTCCTGTATAAATAAGTATGTGTTTCTATAAGTGATTGTCATGGTGGAGTACCTCCTGAGGCACAGCCGGGAACGATAACTCTGCTGCTATTGTATGTTTTTAATATCTGCATTTGCTGCTTGACAATCCAATTTGGGGCATCTTTCTGACTTGGTAAAATATACGAATTAGGTGTTTTTACTGGGGCAGGAGAGCTTCTGGGGGAGATATGAGCACATTTGCACCTCGTGGATCTATCAGCTGATAGTCCACAGTTTTAATTTGGCCCGCAGGCAAAACGCGGGACCGCCGCCATCTTGGGGGAATTTCCGGTCAGCGGTCTAGCGTTTGAGACCCTACCTGTATTTATTTCAGATGCAGTCGCGGACGCGGGCAGCAGGCGCGCCAAAGGCAAGTCCGTCTGTGCCCGTCCACACTAGCTCCGCGCTCAGCGCCAGCCCCCCTGCCCAATTTTCTTCAGTCAGGACCAATCCCCCTGACCTACTCAAGCAATGAACTCATAGCTCTACAGGGGCCTAAGATGGCCCAAAACTGCCATATACTTCTGCTCAATGGAATACCCCATCAAACCTGCATGCTTTGCCCTGGTTGTAATGTTTCTCTACCTAACATTTACAATCAACCCGTGGCGGCGTATAGGGACAACTGGAATAGGAGCGGCAAAATCTCCCCTAACTCTGCGTGGAAATGCGCCCTCATTAATGCAAGATCCCAGGTTAAGCACAGCATAGAATGTGCCTCCTTTCTTGAAGATGAGGGGATTATGATTGCCTTCATTACAGAGACCAGGACAGACGATGCTTCAGGCCCAGACGTAGTGAAAGCGACATCTTCAAACTACCACTGCTTTTTGCTTAACAGACCACTCAAACGAGGGGGAGGGCTTGCAGTGATACACCATTACTTCATCGCTACATCTTTTCAGCCAATAAAAAATGAAGAATGCGAAGTGTTAGACTTTTTTATTTTATTTACCTCTCTCACCACAATTCTTTTAGAGGTGGTCTGGTCTACAGACCCCCTGGGCAAAGGACTCGCTTCATTGAACAAGCCGGTACCATACTAGAGATAGGATTAATTTCCTCTGCTTATACCATTCTAGGTGACTTCAATTTCCACCTAGAATCAACCTTGGACATAGATACGGCCAGCTTAATAGACCTTATGTCATATGGGAATTTAAAACAGGTAGTCACTGGACCCACGCACCAAGCAGGACATGCCCTGGACGGCATCTTCTCTAACTATCCCCATATATCTTTTACTGGCCTTCGCTCCTTCTCTTGGTCCGATCACTCAGCTGTGCTTTTCGAACTCACTTCTTAAAGCCTTGCAACCCACAAACCCCACAAAAGATACCTCAAAACAAGGGCGTGGAAAAACATTGAGGCCGAAGATCTAAACAAATTTCTTGCTGATAACGACTTTCCGCTTCCTTTAAACCTTGACCAGGCAGCCAACTGCTATACGAATTGGTTAACTAAAGCAGGAAACAAATTAGCCCCCGTGAAAAAGGTACGCATCCACAGACAGCGCTCCTCAGCTCCCTGGTACACCCGCAAACTTAAGGACCAAAAGCTGGCATGCAAGCAACAGGAAAGGTGCTGGAGGAAGGACTACAGTGAAGAAATGAAAAAGGTCTATAAACAGGGACTGGCCCAATACAAACAGCTACTTCACAGTTCTAAACTAAAATAGTTCACAACAAAAATCCAGGAGGCGAAAAACCAGCCTAAAACCCGGTTCAAAATTGTTAAATCATTAGCTCATCCTGTTACTGCACCCACCCCCACTAGTCAAGACCTGTGCAACAACATAGCTAAGTTCTTTTTTGATAAAGTTAATGCAATTTTCTCAGCTTTCTCAAACTTGCCAGGATAGTAAGTCATCTCTCACAGGTACTAATTATACAAAAGACCCTAAAAACAACACCTTTTATACTATTTTAACCCCCTTACAAATGAAGAAACATTTAAAATCCTTATCCAGGCAAAGTCAGGCTCTCCTTTCAATCCCTGCCTCATTGAAACTGTGAAACTCGTGGCTATGACAGTGGCAAGTAAACTCACATCGATTTTCAATACTATGTACAAGGAAGGAAAATTCCCAAAGGACTGGAAACAGGCTTCCATCATCCCCCTTTTAAAAAACCTAACTTAGACGCCAGGGATCCAAACAATTTCAGTCCCATATCTAGACTGCCCCTTCCAGCGAATATTATTGAAAAAAACATGAATGCCCAGCTTAACCAATTCCTCATTCAATCCGAGACACTAGACCCCACCCAATATGGGTTTAGAGAAGGGCACAGTACGGAAACTGCACTCATCAAATCCACGGAAGAGATTAGGGCCATTATCGATCAGGGAGGAAGTGCCGCCCTGATCATGCTGGATCTCTTGGCGGGGTTTGACCCGGTCCACCACACCTTGTTGGTGGACCGCCTGGAAGAAATAGGTGTCAAACATATGGCACAAGCGCTCCTCAAATCCTTTCTTTCTAACAGAACTCAAATGGTTAAACTAGATAAATTTTAGGCGGAAGCTTTCACCGTACCTTGCGGAGTTCCCCAAGGATCCTCCCTTAGCCCCACACTTTTTTATATTAATGTGTCCTCACTTGCCCCGCTCATTGAAACTTTTGGGTTTAATCTCACGTCATACGCAGACGATACCCAAATAGTGGTAAATATTCAACCCAACAAACATTGTGACACTGCTTCGAGGCTGCAGAACAGTATGCATACAGTGAGTGAGTGGATGACACAGAACTGCTTAAAACTCAATTCCGGTAAAACGGAGGTGGTACTGTTTGGCAACAACCCCTCCTTCTGGACCCCAAACTGCTGGCCTTCTGCTCTAGGCCCTTTATCACCCCCACCAAAAAGGTGAAGAATTTGGGAATCTGGATTGATGACACTTTAAGCTTTAAAGATCAGATCAATGCAGTGACCTCAACCACCTCACTCATTCTCAGAACCTGTAGGAAAATATTCCACCTACTTCTGAAAACTGTACAACAAATAGTAGTTTCAGCCCTGGTTTTGTCCAGGCTGGACTATTGCAACAGTCTATACCTTAAGTTGCAAGAAGGCTCCATGCACAAATTGCAAATGGTGCAGAATGCTGCGGCGAGACTCCTTACAGGTATCCCCAAGTATGTATCTATTTCTCCAGCTATAAGAAAAATCCACTGGCTTTCAGTCAAAAAACGCACCCAATTTAAGGCACTCTGCCTGGTGTTCATGGCCCTGCGAGGAGCTGGCTCTGACCTTTTAAAGCAACAATTCCACTGGTATATATCTAGAAGAACACTCCGTTCATCTGAGGCCAAGCTAGTAACAACGCCACACATAAGTAAAGCAAAATGGGGGGGGGGGGGGGGCAGAAGCTTTATCACCAATGCAGCAAAGGCCTGGAACATGCTTCCCCTATATCTTAGAAGCATGACCAACTTGTTGGCCTTCAGGAAGTCCTTAAAACGTGGCTCTTTAACAACTAACCTGCTACTCTCACCCTGACATTCCACGGGTAGGACCTCACCATAGCGCCAGGACACCTCAGGGTAGCAGATGCACTCTACAAATCCAGTTAACAATAACATTAACATTGTTTAAGAGAGTAAGTTTGTTTACGTTTCTGTAGAAGTTAAGTGTAGTGGTGTGTGTATACCTGTATATGCAATTAAATGGATGTTTGATCGTTTATTTGCATGTGTAAGTATGTGTGTGAGTAACTCTATGGATGAGTATCAGTGTGTAACAGGATGTATAGGTGTATGAGTACATATGATGAGTGAGTACATGTATGAGTGACTATATAGAACTGTTGGTGAATGAGTGGATGTGTATGTAAATGTTGGAATTACTGAATAGGTTGTTGTAACTGGTATTTGTATCTCCATTTTTTTTAAATGTTAGTTTCTATTTTTGAATGTGTGTATTAAAGGTTATATTAGGGTGAGAGGAGGTCTGCCACTCTTTCACAAGGATGATGTCATCAGTGATGTCATCAGTGATGTCATTTGAGATGTCATCAGTGATGTCATGAGTGATGTCACTGACCATGTCATGAGTGATGTAATATGTGACGTCATCAGCAGTGCATTTCTGGCGCGCGAGTTATAGTTAACTAAACTAACTATAACGGGGGAATTTCAATGGTTTTGTATGAGTGAAAGGGCCAGCTAACTATAACATGTTTGAAACATATGGTTTTTTCAGTGAATTTGGAAGGTTTTTTAAATGCTAATTCCTAACTATAACGTGGCTGAAACCTATGGTTTTGTAGTGAATTTCTAAGGTTTTTTAAATGCTAATTCCTAACTAGAACATGGCTGAAACCTATGGTTTTTTCAGTGAATTGCAAAGGTTTTGTAAATGATAATTTTTTTAATGTATTAATAGTTACATTTTTTATACTGATTTACTACATTGTTTTAAAGTATTTATTTTCAGATATTTTATTTTTTAAATTACATTACATATTTTTAATATAAATTGAAAAAAATGTTTTTAAAAATATTGAATTGTCATATTTTTATTTTTATTTTATATTTTTTTAATTGATATATATATTTTATACAGCAGGCAATGATATCCTATGGAAGGAAATTCAAGTTACTGGTAAGTACGGTTAAAATTAGTTTTCAGGAACAGTAGTGAGCTGAAAGATGCAGCACTGAGGTCTCGCCTGATAACAGGTGAGTAAATCGGAATTCGTAGTTCAGCTGATTTTAGAGGAATTTTTAAAAGTTCCAAAACTCCACACACAGAAGAATTTCCAAGTGAAACCAGTCAATGTTAGCCTATGGAAGGAAATTCAAGTTACTGTAACTACGATTAGAATTACTTTTCAGGATCAATAGTGAGCTGAAAGATGCAGCACTGAGGTCTCTCCTGATAACAGGTGAGTAAATCGGAATTCGTAGTTCGGCTGATTTTAGAGGAATTTTTTAAAGTTCCAAAACTCCACACTTAGAAGAATTTCCAAGTGAAACCAGTCAATGTTAGCCTATGGAAGGAAATTCAAGTTACGGTAAGTATGGTTAGAATTACTTTTCAGGATCAGTAGTGAGTTGAAAGATGCAGCACTGAGGTCTCTCCTGATAACAGGTGAGTAAATCGGAATTCGTAGTTTGGCTGATTTTAGAGGAATATTTTGCTCAATAGTGAAGGAAGGGGGCGGGGCCTGAGGTAACATGTGTGCAAACAGGCCCTGTGGCGCGTTTTAGGTTGGGCAATTAATTCCTATTCTATCCTGAGGTCCCCTGTGAGCCAACTAGCAGGTACCTGCAGTATACGCCAGGGAGCTGCGTTGCAAAAGGTGTTCAGAGGGCACGCCCCCTTTTCACAACACTCTGCAACGTAGCTCCGTGGCGCTTACTGGAGGTACCTATTGGACTAGTTGGCCCCTAGGGGACCTCTGGATTGAAAAGGAATTAATTCCCCAACTTAAAACGCGCCACAGGGCATGTTTGCACACATATCAACTCAAGCCCCGCCCCCTAACTTCACCACTGTGCAAACGCACCCATAGCGCATACTAAGTTGGGGATTAAGTCCCCTTGCATACTGTAGGTCCCTGGATGCCAACTAGCCCACCAGGAACCTCCAGTATGCACCAGGGGGCTGCGTTGCAGAGAGGTGTAAAAAGGGGCATGCCCTCATTACACCTCTCTGCAACGCAACCCCCTGGCGCGTTTTGCAGAGTGGGGAACTAATTCCCCTTGCATACTGGGGGTCCCTGGGGGCCAACTAGCCCACCAGGAACCTCCAGTATGCACCAGGGGGCTGTGTTGCAGAGAGGTGTAATGAGGCCACGCCCCTTTTTACACCTCTCAGCAACACAGCACCCTGGCTGGTTTGCAGAGGGGGAACTAATTCCCCCTGCATACTGGGGGTCCCTGGGGGCCAACTAGCCCACCAGGAACCTCCAGTATGCGCCATGGGGATGCGTTGCAGAGAGGTGTTCTGAGGCCAAGCCCCTTTTTACACCTCTCTACAACACAGCCCCCTGGGGCATACTGGAGGTTCCTGGTGGGCTAGTTTGCCCCCAGGTACCCCCAGTATGCAAGGGTAAATTATTTCCCCCTCTGCAAACGTGCGAGGGGGCGCGTTTCCAGGGAGGTGCAGGGAGAGGGCGTGGCCTCCTCCTGATTCCATTTTTAAAAAAAAATTACTTTTAAGAAGGGGGGCTTTTTTTTGGCCCTGGGAACACATCCCCCAGGGCCTGCCCCCTATTTTTAATAAAAAAAAAAATAATCCAGAAGGGGGCCGCGTGGCCCCTCCAAGGCCATACTCTGCCCGGGGACCACATCCCCAGGGCATGGGCCACTTTTGGCCCCGGGGACCCCTTCCCCTGTTACCCGCCATTTTTTAAAAAGAATTTAGGAGGGGGGCCACTTCTGGCCCTGGGGACCCCATCCCCCAGGGCCTGGCCCTCCTTGTTGTGGGCCGTGGGGGGTTCCTAAGCCCCCCACGGTCCCTGCCAGCTCCCCACATTCTGCGGGAGCCGGCATTGATTTTCTGCTTGGGGAGCAGCTAACATGCTGCTCCCCATGCAGAAAAGCAATCCGCTTTGATTTTTGAAAGAGAGAGCAGGTTTCCTTGCCATCAAGGGCTCCAGGAGGGGGGCCCCCCTCCCAACAGTTAAAAGCCCCGGGGGGTGGTGGTCCCCGGGGTATTTTGAATATTAGTGCCCCGTGGAGGTGGCGGTCCCGGGGGCGTGTTGGGGGGCTTGAGACAGGTTTTACATTTTTTTTTTTAAAAAGGAGCCCGGGGTGGTGGCAGTCCCCGCATACATTTCATGGAAGCCCCGGGGCGTGGCGGTACCCGGGGCTGGGGGGGACCTTAGAGCCCCCCACCCTATTAAAATAAGCCCCGGGGGGTGGCGGTACCCGGGGCTGGTGGGCATCTCAGGGCCCCCCTTTACAAAGAGTCAATTGCCCCCAGGATTTGGCCCCCCGGGGGCAAAAAATATATATATATATGCACATTTTTTTTTTATCGGCAGGGTACGCGTACCCTACGCGTACCACGCGATTTAAAAAAATAATCATACATTTGAGCAGGCCTAGGGGGGCAGGTTGCTTCTACCCTGCCCCCTTTGCCCCTTTTGCGCACTTGTTTTTCAATTTACTTGTGCCTCGGTTCTGCCAACACTTCCTGGTTTGGAGTGTTGACAGACAGTTTACAGCCAATTAGCATGCAGCTCGTGCTCGTAATGGTACCCGTACCAGTATAGTCCTTGGACAGAACGCGTACGGTACAACTTCGCAAATATATCTTTGATTTTACTTTTGATTTTCTCAGGAACTACTGAACGGATTTACACCATTTAACAAAAAGCACAATCTTCGAACCAAACTTTACCTTTTTGCCAAATTTGGTGTAATTCCATTCAGCAGTTCGGGCTGTAGCCGTGTCTAAAGGTCCCTATGGAAAATTGCATGGGGAAAACACGTTTTGGGACCCCCCTTTTTTCTCGGCCCCCAAGTCACGAATCACCCCCAAACTTTCAGGGAAGGAGCGGAGTGGAGCAAACCATCTTCTTGGAGAATTTCTTTGACCGGCGTCAAAGTTATTCCAAATAGAATGTGGCGGATTTCCTATGGAAACTAGTCCGAACTATAACTAATATATATAACACATAAGGAACTGGTACAAATATGAAATAATTGGGTACTATACCCAGAAATAGAAATGCACTTAAAACAATGATGTACCAAAATGAATGTGTTTAAAAAAATTACACATATTAATCAGTGTTACTAAAATGTATGCAAATATTGTAATTCGTGATACATGACACTAACGTTAATCACCAAAAAACATCCCTTGCACACCAAAATGTCCTTTTATATATATGTATAAAGTTTTATTGTCAATTCACACTACAAATCCCATAATGCCACATAACAGCAGAGGTGGGTGGTTGCCCTTAAAGGTGCGGTGAGCATGCTATCGGACTTTGGGAGGCTATCAGGACTTCGTGTGAACTGGAGTAAAACATGTGTCTTCCCTATAACTCCTTTGCTGCGGCGGGGGTTCAAATGAGTTTAAGCGTGGAGCTGCGGTGCTCATGATGGAGCTCCTGGACCCAGCCAAGCAAGGGGAGACTCCCCGAGCACAACAGAACCCCGTCCCGGGCTTTGGCAGTGCGGCAGGCCGGGGGACGGGGGCACCCCATCCGGGAGCCCGGAGGCAAAGGGGAAGCCTCCCCGGGCCCTCCCGGACCCCATCCAGGTCTTCCTGCCACGCGGCAGGCCCAGGAACAGACCCGGGGCTGGGACAACATCCTGGCCCGTCCAGCTGCCGGCTGAGGACCGCTAATCCGAGAGGGGTCCCAGAATACCTTGTCCCTAGTAATCCGGAGGAAGGCTACCCCTCTTTCTGGGAACAAGTGCGCACCGCGAGGCTCAGGGGGCCCAACGCACGAAAGTACCCGACCTCCTGGAGCCCTGGCTGGGATCCAGGAGGCAAATGGTACCTCATCGGGACTTCCAGGGAAGTCCGGCCATCTGGTCGCCCCATAGGAAAGCATTGCGGGCGACCAGATGGCCGAGGGGATCCGGGCGACCAGATGGCCCGGCACGAAAGGGAAGCCGCCTGGACCCTCCGGACCCCGTCTCGGGCACCCTGCTGCGCGGCAGGACCCAGGACGGAGCCCTCGTGGGGAGGCCACCCTCCCCGAAGCCCTCAGGGGCCCCGGACGGGGCTCCTGAAACCCAGCCGAGCAAGGGGAGGCTCCCTGGGCACCACGGAACCCTGTCCCAAACCTTTGGCAGTGCGACAGGCCGGGGGGACAGGGCCCTGGGCCCGAGCACCTGACCTGGGGCCCCTGGACCCTGCCAGGGCTCCCAGGCACGGTGGCGCAGGGGAAGCCTACGCGGGGCCCTCCGGACCCCGTCCCAGGCACCCTGCCCCGCAGCAGGACCCAGGACGGAGCCCCGGGTGGGGAGGCCACCGTCCCCGGGGCAACTGAGGGGCCCAGGACGGAGCTCCTGAACCCAGCCAAGCACGGGGAGGCTCCCCGGGCACCACGGAACCCAGTCCCGGGCCTATGACAGTGCGGCAGGCTGGGGGACAGGGCCCTGGGCCGGAGTACCCCACCCGGGGCCCGGCGGGGCCCCTGGATCCCAGTCGGGGGCCCCCGGCCCAGAGGCACAGGGGTAGCCTTCCCCTGGTCCTCCGGACTAAGCATGAGCGGATTTTGCGGATTGGCAATCCGCGAATTTGCGGATTTGCAAACTCGCAATCCGCAAAATCCGCGAATTCCCGCGAATTTGCGGATTTTTTTTTTTTTTTGTGTTCGCCCGTGTTTCTGCCAGTTCGCGAGGGTTTTTACAATTTCGCAATTTGCGAACTTACCTGTCGGGTCGCAAGTTTTGCGAACTTGTTGTTTCTACGTGTCCAACCTGTTTGGGACACTCTTCTTCATCACTGCCACTCTCTGTCACCACTGCCACTCTCTGACTACTCATGCCACCCTCTGGCCCACCCATGCCACCCTCTGTTTCATCACCACACCCTCTGGTTGTCCAGTGTACATTATTTTTGGCAAAGCAAAGCACACCTTCCCTGCCTCAAGTGACCTGAATTAATTTGGGGCTGATTAATGTGTCACAGAATATTTTTTTAGCTGGCACCTGCTTCCTTAGTGCGCCCTGATTAGTGATCTTTTGCACTTGCTAAGTGCTTTCATTGTTGCAAAATTAGTTACAACACCTGCCCTGCCCCAACTGACAATAATGAATTAGGGGCTGATTAATGGATTTTAACTTCCAGCCTGGCTCCTGCTTGTCTCCCTTAGCTGTAATTCAGGACCTTTGTGGCATATGTGTAACTATTCTGAGGTTCAGAGCAGGGTCACATAATAGTTGCAACTGGCAACTGAACTCTGGAGGGGCCCCTCAGGAAGCACTACAGGAAATGGCTACTAATGATGAGCCTGAACTTTTGAACCTGGTAAGTAGTTACTTTCAGTTTTGCTAAAATCGTATTTCTGCAATTTCGCACTTATTCGCGGGGCGCGAACTCACGCGAACAGTGCGAGCAGTGCGAGCAAAATCCGCTGCTCGCGGATTTGCGGATTTTTCAGGAAATTCGCAAATCTCGCGGATTGCGGATTTCCCGAAAATCCGCAAAATCCGCGAGCGGAACGGATTTTCCGCCCATGCCTACTCCGGACCCCATCCCGGGCCCCTGCCACGCGGCAGGACCCAGGGCGGTGCCCCGGCCTGAGCTCCTGAACCCAGCCAGGCTCCCTGGGCACAACCGAACCCCCTCCGCCGTCCCGGGCAGTGCGGCAGGCTGGGAAGGGGACTGGGACCCCAGGCCCGGGCCCTCCCGGACCCCATCCAGGGCATCCTGCCACTCGGCAGGCCCAGGGGCGGACCCGGGGCTGGGGCGGCATCCTGGCATGTCCAGCTGCCGGCTGAAGACCGCTAGGCAGGGAGGGGTCCCAGAGTACCTTGTCACTAGCAATCTGGAGGGAAATTACCCCCAATTCTTGTAATCCGTGCACACAAGGTAACAGATTGGACCCAGGGCGCAAAAGTGGCCGACCTCCTGTAGCCCTCGCTGGGATCCGGGAGGCGAATGGCACCTCACCGGGACCTCCAGGGAAGTTCGGCCATCTAGTCGCCCCATAGGAAAGCATTGCGGGCGACCAGATGGCCGAGGCGAGAGGGGCGACCAGATGGCCCGGACCGAAATTACGCCAATCTGCCTGCCCTGGGCCTGTAGGGCTCAGGAGCTGCATGGCTCCGGGGCCCCGGGGCTCCAGGGCTGCAGGGCTCGGGGACTGCATGGCTCCATGGCTCTAGTGGCTGCAGGGCTCCGGGGCTGCAGGGCTCCAGGGCTCCTGGGCTCCAGGGCTTCAGGCCTCCCCGGGCCCTGATGGACCCTCTGTCCCGGGTGCCCCAGACCCCTCGGCCGGCTCGCAGGACGGAGGGGTATTCCCGCACCACCGTGCCCTGCCAGACGGGGCTCAAACCCCCGGCCCGGGCCCAGTCCCGGCCCCAGTCCCGGCTTTCTGAACCCTAGGCCAGGCCAGGGAGAGCCTCCCCTGGGCCCCCGGTGGACCCTCCGTCCCTGGCGCCCCGGACCCCCGGCCGGCTTGCAGGAAGGAGGGGTATTCCTGCACCACAGGGCCCTGCCGGATGGGGCTCAAGCCCCGGGCCCTGTCCCAGCCCCAGTCCCGGCTTTCCGAACCCTAGGCCGGGCAGAGGAGAGCCTCCCCGGGCCCCGGTGGAGTCCTGTCCCCAGCGCCCAGACCCTCTGATGGCTTGCAGGATGGGGAACTCACGAACCCCGGGGCCGGCCGGACGGAGTTCAAGCCCCGGGCCTGGTCCCACCTTCCAAACCCTAGCCAGGCTGGGGAGAGCCTCCCTCGGAGACCCGTCCCCAGCGCACGGACCCTAGGCCGGACCCAAGGAGGGTTAAGCCCAGGCCAGGTCCACTCCCCGACGGCCTGCCCGGGGAGCCCATTTTCCTTGACTATTAAACCCCCCACGTAGTGGGGGCTTACCAAACCTTGGGGAAGGACAAAAGTTGGAGTTAGCCCGGCCGCCAGCCCGCAGGGCCATCTGGTCGCCCGGCCCACAGGGCCATCTGGTCGCCCGGCCCACAGGGCCATCTGGTCGCCCTGTCCGCAGGACCATCTGGTCGCGCAGCCAGGCGACCAGATGACCGGGACGACCCAGCGCCCGGATGGCCTGGGAGGGTGCCGTACCCAGTCGCCCTTGCAGTCCAGCGAGAGTGGCCAGGCGCGCCGAGGCACCAGTTCTGGATGCTTTGGCAGAGGGGATCCCAGTGACCAGATGGCCGAGGGGATCCAAGAAAGTCAAGCCAGCTGGTGTCACTCTGTGCCCCAACAAAAAAGTGAGCTGGCGCCAGGGAACGGGGGGTGGGGACCGAAGGCCCAGGGGGCCCAGCTGGGCCCCAGCCATGGAGGCTGCGAGGGAGGACCCGACGGGCCCTCCGACCAGGGGCCTGCCGACCCTTTGACAAGAAGGGGAGGCCTGCAAGGGTCTGACGGACCCCTGACCTGGGCCCTTGTTGGAGCAGCAGGCCGGGGGGACGGGGCCCAGGGCCGTGGTACCCGACCCGGCCCAGACGGGCCCCTGGACCCAGCCTGGGCTCCCAAGCCCGGAGACGCAGGGGACGCCTCCCCGGGCCCTCCGGACCCCGTCCCGGGCACCCTGCCATGCAGCAGGACCAAGTACAGAGCCCGAGATGGGAAGGCCGCCCTCCTCATTACACCTCTCTGCAACGCAACCCCCTGGCGCGTTTTGCAGAGCGGGGAACTAATTCCCCTTGCATACTGGGGGTCCCTGGGGGTCAACTAGCCCACCAGGAACCTCCAGTATGCACCAGGGGGCTGTGTTGCAGAGAGGTGTAATGAGGCCACGCCCCTTTTTACACCTCTCAGCAACACAGCACCCTGGCTGGTTTGCAGAGGGGGAACTAATTCCCCCTGCATACTGGGGGTCCCTGGGGGCCAACTAGCCCACCAGGAACCTCCAGTATGCGCCATGGGGATGCGTTGCAGAGAGGTGTTCTGAGGCCAAGCCCCTTTTTTCACCTCTCTACAACGCAGCCCCCTGGGGCATACTGGATGTTCCTGGTGGGCTAGTTTGCCCCCAGGTACCCCCAGTATGCAAGGGTAAATTATTTCCCCCTCTGCAAACGCGCGAGGGGGCGCGTTTCCAGGGAGGTGCAGGGAGAGGGCGTGGCCTCCTCCTGATTCCATTTTTTAAAAAAAATTACTTTTAAGAAGGGGGGCTTTTTTTTGGCCCTGGGAACACATCCCCCAGGGCCTGCCCCCTATTTTTAATAAAAAAAATAATAATCCAGAAGGGGGCCGCGTGGCCCCTCCAAGGCCATACTCTGCCCGGGGACCACATCCCCAGGGCATGGGCCACTTTTGGCCCCGGGGACCCCTTCCCCTGTTACCCGCCATTTTTTAAAAAAAATTTAGGAGGGGGGCCACGTGGCCCCCCTCCCGGGCCACTTCTGGCCCTGGGGACCCCATCCCCCAGGGCCTGGCCCTCCTTGTTGTGGGCCGTGGGGGGTTCCTAAGCCCCCCACGGTCCCTGCCAGCTCCCCACATTCTGCGGGAGCCGGCATTGATTTTCTGCTTGGGGAGCAGCTAACATGCTGCTCCCCATGCAGAAAAGCAATCCGCTTTGATTTTTGAAAGAGAGAGCAGGTTTCCTTGCCATCAAGGGCTCCAGGAGGGGGGCCCCCCTCCCAACAGCTAAAAGCCCCAGGGGGTGGTGGTCCCCGGGGTATTTTGAATATTAGTGCCCCGTGGAGGTGGCGGTCCCGGGGGCGTGTTGGGGGGCTTGAGACAGGTTTTACATTTTTTTTTTTAAAAAGGAGCCCGGGGTGGTGGCAGTCCCCGCATACATTTCATGGAAGCCCCAGGGCGTGGCGGTACCCGGGGCTGGGGGGCCCCTCTGGGCCCCCCATTATTACAAATAAAAGAAGCCCCGGGGGTGGCTGTCCCTGGTGCTGGGGGGGACCTCAGAGCCCCCCACCCTATTAAAATAAGCCCCGGGGGTGGCGGTACCCGGGGTTGGTGGGCATCTCAGGGCCCCCCTTTACAAAGAGTCAATTGCCCCCGGGATTTGGCCCCCCCGGGGGCAAAAAATATATATATATATGCACATTTTTTTTTATCGGCAGGGTACGCGTACCCTACGCGTACCACGCGATTTAAAAAAATAATCATACATTTGAGCAGGCCTAGGGGGGCAGGTTGCTTCTACCCTGCCCCCTTTGCCCCTTTTGCGCACTTGTTTTTCAATTTACTTGTGCCTCGGTTCTGCCAACACTTCCTGGTTTGGAGTGTTGACAGACAGTTTACAGCCAATTAGCATGCAGCTCGTGCTCGTAATGGTACCCGTACCCGTATAGTCCTCGGACAGAACGCGTACGGTACAACTTCGCAAATATATCTTTGATTTTACTTTTGATTTTCTCAGGAACTACTGAACGGATTTACACCATTTAACAAAAAGCACAATCTTCGAACCAAACTTTCCCTTTTTGCCAAATTTGGTGTAATTCCGTTCAGCAGTTCGAGCTGTAGCCGTGTCTAAAGGCCCCTATGGAAAATTGCATGGGGAAAACACGTTTTGGGACCCCCCTTTTTTCTCGGCCCCCAGTTCACGAATCACCCCCAAACTTTCAGGGAAGGAGCGGAGTGGAGCAAACCATCTTCTTGGAGAATTTCATTGACCGGCGTCAAAGTTATTCCAAATAGAATGTGGCGGATTTCCTATGGAAACTAGTCCGAACTATAACTAATATATATAACACATAAGGAACTGGTACAAATATGAAATAATTGGGTACTATGCCCAGAAATAGAAATGCACTTAAAACAATGATGTACCAAAATGAATGTGTTTAAAAAAATTACACATATGATTAATCAGTGTTACTAAAATGTATGCAAATATTGTAATTCGTGATACATGACACTATCGTTAATCACCAAAAAACATCCCTTGCACACCAAAATGTCCTTTTATATATATGTATAAAGTTTTATTGTCAATTCACACTACAAATCCCATAATGCCAGATAACAGCAGAGGTGGGTGGTTGCCCTTAAAGGTGCGGTGAGCATGCTATCGGACTTTGGGAGGCTATCAGGACTTCGTGTGAACTGGAGTAAAACATGTGTCTTTCCTATAACTCCTTTGCTGCGGCGGGGGTTCAAATGAGTATAAGCGTGGAGCTGCAGTGCTCATGATGGAGCTCCTAGACCCAGCCAAGCAAGGGGAGACTCCCCGAGCACAACGGAACCCCGTCCCGGGCTTTGGCAGTGCGGCAGGCCGGGGGATGGGGGTACCCCATCCGGGAGCCCGGAGGCAAAGGGGACGCCTCCCCGGGCCCTCCCGGACCCCATCCAGGTCTTCCTGCCACGCGGCAGGCCCAGGAACGGACCCGGGGCTGGGACAACATCCTGGCCCGTCCAGCTGCCGGCTGAGGACCGCTAGTCCGAGAGGGGTCCCAGAGTACCTTGTCCCTAGTAATCCGGAGGAAGGCTACCCCTCTTTCTGGGAACAAGTGCGCACCGCGAGGCTCAGGGGACCCAACGCACGAAAGTACCCGACCTCCTGGAGCCCTGGCTGGGATCCGGGAGGCAAATGGTACCTCATCGGGACTTCCAGGGAAGTCCGGCCATCTGGTCGCCCCATAGGAAAGCATTGCGGGCGACCAGATGGCCGAGGGGAGCCGGGCGACCAGATGGCCCGGCACAAAAGGGAGGCCGCCTGGACCCTCCGGACCCCGTCTCGGGCACCCTGCTGCGCGGCAGGACCCAGGACGGAGCCCTCGTGGGGAGGCCACCCTCGCCGAGGCCCTCAGGGGCCCCGGACGGGGCTCCTGAAACCCAGCCGAGCAAGGGGAGGCTCCCTGGGCACCACGGAACCCCGTCCCAAACCATTGGCAGTGCGACAGGCCGGGGGGACAGGGCCCTGGGCCCGAGCACCTGACCTGGGGCCCCTGGACCCTGCCAGGGCTCCCAAGCGCGGTGGCGCATGGGAAGCCTACGCGGGGCCCTCCGGACCCCGTCCCAGGCACCCTGCCACGCAGCAGGACCCAGGACGGAGCCCCGGGTGGGGAGGCCACCGCCCCCGGGGCAACTGAGGGGCCCAGGACGGAGCTCCTGAACCCAGCCAAGCACGGGGAGGCTCCCCGGGCACCACGGAACCCAGTCCCGGGCCTATGACAGTGCGGCAGGCCGGGGGACAGGGCCCTGGGCCGGAGTACCCCACCCGGGGCCCGGCGGGGCCCCTGGATCCCAGCCGGGGGCCCCAGGCCCAGAGGCACAGGGGTAGCCTTCCCCTGGTCCTCCGAACCCCATCCCGAGCCCCTGCCACGCGGCAGGACCCAGGGCGGTGCCCCGGCCTAAGCTCCTGAACCCAGCCAGGCTCCCCGGGCACAACCGAACCCCCTCCGCCGTCCCGGGCAGTGCGGCAGGCTGGGGAGGGGGCTGGGACCCCAGGCCCGGGCCCTCCCGGACCCCATCCAGGGCATCCTGCCACTCGGCAGGCCCAGGGACGGACCCGGGGCTGGGGCAGCATCCTGGCATGTCCAGCTGCCGGCTGAAGACCGCTAGGCCGGGAGGGGTCCCAGAGTACCTTGTCACTAGCAATCCGGAGGAAAATTACCCCCAATTCTTGTAATCCGTGCACACAAGGTGACAGAGGGGACCCAGGGCGCAAAAGTGGCCGACCTCCTGTAGCCCTCACTGCGATCCGGGAGGCGAATGGCACCTCACCGGGACTTCCAGGGAAGTCCGGCCATCTAGTCGCCCCATAGGAAAACATTGCGGGCGACCAGATGGCCGAGGCGAGAGGGGGGACCAGATGGCCCGGACCGAAATTACGCCAATCTGCCTGCCCCGGGCCTGTAGGGCTCAGGAGCTGCATGGCTCCGGGGCCCCGGGGCTCCAGGGCTGCAGGGCTCGGGGACTGCATGGCTCCATGGCTCGGGGGGCTGCAGGGCTCCGGGGCTGCAGGGCTCCAGGGCTCCAGGGCTCCAGGGCTCCGGGGCTGCTGGGCTCCAGGGCTGCAGGGCTCCAGGGCAGCAGGGCTCCGGGGCTCCAGGGTTGCAGGGCCCGGGACCCATGGAGCCCATCCCGGGTACTTTTCCACGCTGCGGGCCGGAGGAGGGAGCCCCGGATGCCTGGGAGGTGTTGCCCGGGCATCGCCCATCTGGTCCCCGGCAGGGAACCACCAGCCCCGGGAGGGTGTTTGGGCATACCCTTGCACCTAGTAATCTGGAGGAAAATGACCCCCCTTTCTTGTAATCCGTGCACTCAAGGTGACAGAGGGGACCCAGGGCGCAAACGTGCCCGACCTCCTGGAGCCCTGGCTGGGATCCGGGAGGCGAATGGCACCTCATAGGGACTTCCAGGGCAGCCCGGCCATCTAGTCGCCCCATAGGAAAGCATTGCGGGCGACCAGATGGCCGAGGCGAGAGGGGCGACCAGATGGCCGGGACCAAAATGACGCCAAACGGCCTGCCCTGGGCCTGCAGGGCTCAGGAGCTGCAGTGTTCTTGGGCTTCAGGGCTCCGGGGGCTGCAGAGCTACAGGGCTCCGGGGCTGCAGGGCTCCGGGGCTTCAGGCCTCCCCGGGCCCTGATGGACCCTCTGTCCCGGGTGCCCCAGACCCCTCGGCCGGCTCGCAGGACGGAGGGGTATTCCCGCACCACCGTGCCCTGCCAGACGGGGCTCAAACCCCCGGCCCGGGCCCAGTCCCGGCCCCAGTCCCGGCTTTCCGAACCCTAGGCCAGGCCAGGGAGAGCCTCCCCTGGGCCCCCGGTGGACCCTCCGTCCCTGGCGCCCCGGACCCCCGGCCGGCTTGCAGGAAGGAGGGGTATTCCTGCACCACCGGGCCCTGCCGGATGGGGCGCAAGCCCCGGGCCCTGTCCCAGCCCCAGACCCGGCTTTCCGAACCCTAGGCCGCACAGAGGAGAGCCTCCCCGGGCCCCGTGGAGTCCTGTCCCCAGCGCCCAGCCCCTCTGATGGCTTGCAGGATGGGGAACTCACGAACCCCGGGGCCGGCCAGACGGAGCTCAAGCCCTGGGCCTGGTCCCACCTTCCAAACCCTAGCCAGGCCGGGGAGAGCCTCCCTCGGAGCCCCGTCCCCAGCGCACAACCCTAGGCCGGACCCAAGGAGGGTTAAGCCCAGGCCAGGTCCACTCCCCGACGGCCTGCCTGGGGAGCCCATTTTCCTTGACTATTAAGCCCCCCACGTAGTGGGGGCTTACCGAAGCTTGGGGAAGGACGAAAGTTGGAGTTAGCCCGGCCGCCAGCCCGCAGGGCCATCTGGTCGCCCGGCCCACAGGGCCATCTGGTCGCCCGGCCCACAGGGCCATCTGGTCGCCCTGTCCGCAGGACCATCTGGTCGCGCAGCCAGGCGACCAGATGACTGGGACGACCCAGCGCCCGGATGGCCTGGGAGGGTGCCGTACCCAGTCGCCCTTGCAGTCCAGCGAGGGTGGCCAGGCGCGCCGAGGCACCAGTTCTGGATGCTTTTTCCCCATGGCTGCTGCTGCTCGCCTCCCTGCTCGACTTGCCCTGCAGCAGTGGGAAGGGGAGGCCCGGCCCAGGCGGCCCAGGCCATCTGGTCACCCTGCCGACCTGCAAGGGATGGTGGCCCCAATCCCCGGACCCCGGTGGGGCATGGACGGGAAGGGGATCCCAGAGACCAGATGGCCGAGGGGATCCCAGAGACCGGATGGCAGAGGGGATCCCAGTGACCAGATGGCCGAGGGGATCCAAGAGACCAGATGGCCGGGCACGAAAGTCAAGCCAGCTGGTGTCACTCTGTGCCCCAACGAAAAAGTGAGCTGGCGCCAGGGAACGGGGGGTGGGGACCGAAGGCCCAGGGGGCCCAGCTGGGCCCCAGCCATGGAGGCTGCGAGGGAGGACCCGACGGGCCCTCCGACCAGGGGCCTGCCGACCCCTTGACAAGAAGGGGAGGCCTGCAAGGGTCTGACGGACCCCTGACCTGGGCCCTTGTTGGAGCAGCAGGCCGGGGGGACGGGGCCCAGGGCCGTGGCACCCGACCCGGCCCAGACGGGCCCCTGGACCCAGCCTGGGCTCCCAAGCCCGGAGACGCAGGGGACGCCTCCCCGGGCCCTCCGGACCCCGTCCCGGGCACCCTGCCACGCAGCAGGACCAAGGACAGAGCCCGAGATGGGAAGGCCGCCCTCCCCGGGCCCTCAGGGGCCCCGGACGGAGCTGTTGAACTCAGCCGAGCGAGGGGAGGCTACCTGGGCACGAGGGAACCCCGTCCTGGTCATTTGTCAGTGCGGCAGGCCGGGGGACCGGGCCCAGGGCTGTGGCACCCGACCCGGGGCCCGGCCGGGCCCCTGGACCCAGCCTGGGCTCCCAAGCCCGGAGGCGCAGGGGAAGCCTCCCCGGGCCCTCCAGACCCCGTCCCGGGCACCCTGCCACGCAGCAGGACCAAGGACAGAGCCTGGGATGGGGAGGCTGCCATCCCCAGGCCCTCAGGGGCCCCGGCCGAAGCTCCTGAACTCAGCCCGGCAAGTGGAGGCGTCCCGGGCTCAACGGAGCCCCGTCTCAGGCCTTTGGCAGTGCGGTAGGCCGAGGGACAGGGCCCAGGGCCGTAGCACCTGACCCAGGGCCTGGCCGGGCCCCTGGACCCAGCCTGGGCTCCCAAGCCCAGAGACGCAGGGGAAGCCTCCCCGGGCCCTCCGGACCCTGTCCCGGGCACCCAGCCACGCAGCAGAACCAAGGACAAACATAAGTGGGAAGCGAGCATAGGGAAGCCCATTCCAGACGCAACCTGGGGTCGCATCATGACAAGGACCTGGAAAGGATGCAGGAATGCACGATTTCAGCAGGTACACTTTTTTATAATACATAGAGCTTACCTAACCCCGGAAAAGATCAGGAAATATTTCCACGTGCAGGAAGCAGCGTGTCCAAGATGCCTAGCGCCTGATGTAGAACTAGAACACATGATGTGGGAGTGTCCGAAACTAGGGTCCTACTGGACTGAGGTAGGGACGCTTCTTAATGAAGTCACGGAGAGGCAAGTGGAATATACTATGGCGACTTGTTTGTTGCTTTGGTTTCCTCACACCAGGAAGACCAAGATAACTAGTAAATTCATCGATCTGGGCCTCATTTTGGCCCAGAGGGAAATTACCTGGTACTGGAAGTCGAAGGAAGGTCCCTCCAGTAAGCGGTGGGCGAACGAACTCCATAAATGGGCCCATAGTGAGAGCACAATCAGATTGCGCCAGGCAGCCCGTACAGCTAACGAGAAGAGTCTAGAAGCAGCGCGCGCATGGGCAGAACTAGTGAGATTGTTGAGTGATAACCTATCCCCAGCAGGAGACTAAACCGAGAAAGTAATGAGAGTTGTTGCATGTGAGATGCAGAAGAATAGTTGCGATCCTACAGGTTTCCTCCCTTTGAGGTGTTATGAGACAGAGCGAAGGCCCACACTAACTGCAGTTCGGGGGTGGGTTTAGTTGGGACATTGAAGCTATTTATGGTTATTGCAGAATGGACGGACTTATTAGAACCCCATGGGTGTTTTTTTTGTTTTTTTTTCTTTACATCGGAGTACTTAGGCTGGTGACTCCCTATGAGGCGTGGCTGGGAACCGGGCGCTACAAGAGGTTCACAGGAGAGGGATAGGGGCATGACACTAGGCCGGGGCACCACAATGACAGTACCTGAAAATACATACCACTAAGTGCATGGGTTGGGTTGCCTGAAAGAGTTGGAGGACAGGGAATTATAAAAAGCAGATGCTAGACGCTCTGAAAGGCAGAGACTAGGGTTTCCCCGCACAAACGCTAATTACGACAATGGTTACTAACGCTGCCCGACCTCCGGGTTGTGGGATGAATGACTGTGATTTGATTGTGTTGTATTGAAAAGGAAGCGTTTCTCTGTATGCACTAGCGGGTAACCCAGAACAGATGAATGTACACTTTCTAACTTTGCAGTAAACATAAAGTAAAAAAAAAAAAAATAACAGCAGAGATGGGTATTTAAAGTGAAAGCGAAAAGGGACTCACTAACCGTGATTAAGGACATCCAGGCTGAAACGCGTTTGTTGAGTGGAGCTGTGGAATAATAAAATCCATTAAGTAACCCACTCTGGAGTGCTGCACCGTTTGTTGGAGTTGAAATATATATATATACAAGAACCCCTATAGCCAAAGGACTCACCAATACAGGGAAAATACAGGCATGAGAAAAATGAATGGAAATGTTAGCAAGTGCTTGTAGCGGTAACTTCACGAGCTAATACTGCAGAGAAAGGAAAGCAGTGCCAAAGGCACCCATACCCAACCAGGAAATCAGTGAAACCCACAAAGAAGCATGGCCATCCACCGTCAGGAGACCTCCAGAATAATCAGCAGCTTCACCTGCCGATTCTCCTCCTTTTCCAGGTTTGCTGAACATCGCGCACGACAGTGCGTCTGACGCTGTCTACTTCTGAGAAATTCAGTTCTTCCCTAAACAGCGCCGGCTCCTTCACGCAGCCTGTCAATGGACTCCGCAAGTGATCCCTGACAGTACATCCCCCTCTTGGAGAACACTGACAGGCATAAGGTTTGTCAGGGTGAAGTTTGAGGAAAGCAGAAACAAATCATGGAGTATGTACAGACGATTCAGGATCCCAGGAGTTTTCCTCAGCTCCATACCCCTTCCACGCTACAAGATACCACAGTTTGCTGCAGAGTATTTTGGAGTCAATTATACCAGCAACCTCATATTCCTCATCCTGATCCACCCTTAGAGATGTCAGCGCCTTCTTTACTGGGCAATGGGATGGTTTCAGCAAGGACACATGAAACACAGGGAGAATCCTGAAGTGTGAAGGTGATGCAAGTTTCGCCGCCACAGATTTAATATGTTTCACCACTCTGTAGGGGCCAATGTATTTTGGATTAAACACACTATACCTTTTGAAAAGTATGTTGCGTGTTGAGAGCCACACCAAATCCCCTTTTGCATAGATAGGTCCTGGT
Organism: Lissotriton vulgaris; assembly: GCF_964263255.1. Classification (NCBI taxonomy): domain Eukaryota; kingdom Metazoa; phylum Chordata; class Amphibia; order Caudata; family Salamandridae; genus Lissotriton; species Lissotriton vulgaris. Next base: position 1,453,118,818 of record NC_141693.1, read on the forward strand.
CTTCGATATTGGTCAGCCTGTCACTTGTATTGACCTTTAGCATGGACTAAGTGTCTTTGTGTGTCTTTCAATGTTTTACGTATATGTTAGATTCTACTATGTACCTCTGGAAGCCTCTCACTGTTACTAGGTGTCAGAAAGAAACGAAATGGGGATGATGCTCAAAAGAACTATAGAAGGGAAAGTTTTTGGTGGAACTATGCTGAGTATTGTTGTACGCTATTTAGCTAAGCCATAACCACTCCACCCATGCTTCGGTGTTATTATCTACGTAACATTGAAGATACTGTTTTAATGTTTGATTTACCCTCTCTATTTGTCCCTCCATCTGTGGATGGAAACTGGTGGATATATTCAACGATATTTGTAAAGCAGTACACCACACCCTCCAGAAATGAGCTGTGAACTGGGTCCGAGGTCCAACACTATCAACTGGGGGAGGACATGCAACCTAACCACATGAATCAACAATAATCTGGCTAACTGACCTGCTGTTGGGATCTGTTTTCAGGCGACAAAATGCCCCATCTTAGTCAAATAATCGATGACAACCAGTAAAGAGTATGTACTTTGGGCCTCATTTATGAGGTTTTGCCTTAGGGAAGCGCAGCAGGCCTTCCTGCTGCGCTTCCCTAAGGCAAAAGAAAAGGGCAGGAATGCACCACATTTATAAGATACGGCGCATTCCTGTCCTTTTCCCCTGCGCCGGCGCACAATGGGCTGCCTGCGCCAATGCAGGCACCCTTGCACAAGGGTGCAAGGCTGCCTGCGTTGCGGGGATTATTATTTTTGTACAGGAAGGGAAACCCTTACGCCTCTCTTGGGGAGGCGTAAGCTTTTGGCACTGCCTCAGATTTACGATTTCTTGTAAATCTGGGGCAGTGTCAAAAGGCCATGGATGTTGCTGGGAACGCCCCCAGCAACACCCATTTCCCGCCCTTTAAACGCAGAACACTTCGTTAAAGGGACTGATATTTATCAGGCAGCAATAAACTAAAAAAAGTGGCTTAGTGCTGCCTGATAAATATTACGCAGGCTTCTGCGCCACGGAACGTCACACAAAGTGACGTTCCGATGGCCCAAGGGGCCTCATAAATGTGGCCCTTTGTCTTTTGGTAGTCCTAAAATGAAGTGCACCGAGAACCTTTTCCATGGCTTATCTGGAGTGGGTAAAGGTTGTAAGAGACCTTGGGCCAGATGTACAAATAATTTTAGCACGCGTAAATGGGTTAGCGACCCAATAGCGCATGCTAAAATTGTCATGGTCATGAACTAACACAATTTTGCGAAACACAAATTAATTGATGCCTCGCAAAAAAGTGTTTAGAGACTCGCTACTTGGAAGGGGCGTTACCTTCCAAATAGCGAGTCTCAAACCCATGTACTAATGTTTTGCATCCGCAATTGCGGTCGCAAAACACTCGCAATCATCACCTAATTCAAGTAGGTCGTAATGCATTTGCAAATGGGAAGGGGTCCGCAAGGGACCCCTTCCCTTTTGCAAATGTGTGCAAAATTATTTTTTAAGGGCTGGCAGTGGTCCCAAGGACCACTTCCTTCCCTTAAAAAATTAAACAAAAACGTTTCATTATTTTTTTTTAAATGATTCCCGTTTTACTTTAAGGAAACCGGGCTGCATTTAAAAAGAAATCCTTCATTTCAAAGCAGTCCCAGATATGATGGTCTGCTGAGGCCAGCAGGCCACCATCCCTGGGAGCGCCTGTCATTCCCAATGGGCTCGCAAATTATGAGAGGCTCATTAATATTAATGAGCCTCGCAATTTGCGACCACATTGGAAATCGCAAAAACAGTGTTTAATGCACTATTGTACATTTGATTTTGTGCCTTGCAATTTGCGACTCGCTATTTGTCGCAAATTGCGAGGCGCAAAATCAAATGGTTGTATATCTTGCCCCTTGTGGTTTTCCTTTCACTGTTTTCATCTGAGCACAGATAGAGCATTTCTCTATCCACAAAGGGATGTTCCTTCTGAGAGTAGGCCACCAAAACTGCCGTTGTATTTTCTCACTTGTCTTTTCACTTCCATTATGTCCTACACAGGGGTGAACGTGACACCATTGAAAGACCATCTTTCTTAACTCTTTAGTGGAAACAAGAATTTGGTTTCCCTTTACGGGTATGCCTTGTTGCTTCTTCTATTCTGGATGCCCTTTTAACCAAAGCTTCCAACGGAACGTTTGTATTCCCCTCGCCACTTTTCTTAAAAAGTTATCAGTGTGAACCACTTTGATGACTTTCTGAGGTTCTATGATCGCTCTTTCTGGGTTAGTAAGAGGTTCCACTGTGGATTCTTGTCCTAATAGTGCATGTGAATGAATACTCTGAAAAAAACATCATCCATCGCAAAAGACAAGGTGTAAGCTGCCTGGCAGATTTTAGGAATTGTAGATTGCGATTGTCCGTACATAACGTAACTGTGTGTCTGGCTCCCATCAACCAATGCCACTATTCCATGAAAGCCTCTTTAATGGCCAATAGCTAATTTTCTGCAATGGTGTAATTTTTTCCAGTGCTGTTCAGTTTCTTGAACATGAAGGAAATAGGGTGTGGTTGACCAGTATTGACGTGCCTTTGGGATAACACGGTTCCAATGGCCACCCCATACGCATCCACTTCCACAATGAAAGGCAATGTCGGATTGGAATGGATCAAGATAGGATTCTTCAATAACTGATATAGTGTTATACCACAATAAGCGACAATGAAATGAATAGTTCAGAGAGTTAAGGTCACTCTCTTTAGCAATAAATCAGAAAGTGAAAGGAAGCAATATTAGCTCTCCTGCAAGATTCACTGCACTGGACTCGCCAACAGGGATGTCTCAATGATTGCCCCAAAAGGTATCCGCTTCGTAATTAATGATCAAAGGTTCAGGCAAATGATAATGTCCTGCTATGTCCCTCGCAAGAGCCCATATAGCCAAAGGATTCAACAATGCAGGGAAAATACAGGCATGAGTAAAATCAAAAGAAAAGTCAGCAAGAGCTCGTAGCGGTGCAGAGAAAATAAAGCGGTGCCAAAGGCACGCTTACCCCACCAGTAAATCAGTGAAAACCTCAAAGAAGCACGGCCATCCACCGTCAGGAGTTCTCCAGAATAATCTGCAGCTTCACTTGCCGATTCTCCTTTTCCGGGTTTGCGGGACGTCGCGCACGACGGTGTGTCTGACTCTGCGAGTGCTCCTTGACCGGATGCATGTATTTTTGCATGGGGGAGGCTGCGCAGCTCTATCAGCCAGATGCATCAAGCTAAAAACTGGTCGCAAAGGGGCAGATTCTCAGGCCCACATGCATCAAAGTCAATTGCATTCGCAAACGGTGCGAATCGCAATTTTCAGCCGTTTGCGAATGCAATTGACTAATTTGGAATGCATCATGCATTTTGCAATTTTAGGAATCGCAACCATGTTACGATTTCTAAAATTGTGATTGCATTTAAGAAATCGCAATTTCCGATTTCTTAAATGCAATGCATGATTATTTTTCAATTGCGAATTCGCACTTTGGAAGGGGTAAACTTTCAAACATACACTAGTTGCATATTTGAAAATTTTAATTTACACACACATATGTCCTTGGTTCATGTGTGTGTGTAAATTGCACTTAAAGTTACATTTCAGGGGTGCAGGGAGGGGATTTTTTGGACCCCCCTGCACACTTGAAATTGCATTCACATTTTACGAATCGCAATTTTCGCTAATAGGAATCAATGGGAAGGGTTTTCCTTAATTGCGATTCGCAAATTGTGAATCGCAATTAAGGAAAAATACCGAATCGCAAAAAATATTGCGATTTTTTGATGCAGAGCATTTTGCGATTTCTTAATTGCGATTCCTTAATTTTCGCAAATTAAGAAAACGCAAAATGTTACAATGATGCATGTGGGCCTCAGAATCTACCCCTTTGCGACCGGTATTTTTGCATTGGGGATGCATCATCCCCAATGCAAAAATCGCAAATAGAGAATTCGCTAAATTGCGATTGTTTGCATTTAAGGAATCTCAAATTGAGATTCCTTAAATGCAATGCATGAAAGTTTCAAAAATAGTGAATTCGCTAATAGGGCACGCAAATTACCACGAAGTACAACTTCATGGTAATTTGCAAAAACTTTGAAAAATGCACTAAAGTGCATTTTCAAAGTTTCATGTTGCGCACACACATGCCCTAAGGGCATGTGTGTGCGCAACATATGTGCACAGTTCAATTTCAGGGGTGCAACAGGGTGTCCTTTGGACACCCCTGCACCCTTGAAATTGCAATCTCAATTTGCGAATCGCTAATTGCGATTTGCAAATTGAGATTGTCTTCCTATTCATTCCTATGGGCCTCTAGGCCCATAGGAATGAATGAGGAGGTATTCCTTAATTGCGACTCGCAATTTGCGAGTCGCAATTAAGGAAGTCTAAGAAATCGCTATTTTTTAAGCGATTTCTTCATGCATAGCATTTTGCTATTCCTTATTAGCGAATCCTTATTTTTCGCTTATAAGGAATCGCAAAATGGATGCTTGATGCATCTGGCTGTATGTCTTGTAGGTTTTCTGAGTTTATGCGAGAGAGCTTTACGTTTCTGATGCACATACGGGGCCGGCTCTTTGGTCTTACGGAAGCTTAAGAAAACCTTTTCATTATAAAAAAGGCAAACAATTGATATTGTTAATGCCTCGTTTCATGCACCGTATTTAAGGTCTCAATCTAAGTTTGAAGGATTATTGTGGGAAACAATCGCCGCAGGGAAAATGTATTATCATAAATTCCGTTTTGCCCTGGCGATTCCATGAATTTTAGGTCTGAATGGAGGCACAGTTTACCGTGCTGCAATTTTATTTATTTTCATCATTGCATACTTGCTTTTCCTTCGCAAATGTTTCTACGTTGCCTTGAAAGAAGTTGTGCCGAGATTGCAGTAGCTTTGCACAACACGAAGTTGGAAGTCAGGAGAAGACACAGGGGCATTTTCACACTTTTTTGATGCTCTTGTGGTGCTGTGTGCTGGCCGATATTTACAAGCCCATGCAAAGCCACTTTGCCTGGCTTTACACAGCCCTGTAAATATGGCCCTCTTTTATGCAGTACTCTGTGTCAAAGGGGCGTGTTGTGTGTGTTGCTGCGGGGGTCTTCCCATGCAACACCCATGGCTTTTTAACACTGCCCCAGATTTACAAGGATTTGTAAATCTGGGGCAGCACCAAAAACTAATGCCTTTCCAGGGAAGGCATTAAAGTGGAGAGACAAGGAGAAATACTTTCATGTCTCCTCGTTTTTTGCTCTTTTTATGTGTGATGCAAAATCACAAATAGGAGCACAACGCCATTAATGAATGTTGTTGTGCAGGAAGGTGAACATTCCTGCACAACAACAATCATCCCTGCAACGCAGGCACCCTTGCACCATGGTTCAAGGGTGCCTGCGCTGGAGTACGACTGCTGTTTTATCGCCAGTGCAGGGGACAGCACAGGAGTGTATTGTATTCCTGTAAATACTGCATGTCCCTGTATTTTTTAAATGACAGAGCTCAGTGCAGCAAAACTGCTTGTGGCGTTGTGCTGCACTATTTTATTGTTCATATGCTCCACAATATGTGCTGGGCTTCTGCTTTTGTTCTGCACCTAAATGAGAGTCATAACAGAGAAAAACGTATGTTAATTATAGCATTTCTTTGCCGCTGCTGTTTGCTGCAGGTTCCAGATTTTTAATGTTGACCGCTACATGCACCACTCATAAAATGCATAATTAATTAGCTTATAACTGTAAAAAAAATGTGCAGCTCCATAACATACGTATAACATTCAACCACAGGCTCCCAAGTATTTATGTACACCACGTAATCAAGCCATTTGCATGCAAATTACAGTCTGTATCTGTGAGCACTTGGAGTTTCACCCTGAGGATGGAAGGTTAATCTTAGTACATATTGACATTTCCCAACTGGTTGGAACTTGCCAGCTCGAGTATAGTTAACAATACATGTAAAAGGCCTCTGCGGTTTGCCTTGAAGGAGCAGTGCGGTTTGCTCGTCTATAACATTGGCCTGTTAATGAAGTACAGGATAGGCGTGGTTCCTCTTACCTCACCCTGGGCTCTGGTGTTATGCTGAGGCTAGGAACTTTAACAGGGCCCATGCCAGCTAACTCTGTGAAGCATGGAAGAGGATATTCTTTCAGGAAATGAGACAGTAATGCAGGGCCTTAAGTGGGATGAGAAACGTGCCACCGACCAGTATTTTTGTGCCTCTATATGAGCTTTCCTTTATTGCATCTAAACATGAACAGCACAACAATTAACATACACCTAAAACAAGCCAGAACGACTATTCCAATGCTTAATAGCACTATAAGATAAATGAGTAACAGTGATTTTGAGGTGAATAATTTGAATTGACTTCTGAAAATATGAGGCAGTGTACTAAACATTACTAAGGTATGTGGGTGGTGTAGTGGTATTTGGAATCTCAGTCATACAGCATCCATTTCAGGACATTCACATTCCTCACTCCTTATCCCTACTTCTCATCAATCAGCCACATTTTTCTTCCATCATCCCTATGTCTCAGCCCTGATTCTCATCCCTCAGCCGTCCTCCCTACTTCTCATCCATCATCCCTAATTCTTTGCCTCATCCCTGCTTCTCATCCCTACTTCTCATCCATCATCCCTACTTCTCATCGATCATTCATCATCCCTTTTTCTCTTCCCTACTTCTCATCCATTATCTTTACTTCTTATCCATCATCCTTATATCTCACCCATCATCCCTAATTCTCATCCATCACCTCTACTTCTCATCCCTGCTTCTCATCCATCACCCCTATTTCTCATTCCTGCTTCTCATCCCTACTTCTCATCCATCATCCCTACTTCTCATCCTTCATCCCTATTTCCCTTATCTACTTCGCAATCATCGTCTGTACTTCTCATCCTTAGTTCTCATCCCTACTTCTCTTCCATCATCTCTACTTCTCACCCCTCATCCCAATTTCCCATCCATATTCCATACTTCTCATCCCTCATCCACGCGTTTCATCCCTACTTCTCATCTATCATCTCTACTTCTATTCCACCATTCCTACTTCTCATCCATCATACTTACTTTTCAACTCTAATTCTCATCCATTATCCCTACAGCACACCCATCACCCCCACTTTTCAATCCTACTTCTCATCCATCACACCTACTTTTCATTCCACTTCTGTAATTCTCATCTTTGGGTGGGTTAGAAGTAAGTATGAGATGTAGGGATTATGGATGAGAAGTGAGGATGAAGGATGAGAAGAAGGGAAGAAAAGTAGGGATGAATATTGAGAAGTAGGGATGAATGGGGCGAAGTAGGGATGATGGATGAGAAATAGGGACAAGAAGCAGGGATGAGGTATGAGACACAGGGATGATAGAAAAGATGTAAGATGATGGATGAGAAGTATAGATGAGAAATAGGGATGCTGGATGAGAAGTAGAAATGGTGGATGAGATGTAGGGATGATGGATAAGAAATTGGGATGAGATATAGGGATGAGGTGTGATGGAAAAAGGATGCTGTACAGTCATTATCTTTCTTCCCTTAACACTACTTTGCTCTGCAGTCTCCCTATGTTAAACACGTATGCCCTTTTTCTCCCCACATCTTTATTAAATAGTTCATCCGAATTTCTCACACTTCATCTCTTTCATTGTAAGCACAATCTTTTCACTCTTTCCTGCATGTACTTCCTTGCTTCTACTTCACATTGCCATCTCCTGTCAATATTTTGATAGCTGTGTACCTCCTTGTTAAATCAACAAGCAACTGAAGATGAGGCACAGTAATTTATTTAACACAACTTTGAGTTAAATTGAGAGCTACATGCACCTGCCTAAAGAAACTGTCGGGAACAGAAACTCTGCATGGCCTGGAGCTTGGCTATTGACACTGATTGTTGTCCTAGTGAACAGAGTTTTCCTTGGGTTGAGGACAGAATCCAGACCCATAAGGTGGAATGGGCCACATCACTTTGTCGGCAAAGGTGGTAGTATCTGCCAGCTTGGAGTGGCGGCAGGTGATATTTGGAAGTGGCGGCAGCAAAAAGCATTCTGAGTAGAATCTGGTCCTGTAATATTTTAGTCACCACCTATTAACCAAGTTCCTGCAACTCTTCTCAAGCAACATAATCATTGTATCCACCTTCTATGTGTATAATTTACTGAGACTTCATACTGTGTAAGGCATTTAAAGGCTGCAAGCCTGCCACACTGACTCCAACAACAATGCTGTAATAAAAGCACACTTATAACCACATCAATGACCGGTCACTCTCTGCAAACTCACTAATTAGTATTTAAACATAGTTTTACTTGTGTCCTGTGGAACTTAAGGATGGTCAGTGGACTCAGCTCAGTCTTAATCATGTTGCACCAAAATGGCGGTAGAGCGAGAATATGGTGTGAAGATTGTGGGTAGTAGACCACATTGGCATGAAGCCCGCTTGGTCCAGTAGTATTAAATTACATAGAAGTGGTTGTATTCTATTCGCAATTATTTTAGCTAAGATTTTTACGTCAATATTTATTAGGGATAAGGGGCTGTAGGAGTCGCACATTTGGGGATCTTTACCTGGCTTCAGGAGCACTATTAGGAGGGCATCGTTTAGCGTGGCCGGTAATGCGCCTTCTTCATATGCTTCTTCAAGCATTTCTGCGAAATGTGGAACTAGTGTATCCCAGTATTCTATGTCCATCAAGCCCAGGAGCTTTATTATTGGGAAGAGAATTAAATGCGTCTATTATTTCACCTTTAGAGATCGGGAGGCAAAAATATTTTCTATGAGTGTCAGACAACCATGCCAACTCTATGTCATTCAGATATTCCCATATATCCGGAGTGGAGGCCAATATCTGGGCCGTGTACAATTGGGTTTAATATTTAGTGAAGCATTCCAGTATGGCCGGTGTGTCGTATATTGGATCGTTCTGTGTGTCTTGGATCTGCGTGATAAATGCTGTGGTATGAGTGGGGCTGATTTTATACAATAATGCCCTGCCAGGTCTGCCCCCCTCCCCGTAGTTCCGAGCTCTGTGTTTGCGTGATATGTATTTAATCTCATCATTTGCAAATTTGTTATACTTATAAATGTGTGTCCTAATTTCTGCCAATATCGTGTCACATGGAGTTTCTTCAAATTTGCGCTCCAATTAGATAATGCCAGTCTCAATTTTCTCTAGCTGTCGCTGTATATCTTTCAGTATGCCTGCATGTGCACTTATACAATGTCCCCGTACGGTGACTTTAAATGCCTGGGCCCTTATACTCTAGACAGCGTCTGTGTTTTGCCCAAAGAAGGTTAATATGGCCTGGTGGAGCCCCTCTCGGAATACCTGATCTTATAATGCCCTCTGTCTCAGTCTCCATGTAAATTGTCTTGGAGTGTGCGTTGGTATTTCTAATTTGATTTGGACCGGTGCATGGTCAGACAATGTCTTGGGCAAGTGTACCACCACAATAGTCCATGTATATACATTCAGTGTTACTAACCAGTAATCTACTCTGGACCACGTAAGGTGTGTTGACCAGAAACACGTCCCCTCCCTCCTGTCCGGGTGTTTTGTCTCCATATGTCCACTAAGTCCCAGTCCGCCATCCCTTCCCGTATAATTTTAGCTGAATGTTTGCCATATCTATTTAGTCCTGTCAATCTATCCAATGCGGGGTCCAAACAAGTGTTAAAATCGCCTCCCCAGAGGATAGTGCCAGGCTGGAGATCAGCAGTAGTGTGGACTGTCTCTTAGCCTCGAATATGGTATAGGCACTAGATATTCAGTACTGCAGGTCTGAGCTCAGCAGCAGGGCAGAACCCCAGTAGGTCAACGCTCGTATATCTTTGTCCAGCTCACCTGAGTTCCTCTTGTATTTCTCCACACCGTCTCTAATTTGCAGCTATAGACGCTTTTCTATTGTTTACTTCATGGGCTGCGCTGTATCACTGTTGTCCTGTTGTTCCCCTGTTTATTCCACAAACACTGCCTGTGCTCTCAATCAATAGGTCCCCAGTGCAGTCTCAGACATCCGGACTCCGCAGCCCCATAGAGTGCACCGCTGCAGTGTCTCGGCCCCATCAACCCAAAGCGCTACAACAGATCATGCAGTGTCCAGTACATTCAGATGTAAAGGGTAACGTGACATGCAATTATTTATAATATAGTATTTCCAGGGGAGCCTTCCGCCTGTCTCAGGACTTCCTATATGGTGTGTGGTCTCACCAGTGATCGGGGTGCTACTCAGTGGGCCGCTGCCTCCGGTGTCCCTTATTGGATCTTAATTGTTGCAAAAAGCCCAGTTATGGCTTCGTTCCACAGCGCTATGGTGTCAGAGCAGTCCCGGCTCCTCTGATACCCGGCCCACGTGAGCTCTGTACTCAGTTGTGTACCAGGCGGCTATTGTCACTCCTCCCTGTGCGCAGCCTCAGGCAGCACTCGGCGCTTCCTCCGGTATGCCTGCTATCCACCCACTGAGTCACAGGGACCAAGCGCTAGCAGCTAGGGGGGGCACGGCAGTCCAGGGATCAGGGGTCGGTCGCATAAGTGGTACGTCCCCAGCAGACCTCCGTGTGTTGTTTCCCGACGTGCTCTGCTTTCCCCCGCAGCCAGCAGATCAGGAATGGCGTGTCTTTCCCCCCCAGGGCACACGGGCTTAGTTGGTGTCCCAGGGCCCCAAAAGCGCGTTGCAGTCGGGTCCGCCCAGTTTGGCCTGCCGCGCTACGTGTTCACCGTCACGGGTCGGCTGCGGGGATTCACTTTCCTTTTCATTTCCAGGGCCTCAGATGTCCGCACATCAATTCAGGGCAGCAGAGCAGCTGTCGGAGGTTTTAATGGCATGTTGTTAGGTCCGCCATCTTTCCTCAGGGTCTCTGTGCCTCATCCAGACATCTCCGGTTGAAGTGAAGGATGTGTCTTAAGGATATTGTATGCGCATGCTTAGTTAGCGGCCATCTCGCTTTCCAGCTAGCTCCGCCCCTGTTGCACCAAAATGGTGGGGAGACGAGAGAGAGACAGCCTCTCTTCTCACCCCGTGCTGCCTCACATGACATTTATGAGCACGCACTTCTAGGAGTCCCCTAATCAAACCACCACATCTCTCTCTGAGCCAATTTGGGCACTGCTGCTGCTGTTACAGCAGCACCAGGATTGACTCAGGCAGGTGGCCTCAACCCTCAGTACTAAGACTAGGGGCTGTGGCTTTGAGTCCCCCCAGCTCTCATATGTGCAGGTGGAGATGCCTCTAGTGTGCATGTCAGGTTGGCTGGAGAAAGGCAACCTTCCATCACAAAATGTGCACATGAGGCCAGGTGCAAGCAGCGTGCTGCCACTGTACTTCACTAATACTGTCTGTCTAGTCTCTGTCAATAGAAGCCCCACCGCTTCATGACAAGCCTCACTAGTTTCTCGAGAACCTTCCTCATGTGCTCTTTCACAGCAGAGACGTTATTACTGCACAGTAATAGATAAACAACACAATATGCTGTACACCAGTAACACCAGTTATATCATACATGAGAATATGTGCTAATGCCTCTGCATGCCATTGCTCACAGTGTAGCTGCATCATGCTTTTATAAAGTAGTATCATTGTTGTTCACTGTTTACACTAGAAACAACTCATCTAAGCAGTTCTGACAGGATTTCACACATGTTTAGTGTATTCTTACAAAACTGTGACAATCGGATCTTATCGTCTTTTCCCTGCTTAATATGAGAAAAGACTTATGTGACAATAGAACACAGATAATGATCACCTAATAACACCAACAAAGCTCATTTTCCAAAAACATTCAAAATAAACGGAAACTTAGAACTTATACAGAATACCTGCCATCCCTTAAATTCAAACAATATTTCTAGTGCATCATCGAATTACAAAAAAATATATTTTATCAGTACATGTCCACCTAGCCACAAGTCTGGCAAATAGGTGAGAGAAGGCTCGCATCAGGGTATATTAGTTTGCCAACAACAGGGACAGCCTTACCTAGAAGTGGGTGAGGTGCAAGTGGCTATCTATATCAGATTAGGGAAAACCAACTTTTCCCGAGTCTATAGTTTTTGGGGCGCATCGATGTTTGCCGCTATCGAGTTGCCTGCCTGCAAGGCAGCCATCAGCGTATCCCAGTTTTGTGCATTGGGGAATTTACGAAGCCCTGCTGTCTCCTCCTTATGTATTGACTTACTTTCCACCTGCGCCCATATTGCGAATGATATCAATAGATTCGGGGTAACCCAATAAAACCTTGTAGGCTTGGGCAAAATGGATAATTGAAGTAGAGAGTGGCTACAAGGGAGTTTGTTCATTGACTAAGTACATATAATTTGGCACGTGTCAATTCTGGGGCTCATGAAGCAATTAAACCCATTTGTTTCCATAAGATTACTCATACATTCTGAAGTTGTTCAAAAAAACATTCAATGAAAAACAAAACAAGGAGAAATTGAAGAAGCATACAGCAAACTAGCTATATCTGAAAAATCTTGGGCCTCATTTATGAAAAGTGACGCATCGCTGCGTGAAAACAGCGATGCGTCACTTTTCACTGCGCACTCCTTACGACATTCCTGATGCGTCATATTTAATGTATGACGCATCATGTCGCAAGGAGTTACAGATACGTCAGTATTTCTGACGTATCTGTAAGCACAAAAGTGACGCATTGCTGGAGTGTGTCACAAAAGTGACGCAACTTCAGCAATGCGTCCTTTCACATGGGAAAGCCCCATGTGAAAGGGCTTGCGTCAGTCTTACGCCTGCTGTTAGGCAGGCACAAGATTTTGACGCAACAGCGCCCTAAAAGTGACGCAGTGAAATCTTATAGATTTCACTGCGTCACTATTACGAGGCTTTTTGCGGGGGAACGCCCCCTCTGCATACATTATCCCTGACGCAGGTATAATGTGGCGCAGGTGTTTAAAAAGTGACGCATCTACCTAGATGCGTTAATTTTTAAATATGGCGCAACGAGGTGCATTTTTTACACCGCTGGTGCGTCACAAAAAGTGACGCACCGGTGGCGCAAAACTGACGCACAGCCTCATAAATGAGGCCCCTTATATTTGAGAAAATAAAAAGATATGAATTATGGGGTTATACAGGAATCAATCATCAGGTAAAAAGTTATGAAGAGCTGTACATATAAATTAACTGATCAATTCACAACATGTCATCAACTCCATTGATAGATGAAAAAAATCCAATTCATAAATGTAAAAAGATTTCCTTCAGTGCACAAATGCTGAGGAGATGATGTTTTGGTCGACGTTTCGGTCTTTCTTGTTGGAATCTATAAGACCATCATCAGGACTAGTATTTTTCACAAAGAAAGCCCCCTATATATAAACAATTATATACAATTACTGAATGTATCCACTTAATCTAATAACATCCGTAAGCTATTTACAAACTTATAACAAACATAACAGGTACTGTGTGCTTCACATCATATTGATGTCTTTCTAAGACTGAAAACGTCCCAATTCTTAATGTGTAGGACAAAGGTCGCCTCTCCTTAACAACAACGTCTAGGTTGGCATAGTGCTGATAGAGTTATTCTATATATAGCTCTTAGGTTTTTAGTCTCAAAGGGAATTAAACACTCAACTGACTTGGAAGAACTGAGCGCAAATGCAGCTGGTCTTCAATTTGAATATATTTTCAATCCAGAGGATCTATAAAGATGTGTAACAATTTAGTATCTGCTCTAGGATGGTAGCTAGATTGTTTAGGCTAGAAACATAACATTACCAGACATACCTGCAGTAGCAATAATTTTCAATCGATGCAACAGAAGTTTGTTGATTTTACTGGTAATCTTGGTTAGGAAGCCGGAGTCGTGGTATCTTAAGACAAAAAGATATATATACGGAATGTTGTATATTTCAACTATATATATGTCTTTTGGCATGCAGGACTTATTTAGCTGACATATGGGTGAATAGTTGCTTACATGACCAGCAGAGTAAAAGATATAGCGAGTCATTGGTGCAATATGAGCATAAAAAGTTTCAGTTTTATATATGGGAGAATGACTCACACTTGATGTTTAATAATGACAATATGCACTGTTGTATCCAGTATCTAATCTAGTTAAGAACAACTGGGCTGTGCACTGTGTTATGACAATAGAAACACAGCACGATGGTTAATAGCATGAGCATGTGTTTGATATTGCTCATAGAAAAAATTGTGCTTTAGTGCAGCCGGGACTTGTGAGGGCCACTATTTATCCACAAGAGGCATGACTCTAGCGGAGTTATGTTACGAGTGGAGATCAAAACCATGGTTCGTAATAGTATAATACCGCGAGCAATGATGTTAGGCTACGGTAAATTGGAGCAGCTAAGAAAGGGAGTAATGCCAGAGGTGCGACGTCAAGTATTTACATGTCGCATGGCATATGCGTAATATTGCTCATAGAGAAACGTTATAATTTAATGCAGCCAAGACCAATTGGGGCCGTAATTTGTCAACGTGAGGCATGACTTTAAAGGAGTTCTATTATGGATAAAGATCAAAACCACGGGTCGCATTTATAACATTAAGCGAGCACTTACGTAGGGCTATAATAAATTACGGCACCTCAAGTAGGGGAGACCAATAGTACGACGTCCAGTACTTACATATCGCATGACACAGGGCCTCGTCAGTTCTATACTTCGGTGTCTCGAGTTGAAACGAGACTGCTAGAGATTGTTCCCAGTTTTAAATACCGCCACCCGGAAGTGAAAGCTCAGTAGTTTGCAAAGTTTTGTAAATGGAGACATACGAATGGATCGGCCATTTTGGAGTGGTTACTACTGGATTAGTTAAGAGGGCATGTTCCCACCATGGCACTAATAGCTAATTGTGGATACCCTGCCTTCTAGGAGATTGCCGTCTAACTTGTTACTGTTGACATTAATAAAAGTTAACAATTGGCAAATTTTACAATAACATTCCTTCTATTTATAATACATCAAAATTGGCTTGTATAATAACATAGACATAACCATCGATCTTATTTGCATACAAATTTGCGAAAATATAATCTGTTGACTGGGTATTTTGGAGATTGTCAAACAAAACGACCCAGCCACTGAAAATAGAGTTCATCGCATATAACCCACATAATATATATATGCATGATCACATTAGGTTAACAACAGATCATGATTGTAGCAACAAGGGTCATAATTACACATGTCACAAACACATTTGACCTTTGACATATTGTATTTACATTTCGCATACAGCCTGTACCAACAAGTATACAAATAGACATTATCATACAAATATGACACCAGTGTATGTTTAAAGTGACGTACAGAACACAAAAACATGAAGGTAAGCACATTCATTAGATGTTCAGCTAGGTAAGAGTTGTGCTATGGGGACACATTCCAAGGGGCAGATTTGTCAGACCATGTAAATAGAGGAATATTACATAGGGCTGAAGTCAGTCGTTTGTTTGTCTTATGGTAGGTTTTACTGTTTCCACCACCCACCATATTAAGTCATTTTCTGTGTGTTTTTTCAATAGAAAATGTTCAACCAAAGGTGCATTTTCCACATAGCATCGGATCCTGGACTGGTGCTGCAGGATGCGTTTCTTCACAGATTGCGTAGTTTTACCCAAGTATCTCAAACCACATGGGCATTCAATGCAATAGACAACGTTAGATGTGTTGCAATTGGAATTTTTTTTAAGTGTGATGGTCTTGCCATTAATTAAAAAGTTTTGCAGTTCTTAGTTGCCCTACAGGCAACACCTTGGTTGCATTTAAAGTGTCCAACAACTGGACTGAGTTGCCGCATGTTATCCACTAGGTTGGTGTCTTTGTTTCTGTATGCGTGAACCAATCGATCTCTGAGATTGGAACCCCTCTTAAATGCAAACATTGGTCTTTCGCATAGTTCTGGTATACCTGAAAGAAGTGACCAATGTTTTGTGACCAGTTTTTTAATTTGGTTAGTTACTGTTCCAAATGTCGTCACACATACCAACTTAGTGGGAGTTTTTTTAGGCTTAACTTGCAGGAGTGCCTCTCTATCTTTGTACCACGCCCATTTGATTGAGCGTTTAAGGAGTTTGTTTGGATAGCCATGGGCATGTAACTTGACTTTCAGTAACTGTGCCTCTGCAAAATAGTCAACACGTCTTGAACAATTTCTCCTCAGACGGAGAAATTGCCCAAAGGGAAGGCCATCCCTAAGGGCTTGAGGGTTGTGGCTGTTGTATTTTAAAAGTGTATTTCTGGCTGTTGGTTTTGTGAACAGCGTTGTATATAATGTCTTGTCCTGGTTGACTTTGATTGAAATGTCTAAAAAGTCCATGCTGTTCTGATCATGCACAATAGTGAATTGTAGGTTAGGGTTTTGAGTATTCACCCATTGATGGAAATTCATGAGTGTATCCACTGTACCATGCCAAATAAAGAATATATTGTCAATATATCGCAACCAGCAATGTATGCTGGTTGCGAAAGGATTATTGGTGTTATAGAAAGATTTCTCCTCGTAGTCGGATACATAAATATTGGCTATATCCGGTGCGAAAATTGCACCCATAGATACCCCTATCTGTTGTTTATAAAATGTTTTCTCACAGATGAAAAAGTTTTCACAGAGAGGGATGCGGATACATTCCAATATAAAGTCGGAAGGTACAGCATGAGGCCGTGCTCTACTTTCAAGTAAATTTTAGAGAATCTGTAGTACATAATTTTGAGGAATATTAGTATACAGGCTCTCGATGTCCATGGACACCAAGAGCTCTGTAGTATTATCAAAGGGTAGATTTTCAACCACATTGATCACCGCTGTGGTGTCCCTGATGTAATGTTCATTTCCAGTAGCGAAGGGCCGAACGAAGAAGTCTGCATATTGTGCCAGGGGTTTGAGGATGGAATTACACCCTGCCACAATAGGGCGACCCGGTGGATAAATCGCATTCTTGTGGACTTTGGCACTATGTAAATTGCCGGGACGGTGGGGGGTTTTATTGACAAGGAATGCAGCTTCCTTGTCGCTGAGCTAACCGCCCTTATGTCCAGTTCTACTCAGTTCAAGAATCTTTTTCTCCAATTTCGGAGTAGGATTACATGTTAGTCTACAATAGTTCGCCTCTATTGAGAGTTCTTGCTGAAGTTCCATATTATATGCAGTTTCATCCCAGAGGACAATTCCCCCACCTTTATCGGCCGGTTTAATGATTGTCTCTGGTAGTGCTTGCAAGTGTGTTAAAGCAAGTTGCTGTTCCTTAGAGAGATTGTATCTCACGTATGATGGTTTCTTAAATAAATTCTCAATTTCTGTAATCACAGCATTTTCAAATATAATTATTTCTTTAGCAACCACACCATTGGGTGGAAAGAAAGTGGATTTTTGATGTAGACCTGTCATATCATTCTGAAAATTGAGAGGTTTATTAGGAAAAAAGTTTTTGAGTCGGATGGATCTGAAAAATGTATATAGTTCAAATTTGGTCAGAAATAGTTCATTTTTATTGGTTGGAACAAATGAAAGACCTTCAGACAGAACTGAAGTCTCTATATCTGTGAGTAAATGCTTGGATAGATTGAAGGTAGGGATCATCTTATTGTCCTCTACCACTCTAATACTAGTTCCTTGTGCGACGGAACCCTGGTGTATAGTTGTTTCGTGACCATCCTCTGCGTGATGGTTTCTGCCTCGAGGGTCGACCTTGTCCCCTCTGGTCGTGGGCTAAAAAATGCTGTTGTGATGTGGATGGTTGTTGATAATCTTGTCCTGATCTGTATTGTTGATCAGAGCGACTATTCACCCATATGTCAGCTAAATAAGACCTGCATGCCAATAGAGATATATATAGTTGAGATATACAACATTCCGTATATATATCTTTTTGTCTTAAGATACCACGACTCCGGCTTCCTAACCAAGATTACCAGTAAAATCAACAAACTTCTGTGGCATCGATTGAACATTATTGCTACTGCAGGTATGTCTGGTTATGTTAAGTGTCTAGCCTAAACAATCTAGCTACAATCCTAGGGCAGATACTAAATTGTTACACATCTTTATAGATCCTCTGGATTGAAAATATATTCAAATTGAAGACCAGCTGCATTTGCGCTCAGTTCTTCCAAGTGAGTTGAGTCTTTAATTCTCTTTGAGACTAAAAACCTAGGAGCTAAATATAGCATAACTCTATCAGCACTATGCCAACCTAGACGTTGTTGTTAAGGAGAGGAGACCTTTGTCCTACAAATTAAGAATTGGGACTTTTTCAGTCTTAGAAACACATCAATATGATGTGACGCACACAGTATCTGTTATGTTTGTTATAAGTTTGTAAATAGTTACTGATGTTATTAGATTAAGTAGATACATTCAGTAATTGTATATATTTTTTTCTATATAGGGGGCTTTCTTTGTGAAAAATACTAGTCCTGATGATGGTCTTATAGATGCCAACAAGGAAGACCGAAACGTCGACTAAAACATCATCTCCTCAGCATTTGTGCACTGAAGGAAACCTTTTTACATTTATAAATTGGATTTTTTTCATCTATCAATGGAGTTGATGACTTGTTGTGAATTGATCAGTTAATTTATATGTACAGCTATTCATAACTTTTTACCTGATGATTGATTCCTGTATAACCCCATGATTCATATCTTTTGATTTTCTCAAATATAAGATTTTTCAGATATACCTAGTTTGCTGTGTGCTTCTTCAATTTCTCCTTGTTTAGTTTTTCACTGAATGTTTTTTGAACAACTTCAGAATGTATGAGTAGTCCTATGGATACAAATGGGTTTAATTGCTTCATGAACCCCAGAATTGACACGTGCCAAATTATATGTACTTAGTCAATGAAGAAAATCCCTTGTTGCCACTCTCTACTTCAATTATCCAATTTGCCCAAGGCTACAAGGGTTTATTGGGTTACCCCGAATCTATTGATATCGTTACGCGCAGACGCTGGTTTGCTGTGGGTCACTTAACAAGTGGTTTTGTTTGTCTCAGAGACAGTGTGTGTCTCAAATTCTTAGTGTTGTTATTTGTCTTTTATGTTACCAAGACCATAGGCTTCCTTTATGTCTGAGGCCGAGACTCTGTTGTATACCAATGAGGAAGTCCTAAAAATTGCATCAGGCCCCTCCTTGCTGGGAGCTCGTGGCCCAATAACACATTTACCTTGCGAATCTGACCTCAATCAACTTGAAAGGTTACGTAAAAAACTGATTCGCACTAAATTGCATGCTAAATTTTTGACGGATTGTCTCAACGCAAACATCATTCCCACAGGTCTTCAAATTAAAAACATCCCCATAATATTTGTTGAAGACGAGGAATTTAAACTTCACTTTAGCTTTGCATCAAACAAATGCTCTTGCACCTGGATGGTGCTCAGCATTGAGACTGCGCTTAAACATATTAAATCATTGACCAAAGACATCGAGGTATTAGAAAACAAAATCAATTCAGACACAAGTATAGTGAATGCCAAAGTATTACTGGACAAGATAGCCCTTACCATCAAATATTTTGAGGATTTTAATTCTCACAAGAAGACCAATAAATTACATTTAGACATTAAACGCTACAGTAAGGAGAAAACCTACCCTTACTTAACAAAAGACTTTTACCAGCCCCCGGGTCAACAACAGGGTACATATCGTGGACAAGAGAAAAGGATAACTTTCTCTGCCACCGATTCAGATACAGACAGCGAGAGAGGCTTTGATCAACATTACAGATCAGGACAAGATTATCAACAACCATCCACATCGAGACAGCTTTTTTTAGCCCAGGACCGGAGGGGACAAGGTCAACCCTCGAGGCAGAAACCATCATGCAGAGGATGGTCACGAAACAACTATACACCAGGGTTCCGTCGCACAAGGAACCAGTATTACGAGTGGTAGAGGACAATAAGATGATCCCTATCTTCAATCTATCCAAGCATTTACTCACAGATATAGAGACTTCAGTTCTGTCTGAAGGTCTTTCATTTGTTCCACCAATAATAAAAATTAACTATTTCTGACCAAATTAGAACGTTATAAATTTTTCAGATCCATCCGACTCAAAAACTTTTATGCTAATAAACCTCTCAATTTTCAGAATGATACAACAGGTCTACATCAAAAATGCACTTTCTTTCCACCCAATGGTGTGGTTGCTAAATAAATAATTATATTTGAAAATGCTGTGATTACAGAAATTGAGAATTTATTTAAGAAACCATCATACGTGAGATACAATCTCTCTAAGGAACAGCAACTTGCTTTAACACACTTGCAAGCACTACCAGAGACAATCATTAAACCGGCCAATAAAGGCAGGGGAATTGTCCTCTGGGATGAAACAGCATATAATATGGAACTTCAGCAACAACTCTCAATAGAGGCGAACAATTGTAGACTAACATGTAATCCTACTCCGAAATTGGAGAAAAAGATTCTTGAACTGAGTAGAACTGGACATGAGGGCGGTTGGCTCAGCGACAAGGAAGCTGCATTCCTTGTCAATAAAACATCCACCATCCCGGCAATTTACATATTGCCAAAAGTCCACAAGAATGCTATTTGTCCACTGGGTCGCCCTATTGTGGCAGGGTGTAATTCCATCCTCAAACCCCGGGCACAGTATGCAGACTTCTTCATTCGGCCCTTCGCTACTGGAAATGAACATTTCATCAGGGACACCACAGCGGTGATCAATGTGGTTGAAAATCTACCCTTCGATAATACTACAGAGCTCTTGGTGTCCATGGACATCGAGAGCCTGTATACCAATATTCCTCAAAATGATGTCCTACAGATTCTCTACAATTTACTTGAAAGTAGAGCAAGGCCTCATGCTGTACCTACCGACTTTATATTGGAATGTATCCGCATCCCTCTCTGTGAAAACGTTTTAATCTGTGAGAAAACATTTTATAAACAACAGAAAGGGGTAGCTATGGGTACAATTTTTGCACCGGATATAGCCAATAATTATGTATCTGACTTCGAGGAGAAATCTATCTATAACATCAATAATCCTTTCGCAACCAGCATACGTTGCTGGTTGCGATATATTGACGATATATTCTTTATTTGGCATGGTACAGTGGATACACTCATGATTTCCATCAATGGGTGAATACTCAAAACCCTAACCTACAATTCACTATTATGCATGATCAGAACAGCATGGACTTTTTAGACATTTCAATCAAAGTCAACCAGGACAAGACATTATATACAACAATGTTCACGAAACCAACAGCCAGAAATACACTTTTAAAATACAACAGCCACCACCCTCAAGCCCTTATGGAGCCCTTCCCTTTGGGCAATTTCTCCGTCTGCGGAGAAATTGTTCAAGACATGTTGACTATTTTGCAGGGGCACAGTTACTAAAAGTCAGTTACATGCCCGTGGCTATCCAAACAAACTCCTTAACCCCTTCCGCGCTGATGACGAGCTCATCTCGTCATGAGGCTTACCTGCCGTGCGCTCATGACGAGCTGAGCTCCTCATGTAACGCGGTATTTGAAAAACCGCCGCCCACAGCGGGAAAAGCCGCCACAGCGATGCGGTTAAACGCTCACTCAAACGGGCGTGGTACAACGATAGAGAGGCACTCTTGCAAGTTAAGCCTAAAAAAACTGCCACTAAGTTGGCATGTGTGACGACATTTGGAACAGTAACTAACCAAATAAAAAAACTGGTCACAAAACATTGGTCACTTCTTTCAAGTATACCAGAACTATGTGAAAGACCAATGTTTGCGTTTAGGAGGGGTTCCAATCTCAGAGATTGATTGGTTCATGCATACAGAAACAAAGACACCAACCTAGTGGATAACATGCGCCAACTCAGTCTAGTTGTTGGACACTTTAAATGCAACCAAGGACAACTAAGAACTGCAAAAGCTTTTTAATTAATGGCAAGACCATCACACTTAAAAGCTTTTCCAATTGCAGCACATCTACCGTTGTCTATTGCATTGAATGCCCATGTGGTTTGAGATACTTGGGTAAAACTACACAATCTGTGAAGAAACGCATCCTGCAGCACCAGTCCAGGATCCGATGCCATGTTGAAAATGCACCTTTGGTTTAACATTTTCTATTGAAAAAACACACAGAAAATGACTTAATATGGTGGGTGGTGGAAACAGTAAAACCTACAATAAGACAAACAAATGTCAACCGTATTCTATTAAGGAACAACGCTGGATTTGTTTCGCGGACTCAGTCAAAAATGGGCTGAATTCTAGCACCGAATGTTAAACTCTGGCATGCCTAATTTAGATGACTGACTTTAGCCCTATGTAATATTCCTCTATTTACATGATCTGACAAATCTGCCCCTTGGAATGTGTCCCCATAGCACAACTCTTACCTAGCTGAACATCTAATGAATGTGCTTACCCTCATGTTTTTGTGTTCAATACGTCACTTTAAACATACACTGGTGTCATATTTGTATGATAATGTCTATTTGTATACTTGTTGGTATAGGCTATATGCGAAATGTAAATACAATATGTCAAAGGTCAAATGTGTTCGTGACATGTATAATTATGACCCTTGTTGCTACCATCATGAGCTGTTGTTAACCTAATGTGATCATGCATATATACATATAATGTGGGTTATATGCGATGAACTCTATTTTCAGTGGCTGGGTCATTTGTCTGACAATCTCCAAAATACCCAGTCAACAGATTATATTTTCGCATATTTGTATGCAAATATGATCGATGGTTATGTCTATGTAATTATACAAGCCAATTTTTATGTATTCTAAATAGAAGGAATGTTAATGTAAAATTCGCCAATTGTTAACTTTTATGAATGCCAAAAGTAACAAGTTAAACGGCAATCTCCTAGAAGGTAGGGTATCCACAATTAGCTATTAGCGCCATGGTGGGAACATTGCCCTCTTAACTAATCCAGTAGTAACCACTCCAAAATGGCAGATCCATTCGTATGTCTCCATTCACTAAACTTTGCAAACTACTAAGCTTTCACTTCCGGGTGGCGGTATTTAAAACTGGGAACAATCTCTAGTAGTCTCGTTTGAACTCGAGACACCGAAGGATTGAACTGACGAGGCCCTGTGTCATGCGATGTGTAAGTACTGTACGTCCTACTATTGGTCTCCCCGGCTTGAGCTGATGTAATTTATTATAGCCCTACTTAAGTGCTCTTTTACTGTTATAAATGCGACCCGTGGTTTTGATCTTTATCCGTAATAGAACTCCTTTAAAGTCATGCCTCACGTTGACAAATAACGGCCCCCCATAGATCTTGGCTGCATTAAATCATAACGTTTCTCTATGAGCAATATTACGCATATGCCATGCGACATGTAAATACTTGACGTCGCACCTCTGGCATTACTCCCTTTCTTAGATGCTCCAATTTACCATAGCCTAACATCATTGCTCGCGGTATTATGCTATTACGAACCGTGGTTTTGATCTCCACTCATAATATAACTCCGCTAGAGTCATGCCTCATGTGGATAAATAGCGGCCCTCACGAGTCCCAGCTGCACTAAAGCACGATGTTTTCTATGAGCAATATCAAACACATGCTCATGCTATTAACCATTGTGCTGTGTTTCTATTGTCATAACACAGTGCCTAGCCCGGTTGTTGTTAACTAGATTAGATACTGGTTACAACATTGCATATTGCCATTATTAAACATCGAGTTTGAGTCATGCTCTCATATATAAAACTGATACTTTTTATGCTCATATTGCACCAATGACTCGCTATATCTTTTATTGATGCCACGACTTCGGCTTCCTAACCAAGATTACCAGTAAAATCAACAAACGTCTGTAGCATCGATTCAACATTTATGCTACTGCAGGTATGTCTGGTTATGTTATGTTTCTAGCCTAAACAATCTAGCTACAATCCTAGGGTAGATACTAAATTGTTACACATCTTTAAAGATCCTCTGGATTGATAATATATTCAAATTGAAGACCAGCTGCATTTGCACTCAGTTCTTCCAAGTGAGTTGAGTCTTTAATTTTCTTTGAGACTAAAAACCTAAGAGCTAAATATAGCATAACTCCATCAGCACTATGCCAACCTAGACGTTGTTGTTAAGGAGAGGAGACCTTTGTCCTACAAATTAAGTATTGGGACGTTTTCAGTCTTAGAAACACATAAATATGATGTGAAGCACACAGTTTCTGTTATGTTTGTTATAAATAGCTTACTGATGTTATTAGATTAAGTGGATACATTCAGTAATTGTATGTATTTTTTTCTATATAGGGGGCTTTCTTTGTGAAAAATACTAGTCCTGATGATGGTCTTATAGATGCCAACAAGGAAGACCGAAACGTCGACCAAAACATCATCTCCTCAGCATTTGTGCACTGAAGGAAACCTTTTTACATTTATGAATTGGATTTTTTTCATCTATCAATGGAGTTGATGACATGTTGTGAATTGATCAGTTAATTTATATATACAGCTATTCATAACTTTTTACCTGATGATTTATTCCTGTATAACCCCATGATTCATATCTTTTGATTTTCTCAAATGTAAGATTTTTCAGATATACCTAGTTTGCTGTGTGCTTCTTCAATTTCTCCTTGTTTTGTTTTTCATTGAATGTTTTTTTGAACAACTTCAGAATGTATGAGTAATCTTATGGATACAAATGGGTTTAATTGCTTCATGAGCCCCAGAATTGACACGTGCCAAATTATATGTACTTACTCAATGAACAAAATCCCTTGTAGCCACTCTCTACTTCAATTATCCATATTGCCAATGAGCGCTTCCAGCTAAGTATCTCCGGTGGGGCGGCATTCTTCCATTTTTTAGTTATGAGATGTTTTTCTGTAATGAGGCCTAGATCTCGGAACCTGGAGTTGACTTTAGACTTCTTGTATCTGGTGTAAAACCCTTCAAAGCAAACCTCCCATGACACTGGCATGACCATGTTTGTGCATGTAGCTATTGTTGTGACTACTTCTCGCCAATAACTCTGGAGGGAAGCACAGTTCCACAGCATGTGCAACAAGTCTGCATTATGGTGCTGACAGCATGGACATGCAGAATTGACAATGTGGAAATATCTATTTATCTTGTCTGGTGAGAAATATTCCCTTTGGTTGATATATGTTTGAATGAGTTTCAATCTCGAGTTCCTGGGTGTTAGAACCGGCTGTCTCTAGTTGGCAGAGGTATACACTTCTGACAAATAGGGACACTCCTTTTCTAGTCAGGGCAAGGGGATCACACCCTTCGATAACCCCTGCTCACCCCCTTGGTAGCTTGGCAGAGCAGAACAGGCTTATCTCAGAGGCTGTGTGTTAAGCAATTATGACCACATACAGTAATACAGTAAATACACTACAAATGGACACGACACCGTAGTATTATAAAAATAAGTATTTTTATATAAGACTTAGCACAAGACCAAAATAACGGCAAAACTGTACACAATCGGAATAAATACGTTCGGGAAGGAAAAAGGATAGTTCAAAGGTAGTTTCTTCTTTAGCACAAGAGTCTTTTATATCAAGCAAATCTTCTTCTTGGAAACACAGTTCTTTAGCAACAGGGTAACTCACACGGGAGCTACACAACGCTGGGCAGAGATAATCCACAGGTTCGGCGTCGACCGCGAGGAGCGCTGCGTCGGGCCTGGAGTCACACGGACCCCCCAACAACACAGTACCTTAGGAAAATGAAGCACACGATGACCAGCGGCGTCGAGCAATCCGGCGTCGCGTCTTCGGTGTCGATCAGGCCACAGCAGGCGTTGTCGATGATGCAGTTGCACAGAGTGAGCAGCGCTCACGGCGTCGAAGGGCACACGGGTGATGCGATCAGCAGCGGGGCAGACACGAGGTCCTCTGGAGTTAGAGCCGTACTCCTACTCACTGGCGTTGCTGCTGGCGTCGGTCGGGCCCAGCGTCCGATCGTCGTGGTTGCTGGTCTTTTCAGAGGTGCTGGATTCACACTTCCAGCGGATAGCACTTTTTAGCAGGTGAAGTCTTTTGGCCCTGTGACTTCGGCAGGAGACTGGCACTCTTCCAGTCCTTGGAGATTTTCTTATCAAGCGTGAGAGTACACACACAGTTCATCTCTCCTGGTTCCTTTGGCAAAAATAAAGAAGCACTGCAGGATTCCCCCAACAACAGCACACCGGCAGAAGGGGTAGGCAGTCCTTTAGATCAGCAGGCTTCTTGTCCTTGGTTACAGGGTTCCTTGTCAGAAGTGATCTAAATTCTTGGTTCAGGGGTCCTTCTCTTATACCCCTTTTCGTCTTTGATCCCTTTGTCTATGCCGGGGGTTTCCCAACATCCTGGGTCCGTGGTGGGTGGAGCTAGGCAGTAGCACCTGGCCTATTCATTGAGCCGGGCCGGGTCCTCAGACGCCCCGCAGGAGGTGGAGCCAGCATTGACACTGGCAGGAGCAGAGCTATCGCCCTCCTGGCAGGAGGTGGGGCTAGGATCGTCCATGGCAGGTACAGAGCCATCAGTCGCTCGGCAGGAGGTGGAGCCAGCATTGTATCAGGCAAGGCAGGCTATCAACAACTACTCTCCCCCTACTCTCAACGTAATGTCCCACTCATCCCACACTGACTCATCCAGACCTCTTGGAGCCGCCCAGCTCCTGTCACACACACGCAAGACCAGCAGAGACCAGATATGGTTAGACAAGAAAATAGACACTTTCTAAAAGTGCTATTTTCGAACCCAGAGTCCAAAGACCATCCACACCAACTGATGCGTAATTAAACCCCGAGTTCAGGGATACCAAACTCGACATTGCACCATGCTCCCCGGGCCAGCTAGGATTATAGCGTTAATAATCCCGGCGGCCCATTCTATCCAACGCAGAGCAGGCTACCTCGCAATAGTGAAGCCCTAAGATGGCGGCACTTCACTATCAGGACATGCCAACTTGGTCAGGCTTGTCCTACCTTACACTTACAATGCACCCTGCCCATGGGCCTACCATAGGGGTGACTAACATGAAGCTAAGGGAAGGTTGGAGGGGCTGGCAAGTAGGTATACCTGCGCAGCCGACGTGACAGTGCAAGACTGCACGTGGGTCTCGCAATGACCGACCCGTAGACATTCTTTTACAAGGCCGCTCCTGTGGGTGGCACAACACGTGCTGCAAGCCCACGAGCGGCATTTGTATTTACAAGCCCTGGCACTCCTGGTGCACTAGACTAGGGACTGACAGTAAACCAAATAAGCCAAACATGGATACAATAGATACATCATTTTAACAGAGGGAGCACTTGCGCTATGGCACTGATCAGCAGTGACACGGCGCCCAAAGCATATACCAGCAAAACATCGTAAAACAGTAGAGGCAAACAGAAAAAATGGAGGAGAGACTCAAGCCAATGATGTCAGGTCTAACACGTGTCCCCTCCAGCTGAAATGTGGGGAGAACTACCCTTAACCTAGGGAGTCCTCATCACTAAGGCGGAAAAATCTGGACAGACCATCAGCATTGGCGTGATCTGTACCAGGGCGGTGTTCCACCGTAAAGTCCATCCCCTGTAGAGCAATGGACCACCTCAACAGTTTTGGATTCTCACCCCTCATTTGCATTAACCATCTGAGGGGCCTGTGGTCTGTCTGAACCCGGAAGTGAGTCCCAAACAGGTAGGGTCTTAGCTTCTTCAGCGCCCAGACCACAGCAAATGCTTCTCTCTCTATCGCACTCCACCTTGTTTCCCTGGGAAGTAACCTCCTACTGATGAAGGCTACAGGCAAGTCTCGGCCCTCTTCATTCACCTGAGCTAGAACAGCCCCCACGCCATGCTCTGAAGCGTCCGTCTGAACAATGAATTCTTTCGAAAAGTCGGGTGCTTGGAGTATAGGTGCTGTGCACATTGCAGTTTTCAGGGTGTCAAAGGCCGTTTGACAGGCATCAGTCCAGATCACGTTTCGTGGCTGCTTCCTGGAAGTCAGCGAAGTCAAGGGGTGCACAATGTTACCGTAATCCTTGACAAACCTCCTGTAATAACCCGTGAGTCCTAAGAAGGCTCTCACCTGTGTTTGGGTTTTGGGCGGTGCCCAAGCCAGGATGGTATCAATCTTGGGTTGCAGGGGGGCAACCTTGCCGCTCCCTACTTGGTGCCCCAAGTACACCACAGAACCCTGCCCAATCTGGCACTTACTGGCCTTGATTGTGAGGCCTGCTCCGCGCAGGGCCAACAACACTTCCTGGAGGTGACGCAAGTGTTCCTCCCAGCTGGCGCTGAACACTGCGATGTCGTCCAGGTAGGCGGCGCTGATTTCCTCCAGTCCAGCCAAGACCTGGTTGACCAACCTCTGGAAGGTGGCGGGGGCATTCTTCATCCCAAAGGGCATCACCCGGAACTGGTATAGCCCATCTGGTGTGGAGAATGCTGACCTCTCTTTTGCCCCCTCAGTCAAGGCGATCTGCCAGTACCCAGACGTTAAGTCAAACGTACTAAGGTACCGGGCAGCCCCCAACCGATCGATGAGCTCATCAGCTCTGGGGATGGGGTGCGCGTCAGTCTTCGTGACTGAATTGAGCCCTCGGTATTCCACGCAGAACCGGAGTTCTGGTGAAGCACCAGGCGCTGCAGCCTTCGGGACCAAGACCACTGGGCTGGCCCAAGGACTGCTAGAGGGCTCACTCACCCCCAATGCGAACATTTTGGAGACCTCCTCCTTAATGTACGCTCGGACCTTGTCAGTCACCCTGTAAGCCTTGTGCTTCACAGGAGGGCTGTCTCCGGTGTCAACGTCATGGACACACCAATGCGTAACACCCGGAACCAAGGAAAACAGATCCGGGAATTGTCCCAACAGGTGGCGACAATCCTGTTTCTGCTCAAGGGTCAGTGTGTCAGAGAGGACCACACCATCCACTGACCCGTCTTGCTCTTTAGCATACAGGAGGTCAGGAAGAGGCTCACTCTCCTCCTCCGTTCCATCATCTGTAGCTAGGAGCATGCCCACTTCGGACCTTTCTAAGTGGGGCTTCAAACGGTTGACATGCAGGACCCGCAAGGGGTTCCTGGGAGATTTCAAGTCCACCAGGTAGGTGACATCGCTCTTCTTCTCCACAACCTTAAACGGTCCAGTCCACCTGTCCTTGAGCGCACAAGGTTCCACAGGGGACATGACCCACACTTCCTGACCAGGCTGAAGCTCTACCAGAGTGGCATTCCGGTCGTACCATCGCTTCATCTCCTCCTGGCTGGCCTCCAGATTTGCCTGAGCAAGTTCTCTGAAGCGCCGAGTCTGGTTCCGAAAGGCCAGCATGTAGCTGTATACATCCTGGGGAGGTTTCCTGGGAGATTGCTCCCAGCCTTCCTTGACCAGACTCAAAGGTCCTCTTACCGGGTGACCGTATAAGAGCTTAAAGGGGCTGAACCCTAGAGCCTTCTGCGGCACCTCACGGTAAGCAAACAACAGGCATGGCAAGAGGACGTCCCATTTCCGCCTCATTGGTTCTTCAAGACCCATAATCATGCCTTTCAGGGTCCGGTTGAATCTCTCAACCAGCCCGTTTCCTTGAGGGTGGTAAGGAGTGGTGAACTTGTAGGTTACCCCACACTCCTTCCACAGAGACTTCATATAGTTCGAAATGAAGTTGGTGCCTCGGTCGGACACCACCTCTCTGGGGAACCCCATCCGGGAGAAAACACCCATCAGTGTCCGTCCCACCACGGGGGCCGTCACTGTCCTGAGAGGGATGGCTTCCGGGTACCTTGTGGCATGGTCCACCAAGACCAGGATGAACCTGTTGCCCAGGGCTGTCTTGGGGTCCAGGGGCCCAACAATGTCAATACCCACCCGGTCAAAGGGGGTGCTGACCACCGGAAAAGGTTGGAGGGGAGCCGCTTCCTTCCGCTTTTCCCACTTGCCTGGCAAGTGCGACAAGTCTTGCAATGGATGTCTACATCCCTACGCATCTGAGGCCAATAAAAATGGGTGACAAGCCTGTCATAGGTCTTGTCCTGCCCCAGATGTCCAGCTAACGGTACGTCATGAGCCAAGCCCAGTAGGAAGGCGCTGAAGCGCTGGGGTACCACCAGCACACGGGCTGACCCAGGCTCAGCAGCCTTAGGCTCGCTATACAGGAGGTCGTTCTCCCAGTACACAAAATGTGACCCTGACTGATCACCTGAGGATTGGGCTGAGGCCTGCTGCCTCATGCCCACAAGAGAAGGGCACTCTTTCTGTTCCGCACAGAATTCCTCCCTGGAGGGACCACCATCCTGCTGCCAGTGGGTCAGCTCGGGCAGATCTCCCAGTTCGGCAATTTGTTCCCCGGTGGGCTCCAGGGCATCCCCCTCAGGGTCTACCTCCTTCTGGACCACGGGAACAACGGGGGCCGGTTTCCCGCGCCTCCTGCCTCTTCTCTTCACAGCTGGGTCCTGGGCCGTACTTTCAGGCTCCGGGACCCCATCAACACCCTTACTCGCTGTCATGGATCGAGTGGTTGCACACACCCACTCTGGCACACCCAACATTTTCAAATGCGCCGCTCGCTCCACCTTAGCCCAAGGGGAGTCTTCCAAATCATTGCCCAGGAGACAGTCGACAGGCATGGCGGGCCTCACAGCAACCTGAAGAGTACCTGAAACTCCCCCCCATTTCAAAGGAAACCTGAGCCACCTCACACTCTTTCTGGGAGTTATCGGCAGCTATCACGGGGTAGAATGCGTGGGGAACAACCTGCTCTCTGGACACCAAGTGACACTTGACAGCTGTCACACTCGCTCCGGTGTCTCTGAGAGCTTCCACTCTCTGGCCATTAATGGTCACCCACTGCCTATATTTACTAGTGTTACTAGGCAGAGGGGGTGGAGGGACCATTTGCATGTCTCCTAGCAAGACCAGGGACATTTCTGCGGGACCCCTCCCACCATGGACAACCATCTCCTCCCCTCCCAAGGCTACACTTGCCAACTGACGAGGGGGTGCACGCGGCGGTGCATTCGAATCCTTCTTGGGACACTGGGGGTCATAAAACCGGTGTCCCACCTGCCCACAACCGTAGCAGGTTAGGGGGCCCCTATGAACAGGTTTACCCGTCGGGGCCCCTGACTTCTTCTCAGGGGGAGGCTGGGAACCCTTCCCTTGGTTCCCTTGGGGATTACTTTGGGGCCCTTTCTGAGACTCCTTCTGTTTACCCTTGTCCCCCCCACTCTTCTGCTGGGGACCCTGCCCACCTTTGGCTGAGTCTCCCACTGGACCCTTGTGGACCCTGGTACTGACCCAGCGGTCCGCCTCCTCAGCAAGTTTTCTAGGGTTAGATATCTTGCTATCAATCAGGTGCTGGCGCAGCTCTGGAAAACAGTTATTAGACAAGTGCTCCCACGCAAACAAATCATAAAGAGCTTCATAACTTTCCACTTTGCTGCCCTTTACCCAACCATCCATGGCTCTGCAAAAATAAGACACATATTCAACCCACGTCGTACCAGGCAACTTCTTGCATTCTCTAAAAGCTTGTCTGTACTGCTCGGGGGTTAAACCATATCGCAACATTAAAGCATCTTTCATATGAGCATACGACATCCTATCTGCAACAGGCATGTCTAACAGGGTATCTCTTCCCTCATTCACAAAGCGACCCCACAACCCCGCTCCACAATTCTTCTCAGGGACCTGGTGGGCCAACAATGCTAACTCATATGCTTTAAACCATTGACCAATATCTTCATTCTTATTGTAATCTTTGATCACATCTTTTGGGAAGTAAAACTTACTTTCTGCAGGCTCGGATGGAATGCTGCCACCAGAGGGATTCAATTCTAACTTTTTAGCTTGGATATCCAGTTCCCTCAACCTGGCTTCACGCTCCAAAGCTAACTTCTCTCGTTCAAACTCCAACTTTTTGATCTCTAAATAAGCTTCCCTTCTACCTCTCGCATTTTCTAACTCCAACTGCCCATTTATCTTTAGCCTTGCCATCTCCATGTTGTAAGCTCGCTCTTTCGCCCTTTCTTCTCTTTCTTCAGGGGAAAGACCTTTGGAGGAAACACTGCTTCCGGGAGAGGGCACAGGTCCATTCACTGGCACCTCCTCATCCCCTTCCTCTGTGGGTACCACCACCACATCAGAGGGATTTCTGGATTCCCACCAGGCCTGCAATGCTTTATAAAAATCATCTTTTCTCGAGAGGCCGGTGGTAGGAACTTCAAACTGGTTGCAAAAGTGTTTCAGCTCATCTTTCTTGTATCTCTTGAGCTTACTCCTCTCGAACTCTTCAACAACAACGATAGCAGGGGCAGTGACTCCGTTGTCACTCATGGTTAAAACTGGCAGTGTTCAGAAAATCAAGTTTCGGGAAAGCGGAGAACAAAAATAGGATCCTTCCGAATCAGATTGTGACTGCGTTCTGGTCTGCTTTCACTACGTAGCGCACACTAATCACTGTACATGGGTCATAAATGCAAGGTCCAAATCCTCACCGCTGCATCCAATGTTAGAACCGGCTGTCTCTAGTTGGCAGAGGTATACACTTCTGACAAATAGGGACACTCCTTTTCTAGTCAGGGCAAGGGGATCACACCCTTCGATAACCCCTGCTCACCCCCTTGGTAGCTTGGCAGAGCAGAACAGGCTTATCTCAGAGGCTGGGTGTTAAGCAATTATGACCACATACAGTAATACAGTGAATACACTACAAATGGACACGACACCGTAGTATTATAAAAATAAGTATTTTTATATAAGACTTAGCACAAGACCAAAATAACGGCAAAACTGTACACAATCGGAATAAATACGTTCGGGAAGGAAAAAGGATAGTTCAAAGGTAGTTTCTTCTTTAGCACAAGAGTCTTTTATATCAAGCAAATCTTCTTCTTGGAAACACAGTTCTTTAGCAACAGGGTAACTCACACGGGAGCTACACAACGCTGGGCAGAGATAATCCACAGGTTCGGCGTCGACCGCGAGGAGCGCTGCGTCGGGCCTGGAGTCACACGGACCCCCCAACAACACAGTACCTTAGGAAAATGAAGCACACGATGACCAGCGGCGTCGAGCAATCCGGCGTCGCGTCTTCGGTGTCGATCAGGCCACAGCAGGCGTTGTCGATGATGCAGTTGCACAGAGTGAGCCGCGCTCACGGCGTCGAAGGGCACACGGGTGATGCGATCAGCAGCGGGGCAGACACGAGGTCCTCTGGAGTTAGAGCCGTACTCCTACTCACTGGCGTTGCTGCTGGCGTCGGTCGGGCCCAGCGTCCGATTGTCGTGGTTGCTGGTCTTTTCAGAGGTGCTGGATTCACACTTCCAGCGGATAGCACTTTTTAGCAGGTGAAGTCTTTTGGCCCTGTGACTTCGGCAGGAGACTGGCACTCTTCCAGTCCTTGGAGATTTTCTTAGCAAGCGTGAGAGTACACACACAGTTCCTCTCTCCTGGTTCCTTTGGCAAAAATAAAGAAGCACCGCAGGATTCCCCCAACAACAGCACACCGGCAGAAGGGGTAGGCAGTCCTTTAGATCAGCAGGCTTCTTGTCCTTGGTTACAGGGTTCCTTGTCAGAAGTGATCTAAATTCTTGGTTCAGGGGTCCTTCTCTTATACCCCTTTTCGTCTTTGATCCCTTTGTCTATGCCGGGGGTTTCCCAACATCCTGGGTCCGTGGTGGGTGGAGCTAGGCAGTAGCACCTGCCCTATTCATTGAGCCGGGCCGGGTCCTCAGACGCCCCGCAGGAGGTGGAGCCAGCATTGACACTGGCAGGAGCAGAGCTATCGCCCTCCTGGCAGGAGGTGGGGCTAGGATCGTCCATGGCAGGTACAGAGCCATCAGTCGCTCGGCAGGAGGTGGAGCCAGCATTGTATCAGGCAAGGCAGGCTATCAACAACTACTCTCCCCCTACTCTCAACGTAATGTCCCACTCATCCCACACTGACTCATCCAGACCTCTTGGAGCCGCCCAGCTCCTGTCACACACACGCAAGACCAGCAGAGACCAGATATGGTTAGACAAGAGAATAGACACTTTCTAAAAGTGCTATTTTCGAACCCAGAGTCCAAAGACCATCCACACCAACGGATGCGTAATTAAACCCCGAGTTCAGGGATACCAAACTCGACATTGCACCATGCTCCCCGGGCCAGCTAGGATTATAGCGTTAATAATCCCGGCGGCCCATTCTATCCAACGGAGAGCAGGCTACCTCGCAATAGTGAAGCCCTAAGATGGCGGCACTTCACTATCAGGACATGCCAACTTGGTCAGGCTTGTCCTACCTTACACTTACAATGCACCCTGCCCATGGGCCTACCATAGGGGTGACTAACATGAAGCTAAGGGAAGGTTGGAGGGGCTGGCAAGTAGGTATACCTGCGCAGCCGACGTGACAGTGCAAGACTGCACGTGGGTCTCGCAATGACCGACCCGTAGACATTCTTTTACAAGGCCGCTCCTGTGGGTGGAACAACACGTGCTGCAAGCCCACGAGCGGCATTTGTATTTACAAGCCCTGGCACTCCTGGTGCACTAGACTAGGGACTGACAGTAAACCAAATAAGCCAAACATGGATACAATAGATACATCATTTTAACAGAGGGAGCACTTGCGCTATGGCACTGATCAGCAGTGACACGGCGCCCAAAGCATATACCAGCAAAACATCGTAAAACAGTAGAGGCAAACAGAAAAAATGGAGGAGAGACTCAAGCCAATGATGTCAGGTCTAACACTGGGTATATTCTCAGCACCTGCTAATATGGCATCCCATTCCTTGTCTGTCCAAGACTGACCTCTGTCTTTCTCCCATCTGATTCTAAGTCGCTGCATCGGCCTCAGCATGTGTGTGAGAAGCGCCTCCGCCAGCCAATGTACCACATGTGACCCCGCACCCATTACGTGTAAGTATTGTTCAATCCCCCAAGCAGCTGACAAAGCCTTCAGAAGGGAAGTGTGTAGCAGAAATTGGCCCACTGGATAGTCATTGTCCTTGAATGGTATTAATGCGCCGTCCCTGTATAGGTCGCCCAATGTGTCAAGCTCTGCTGTGTCTAAAGTTAAGACAAGTACAAATACTCATCCAGTCGCGCACTGTTCACCTGGTGTTAAAATCACACCTGAACCGTTAATTCAACTGTACCAAAATCTTATAAAAATTAATCTTGTGTTTATCAATCATTCAATATTCATGATATCATTCTTTGGTATATACTTGCTCATGTGGTGATCATCTTTATACATAATTCACAAATCATAATATATAATGTTAATCATTATACAGTTTTTCATAATACATCAAGTCAACACATCTATTCCTTCATGCCCAATGCATTTCGGTACCCAACTGGTACCTTCCTCAGGGGACAATCTGAAAAAAAATAAAAAAAAATGATGTATTTGTGTTTTATGCCCATGGATGCTTATGCTGTAATGTTGTATAGTATCTAATCTCATACCTGTGTACAAAAATATGTAACACTCTGCGATCTATGGAAATAAAAAAAGGAATCCTAATGAGTGACCCAATCTATAGCCACGCCCACGGTCAAAAACAAATCTTACTAATGAGTCACTGTCACCTTACCAGATTACTCGCAGTAATTTCTCATACGTAACTGCAAAAAGAATGGGGAACATCTGCGGGTCAGTATCACCAGACAGTTAAAAACCTCTACTTTCTGGTTAATTTAAGTTGCTTTCGAAGTTACAGGTGCACGTCAGACCTGATCGTGATGTGCTGTGAAATATCTCTCCCTGTTGGAACATAACAATACCAATCACAAGTTGAAAATGCTACCAGCACGTAGTAGAGGACCAGTTCATCTGTTATCATCAGCCTCAAATGTAACCACTGGAGCAACCGAATCAACACCAACCAGCAGCAGTGTGGCTTTTTTATCCCAGGTACAAAATCAAGGGCTTCTGCCATCGCAACCACAAGGAGCAGCAGCAGAGACCGTCCGACCAGGAGAGAAAAAGGCAGGAAAATGAATACGGAGCAGAAAGACAATGGTCTAATAATCAATATATCATCTGTAGAACTTTCTCATCAACAACTAAGAGTACTCAATAAAGGGCTTTCATTTGTCCCGACTACTACAGCTAATCAGATTGAAGTCGAGGTAGCTCTATATCGCTTCATGAGAACTCTAAGATTACGCCACTTTTTCACCAACATGGTAGAATCCACTCCACAAAGTGAGCATGACAAAGCAGGACGCTTTAAACCTAAGAGTACTTACCAACCTCCAGTATCACACAAAATGTTAGATACTTTTGAAATTATAGTAAAAAAGGACATACAATCATTGGATTTTAAGAAAGTTAAACAACATAACTTGACCAAAACAGAGCTCCACACCATTCAAAACATATCTAACAACCAGGATTTATTGATACAACCTGCAGACAAAGGGGGAGCCATTGTCGTTATGGACACTCACTTTTACAAATACAAGGTCGATGAACATGTGATGGATGCTAATACATATCTTCTATTGGACTCAAAACCCACTGTTCAACTACAGCAATTACTTAATGAATTGTTACAGAATGCCTTTGATCAGGAATGGATTGATGATAACACCACAGCATATTTAACAACAGCGCATCCTAGATGTCCTAAACTGTACATGATCCCGAAGGTTCATAAAAGTCTGACAATCCCACCATTCAGACCTATCGTCTTGGGGTGTGGGTCAATTTTTGACCCCCTCAGACGGTATTTGGATTACTTTCTTCAACAGTTTGTACAAGGTTGGACCTCATACATCAAGGATACTACAGGTTTTCTCACCAAATTATCAGCACTTGAGCAAGAATTGGATTTTGTGCACAATAGATGTGGTAGCCCTCTATACTTCTATCCCACATTCAGCTGGATCAGAATCAGTCGAGTGGGCATTGTTGAAGATGGGTGATTTATCAACTGACAAAATTTTAATACTGCAATTACTTAAGTTTTGCCTTCAAAACAGTTACTTCATGTGGAACAACCAATATTTTGCCCAATTAACTGGTACATCTATGGGATTTTCGGGGGCACCCGCATATGCAAATATCTTTATGGCTCAGTTTGAGGCAGAACATTTGATGAACACGGATTGGTGGACAAAAATTAAAATGTATTGTCGATTTATCGACAATATATTTTTGATTTTGCAGGACTCAAGAGAGAATTTAGAACAACTGACAAGAGAGCTGAATCTGGTGAACCCAAGAATACAATTCACGCACAAGATTGATGAGCATACAATGGATTTTCTGGATGTCAGAATTATAAAAACGCACACAGGATTACATACTGAATTGTTTTCTAAACCAACGCATCGCAACAATGCGATGGCATATACCAGTTTTCACCCTAGGAGTCTCATTAAGAATTTGCAATTTTCTCAACTTATACGTATTAAACGCATTTGTTCAGATCCCCAAAAGTGCTTGACAAAAATGGAAGACCACCTGCAAAAATATAAAGAGAGAGGGTATCCGCAAGAAGAATTAAAACTCAGTATGGACAGAGTCATGAGTGCCAACAGGCAGGATTTGTTGCAAACAAAACCCAGAGCGTCTAGTGACAACATGCTTTTGTATACAAGTACACCACTCAGTCTAAAGCAATAAAAAGAATAATCAACCAGAGCGGGGAACTTTTTTCAACTGTACCAGACTTCAATTATTTATTCAAAGAAATGCCAATACATGCCTACACAAGAGGGAAGAACTTGAGGCAACGATTGAAACGGACCAACATTGAAAATACAGTGATTACTGCTAAGGGCACAACGCGTTGTCAGAATTGCATTCATGGTAATAATGTCATCGGTGGGAACACATTTTCTCATCCTACAACTGGAAAACAAATTAAATTACAACACACTAGTGACTGTAACACCCAGAATGTAGTATATGGAATAAAATGTCCATGTGGTAGAATGCATGTGGGCAAGACGGAACGCAAACTAAAGATCAGAATTACGGAACATAAAAGCAGGATTCGGAATTAGAAGATATCATCACCTCTAGCTATGCATTGGAATGAAGCGAAACATACAATTTCCCAATTACGATTCTTTATCACTGAAAAAGTCAATCTCCGATCAGGGATTGACAACCATCAAAAATTATTACAACATGAACTATGTTGGAATTAAATGCTGAACACCATGTCCCCCATAGGTCTCAATGATAGGTATGATCTATTGTGTTATCTATAGGGAGGTCAATTGCTTGTAGATAGATCACCAGTTGAGAATAGAGAGAATACCAACATTAGAAACTATAGTCTGGTAATTACAATGACTTCTATACACTGTCTGCTCTTAACATCGTTGATGTGTATATATATTTATGTTAGAAATGTAATTGACAGGCTGTGGGGCATCTTTGGCAATGTAATGTTCAACATTATGAATATTTTGTACATCACAAATTAGATTAGGCATAGGAGCAGTTTTAGACATCGTCATATTACACACTGACCATAGGTTAGTTTTTACACTCCATTGTTAAGGTTACACGTCAACGATTTCTAGGCATATGCATGGTGCTTTAGTCGGCACCCACGAGAGTTTTACCCACACTATCAATACGTGATGGCTATATGAATTCAAGCAGCTAAAATCAATATTCATCGAGAATGTTGCCTTGATTCTTCTTTTTACAAAAATGTAGATCTCTTGGTAATGCGTATGCTTGCTGTTTGGATTACCATAGGATTACATTTCCAAGTTATAGACCCGTCGGGTATTCATTGTATCATGAGCAGAGGGCTGGCTACCTGTTGTGATTAGTCCTTTGTCTATATTATCCACGCCAAGGCGCTGACATCGTTAATAATGCTCCCGCTGTTGGAGGCACTTTGGAGTTTCTCGTATGACCGTGCCTGTTTGTATACGGCGCATTAAAAGACGGATAAGGTAGGAAAGTCTTTTTTTACTGGATGATCATTTAGGAATAGATTCATATCGTTGAGCATAGTACGAGCATTTGCTCACGTTGTTTTCTTGGTATCCGTTTACTTGTAGGATATCGCGGAGTTCAAGCATACAAGGTATGTGGAATATCAAGCATATATACACCATAGTGTATGTTCTGGTAGCGTTTTCAACTCGTGATTGGTATTGTTATGTTCCAACAGGGTGAGATATCACAGCACATCACGATCAGGTATGACGTCCGCCTGTAACTTCGATAGCAACATAAAATAACCAGAAAGTAGAGGCTTTTAACTGTCTGGTGATAAACACCCGCAGATGTTCCCCATTCTTTTTGCAGTTACGCATCAGCAATTACTGCGAGTAATCTGGTAAGGTGACAGTGACTCATTAGTAAGATTTGTTTTTGACTGCGGGCGTGGCTATAGATTGGGTCACTCATTAGGATTCCTTTTTTATTTCCATAGATCACAGAGTGTTACATCTTTTTGCACACAGGTATGGGATTAGATACTATACACCATTACAACATAAGCATCCATGGGCATGAACATAAATACATAATTTATTTATTTATTTTTTCAGATTGGCCCCTGACTAAGGTACCAGTTGGGTACCGAAATGCATTGGGCATGAAGGAAAAGATGTGTTGACTTGATGTATTATGAAAAATGTATAATGATTAACATTATATGTAATGATTTGTGAATTATGTATAAAGATGATCACCTCATGAGCAAGTATATACCAAAGAATGAGATCATGAATATTAAATGATTGATAAACACAAGATTATTTTTGATAAGATTTTGGTACAGTTGAATTAACGGTTCAGGTGTGATTTTAACTGTGCGCGACTGGATGAGTATTTATACTTGTCTTAACTTTAGTTTCAGTTCTCCAGGGGTGACAACCTTTAACAGCCGCAGCACCAGTAGAGCAATAGTATTAGTTCAGAGTAACTTTAGGAGTGCTCCTCACAACCCTATTATCACAAGCTCTGCTGTGTGCCAGGCCGTCAGGGCCACCTCCGGGGTGCTCATTCTGCCCCTTGGTGTCCCCAGCAATGGCAAAATCGGAGCATAAGGTGGTGTCTTATGAGTGAGACATAAACACCTTTTATAGCATTTATGGGCTAAGCCCAAATAAAACTGTGGTGGTCGGGGGAGTTTGGCGATGGGGTGGAACAGGTGACAAATTTGAGAATGGGTCCAGGGCTGGTGCATGGTTGCTGTGTCTTCCAGGCACCTGTCATTCAACCACTTCGTTGCCCATCGAAGCAGGGCAGCCAAATAATACAGTTCCATAATAGGGACCTCCAACTCAACAAAGGAACTGCTCCTACTATATGTGTGGAATCTAATCCACCGTATATCTCTCCAAAGAAACACCCTCCTTAGAGACTCACCTCACTAGATCTGATTATCACAACTGCCTCAACGTGTCCTGGATCACAACTTGAATTAAGAAGTGTGGTATTGTGTCTACTGGTCCGCCCTCCCATCAATGTACAAAAGGACATCAAAAAGGAGGAAAAAAGAGGAGAAAAAGGTGAGGAAAAGTTGGCAGAGCCTCATGGGAGTAACACCATGGGAGGTTTATAAGCTGGTACTCGCCTGCATCCTCAGGTTCTCATCATTAGCATCTGCCAACTGTCAGAAATAAAGAGTGGATGGTGCAGAATAAGAAAAACCAAAAAGTGTGATGTGTATTCTATAAGTGACCCTACAGGGATACCAAAATCTAACTTAGAAATTCCGTGTACCCTAGTTTAAAAACAGTCTCGGCAACACTGGCTATTCTGTTTTATTCTTTGCTGTGTGCCTGCTCAATTAAAACCTACATATTTCCTTGCCTTACACAATTCGGTGGCAATTTCATCAGGGTTAAAGTCAGAGACTTCACTGCATCTCTTTTCTCCATTTATTGTAACTGCAGAAACACTGCATACCACATTGCATCAACATATATATCAGACATGCATCAGGTTGAAAAAGAAGTAGTCTATGGGGAATCAAAGTTACCCCGTCTAGACTATTTACCGGGTAGTTGCCATTCATTGGCATGTCAGCACCCCCGTAGAAGAAACTGATATACCCCCTGTAGCTTCGTTACAGGTATCGTTACAGTCGCTGCATTGAGTCAGTCTCAGTCTGTGAGGGAGGAATAAAGAACAGTCATTGCCAATCTAGTCACCCTCATTGAGCGTTCAGATTACACACATTCCTGTAATCATGCTCTTGAGTCCTGATTGTTTTTCAAGCTCTTAATTACTGTTGTATGCATGTACATTCTCTCACTGCCCCTACTAGTGTTCCGCATTACGTGGCAACCCCTTCGGCGCTCTTATTTTCAAATATTCAAAGGCGCGCACTCTGCCCAATACTGTCACGCTCCCTCCTGCCCTCACTGTGGGCGGAATTACCTTGCTTGTTGAAAAATTTGTTAAAAAGAACACGGGGAAACTCTCACACATACCCTTTCAGTCCTAGTCGTATTACAATTACTGAACCTATTAAGATGCCACATCTTCCCATGTGCTAAAGTTACACTTTTGGTGGCTGTTGTAAGTGCACACACTGTACAGCCCCCAGAGGGATAATGCCCTGGGGGGACTCCAGACTCCCTGGAATCCTGCACTGGGCGTGTATGCACCAACCGGGCCCGAAGATTACTGGACCGTTTAAAAGCAAACCTTGGTTGAGGCATTTTCATGGGTGCAGTACTCAGCAGATGCCAGTGTTTTCTAATTATCTGCCTGATCTTAGTGGAGCAAGGACCACATGTCGGAACCACTGGGATGCAGTCATTCAAGGTTTTTTCATTCCTTTCTAGTAGAGCATTCCTAGGTGTGTTAAGTGCCCTCTTCCTTGCTAGTTTGATAACTTTTTGAGGATACACACGATTCACCAGTTTTTTTGATAGCTCCTCTGTTTGTTCCACATAGCTCTGCGTGGACGTACAGTTTCTGCGATAACGCAGAAATTGCCCCACCAGTAAATTATATCGCAACGCCCTTGGATGATAGGATCTATAGTGGAGTAGGGAGTTTTTATCGGTGGGCTTTGGATGTACACTTGTCATCAGTTTGTTGTCCATGGCCTGTATGTGTAGGTCCAAATATGTGATAGTGTGCCACGTAAACTTCAGACATTCATACACGGTGTTTAACCAGGCGAGGAAATCATATAATTCCCCTTCCGTGCCCGTCCAGATACACAGGACATCATTAATATATCTCTTCCAGAGGACAATGTTCTTCTGGAAGTAATTGATGTAGTTGGACTCAAACTGGCCTACATAAATGCAGGCCACACTGGGGAAAAAGTAGACCCCATTGAAGTCCCGGAGACCTGGAGGTATAACTGATCTTTGTATGCAAAGAAGTTGCATGTTAATGCAATCTCGATGCATTGCAGCACAAAAGTCTAGGAGGTGTCATCAAACCATTTGCATTCCCCCAGGGCGCGGCCTGCTGCCACCAGCGTCGCCTCCTGGGGAATGCTGGTGTACAATGACTCAATGTCAATGGTCACCAGGAATTGGTGATTTGGATCATACACCACAGTATCCAGATGTCACAAGATTTCTGTGGTAACTTGTATGTAAGATAGTTGCGAGACAACACATTCTCTTAAAAAGAAGTCAGAGAACTGGGATAAGGGTTCGAGTAAAGATTGAATCCCCGATACTATTGGGCGCCCAGGTGGTGGACGCTGGGATTTATAGATTTTAGGCACAATATAGAATGCCTGAACCCTAGGTTTGGGATTAATGAGGAATTCAGCCTTTTTTGTGTGTCAGCCATTTCTTCTCTCTGACTTCGGAG
The DNA here is from genome assembly GCF_964263255.1 of Lissotriton vulgaris. Lineage (NCBI taxonomy): Eukaryota > Metazoa > Chordata > Amphibia > Caudata > Salamandridae > Lissotriton > Lissotriton vulgaris. The sequence continues at coordinate 1,453,161,560 of NC_141693.1, forward strand.
ACCAACGTAGATATAATACTTTGCAACTCTTTTTAGGGTCCCTTGCTAAAGGTTTATAATGTTGCTGTACTCTAGGAGTCTTGAAACTTCGGCCTCATAGTACCAGTTGTTCATCACCACCACGTCCCCGCCCTTATCGACCGGTTTGATGGTGATGGAGGTGTTACTTTGTAGGGATTTAATCGTCAGCCAGTTTGTCCTACTCATATCGCTATGAGGTTTGGTGTTCAGATTTTTTTCTAGGTCCGTGACATCCTTGAGGACCTTTTGTTCGAATATATGGACCTCAGGGCCTATTTGATTACTAGGTGGACAGAAATGCGAGGGTCGTCGCAAATTAGATGTGAAAACCGATGAGGATTCAAGTTCCTTATCCTCAAAAACCTTTTGAGCTTGATCTTCCTCATGAGTCCATTAAACTCTCCTCTGAATTGAAAACTGTCAGGTTTTGGCGTTGGAACAGAGCCAAGGCCCTTGTTCAACACCCTATTCTCATCCTCTGTCAGTACGTGATCAGATAGATTGACCACTATGTTGGTATTGGGGTCTACAAAGGTGTTCCACCACAACTGCGAGTTATTCAGGGTGAGTGGATCTGCCATGTTGAGTTCAGGTTCTGCTGTGCTCGTCCCCTGCCTCTGCCTCTGTGGTTGGCCCCTCTTTGGTCTGTAGGGTGTTGTCCTAAAAAGCCTGGAAAAGTGCTCCTAGATCCTGATCTGTGCTTTCTTGTGGGTTAAATCTGACACATGTGTTAGTAGTGGACTGTTGTACTGGATGTTTGTCGTCTTCACTACTCATGTTCTCGAAAGCCCAGTTATGTGGTGTTAATTTCCCTTGACGTCGCCCTCCCCTAGAGTGCTCTGGTACTGTGACTTGCTCAGGTGGTTGCTGATAGTAGTGATCTTCAGTATATGGAAAAGCCCATTTGGGGCAGAATCTCTCTAGGTTCCTTTTCAGCCCTTTGATTTTTTAGTTGACCATATAAGTTTGGTATTCTCCCAGATCACTTTGGATCTTGGCTAACTGTTCTTTAGCATCTATGATCGTAGTGTCTGTCTTGATGAGGTTCTCAAGATCTAATATTTCTTTTTGGGGTTCCTCGCTCAATCTTTTGGCCGTATTGATTATGAGGATAAGCCAGTCCCGGGTGCACTTGTTGGCTATATAGCTTCAGTCCACCCGGAACCTCTGATCCTTCAAAAAGATTTTAGGTTCCAATCGAACCAGGTGACTGGCTGGTGCTGGTCCTGCTCGAAGATATCCCGTCATTAACGCTCCATGGGGTGCTGTCCTTTTTTGGTGTTTTCTGAGAGTTGATAACTTCTCCCACTCATCCCGGGCACTTGTCATTCAACCACTTTGTTGCCCATTGAAGCTGGGCAGCCAAATAATACAGTTCCATAATAGGGACCGACAACCTGCCCTGGCTAATGGTAGCATACATTTTCGTTAGCACGATACACAGCCTTACTTTGTTCCATATCAGGTCCCGGGAGAGCCGCTCCAGGTCTCGGAATATTTTGGGTGGGATGTAAAGTGGGAGGTTTGAAAAATAGTACAGCGGTTTAGGGAGTACTATCATTTTCAGCAAGCCAATGCGGCTCATCACGGATAATGGAGTGTCTTCCAGAATTGCAGTTGGGTTCATATGGCTGATATCACTCTCGTCAGATTGCCATCCATTAAGTCTTCTTGTGAGCGATGTCTAAAAATACCAAGATATCTGAATGTGTGGGATACCAAGTGAGGGGCGCGCCATTTAGAGGGACAGCTACCTCCGGTACGGTGGCACGGAATGAATAGATCTCCGATGTAGCCCAATTCACCCGGAGCCCTGACTTCTCCTCAAAGGACATAAGTATGTCTGCAACGGACGCCGGGATTGCAGTGACATCCCGAAAATACAACAACAATTGTCTGTTTACAAGGAGACTGCATGTATTCCATCTCCCATCCGTATCCCTCACTCCTTGCCGTCTCTTCGGAGCAGCATTGATGTATGTCGTTACAACGCATACTTTTACTCCGCGTACCATTACAACGCGGTATTTACAACGCATACCGCTACAACGCATAGCGCTTTGGGGTGCTGGATAGTGGTAAGTATAATTTACTATTCTAACTCCAGTCCCCGTGGACCCTAGGGAAGGTGTTGGATAGTAAATTAAACTTACCTCTTATCCTAGAGCGCCCCCCAGCGCAATGCGTTGTAACGGTATGCGTTGTAATGCCTGCGTTGTAGTGGTAGTGCGCAGTAAAAAATGCGTTGTAACAGGTGAATACCTTGCTAAAGGCTCTATAGCTAGGGAGAACAACAACGTAGATAGTGGACAACCTTGACGGGTCCCCCGCCTCACTCTAATACTATCTGATATCAACTTACCAGTGCGAACCCGTACTGTGGGTCGCTGGAATAAAAGACGAACCATATTTAAATAATATTCTCTCAGTTCATATTTGCCCAGTACAGATGCCAGATAGGGCCATTCCAAGGAATCAAAGGCCTTCCCCAAATCTAGTACCAGGCACCCCGACCAAGGCCAGGCATGCGTGGTGTATTGTTGCACTCTAAAAAAATCTCCGCATGTTTAGGGAAGTACAGCGCGCTGAAACAAAGCCATTCTTATCAGGGAACACCAACGTTTTAACAAGGGGCGAAAGCCGCTTAGCTAAGAGTGAGGCAAAAATATTATAATCTGTGTTAAGGAGCGTTAGCGGACGATAGGAGCCTAAAAGGTCAGGATTCTTGTCAGGTTTGAGAAGGGAAACCAACAAAGCCTCGTTTTGCATATCAGTAAGGGCAGTGTCGTCAAGCGCTGTTTGGCTGTGATTTTTAAATCCATCTATTCGTGCTCGCTCTCCCCTATGAACATAATTAATTGTGAATGTGCCCTTTTTAAGATAAAGGTTTCTGACATTTTTACTCTTACAGGGGTCTTGATCTATCGCCACCCTGGCCCTGCAAGCGCTTTTCAGGAATCTCTGATTTCTACTATTTCTATGCTAGCACTACAGTCTGCGAACTTCAACATATTGGGGGATTTGAATCTCCATCTCGAGCGCTGGGAGTCCCCTACTGTACGAGAGCTCCTGGGTGACCTTGAGGCATGCCAACTTTTCCAGCTAGTTAAAGGGTCATCCCACTTAGCTGGCCATCTGCTTAACCCGGTATTCTCAAACATTCCTGGTGTCTTGGCCTCCAGTCCTAGTCCTCTTAGCTGGTCGGACCACTTCCTGGTTCAAATTTCGATTAAGATCCCAGTTAGCCCCAGGAAGCAGTCCCTCCCGCCTCTCTGGAGGCGCCCTTGGTACAAATTGGACGGTGCCTTGTTTGAGGCTAGTCTGAATCAGTCCTGTCCAGATTGGCCTGAAGATCTGGAGGAAGCCGACATACTTTATAGAGACTGGATTAATCTGTCTCTTGACAATTTTATCCCTAAGAAAATGTCCAGACCCAAGCGAGAGCAATCTCATCCTTGGTATTCCGCGGCACTGGCTGATCAGAAAAAGCAATGCAAGCTACTAGAGCGTGCTAGGAGGCGATCGTATGATCCCCTGGCAAAAGCCAACTTTAGATCAGCTACCAAAGCTTATCATAAACTTATAAAGAAAGTTAAGGCCAACTACTATACTGAAATGATCAGCTCTAGTACAAACCGTTCTAAGACCATCTTTTCCTTAGTAAAGGATATGACTAAGTCACCGGGGGGATGTAACTGCACGATAACATCTGACCAACAATGTGAAGAGATTGCTGTTTTTTTTGTCAATAAAGTTCAGGAGATCTATAATTCTTTTAAATCTGACAAGTTTGTTCCGATTTCACACCAAATGTCTGATTCACCTGAACTCCCACACTCCCTTCTCACCCTGCCTTCTATCTCACAGACCAACATGGAACGTCTAGCTGTAAAGGTCAAGTCTGGGTCCCCGGAGGACCCTGTTAAACCTGAAATGTTTAACCTATTGCGAAATTCCATTCTGACGGAGGGTCGGGAGCTGATTAATAAATCCTTTCAATCTTCCACCATCCCTAAATCATGGAAACACACTAATGTTGTCCCCTTACTTAAAAAGCCCACCTTAGACCCTTCTAGGCCTGAAAGCTTTAGACCTATTTCTCTGCTCCCCTACTTGGCCAACGTGGCAGAAGCGCACATGAATGACATCTTGACCAATTATTTGGAGAGTAATGGGAATCTAGATGAGTCACAAAACGGGTTCCGGCCTAACCACAGCACGGAATCCGCCCTGTTGGCCGTGACTGAACATCTGAGGGCGACACAAGATCTGGGTGGCACGTCGGCTCTTGTCCTGTTGGATCTGAGCGCAGCGTTCGACACGGTCTCCCATAGGATTTTACTCAGAAGACTATGGGAGATCGGAGTCCGAGGTGGAGCCCTGGATTTGTTCGCGTCTTTTCTATCAGACCGTTCCTTTCAGGTTCATGCCCCACCGTTCTCATCCAACAGGTTTCCATTGAGCTGCGGCTTTCCACAGGGGTCTGCCCTCAGCCCCACGTTATTCAACGTATATGTCCACCCTCTGGCAGTACTGGCCAGAGAACGTAAGATCAAATTAACTTCTTACGTGGACGATACGCAACTCATTTTTTCCTTTTCCAAGGACACCAAAATAGATCAAGCCAAATTTCAAGACGATATGTTGTCCATCTCTAGTTGGATGAATGCGAACTGCTTGCAGTTGAATTCATCTAAAACTGAGGTTCTGTTGATTGGTAAGGAAACACACAAGTGGGATGAACACTGGTGGCCCTCCATCTTAGGTTCTTCCCCCACCCCTAAGTTGGAAGTAAAGAACCTGGGTGTGACTATGGACAACTCCCTCACCCTAGAGTCACACGCAAAAAGAGTGGCTGGCGTGTGTTATGGTCGCCTCCGGTTGCTAAAGCCCATCTTGGGCTTTTTCGACCCATCGGTACGTCAGACAATAGTCCAAGCCCTTGTTTTATCACATATAGACTATTGTAACGTCCTAATGTTAGGTTCTAATCGGACAGCTATCAACAGACTCCAAAGGGCCCAAAATGCAGCTGCCCGTATTCTGTTTGCTCTACCCAAACACTGCCATGTGTCTAAAATTCTGCGGCGTTTACACTGACTTCCGGTGACACAGCGCATTCAGTTCAAGGCCCTATGCCTAGTTCATAAAATCCTCCATTGCTCTGGCCCTCCGATCCTGCAGGGTCTGTGTTCCTCCTATGTTCCCACACTTGCTCTCCGTTCAGCGGACCTCCACCTCGCCTGTACCATCAAAGTCAGAAGGAGCAGAGCAGGTGGCCGTTCCTTCAGGTATCTGGCTCCGAAACTGTGGAACTCAATCCCCCTGGAGATGCGTGCCACTAACAATTACCTGTCATTTAGAAAGCTAATTAAAACATGGCTGTTTCCACCTACTTAAGGCCCACTAGTACTGCCACACGTTTTATCCACGCCTAGTTGTTTTGTCTCTAACCGTCTACAAGCGCTGGGACGCCCTGTTGCTGGGGTAGCCATGTGCTATACAAGCGTTTTTAACATAACATAACATATGCTTTGTAAAATTTAGTCAGCAGGCAATCTGGTCCTAGCAACTTCCCATTGGACATGGAAAAAATACTGTCTCGGAGCTCCTCTGGGTGGAGAGGGGCATTCCGTTCTTCGCTTTGTGCGCGTGTCAGCCGCGGCAGGCCTGGTCCGTCCAGGTATGTCTGTATCTCTAGAGGAGTGACTTATACAGATCCCGATAATGTGTCACAAACACACTGGGAATGTCCCGCTACATATATGTGATATCCTGCGTCGCCGTCCTCACTGACACTATGGGTGTCAAGGACTCATTCTGACGGATGAGCCATGAGAGCAGCTTACCCGCTTTGTCGCCTATATGGTGGGTCCTCGCCAAGCGCGCAGCATAATTGAGGCATCTCAGTCACTCTAGCAAGCGCGCATGTTTCTTCTGAAGGGGGCCCAGCTGCCCCTGGGTGTCGTCTGTACCCACCTGCTCTGCGGCGGCCAGCCTGTGCTCTAAAGCTGTGAGTTCCCTTTCCAGCTGTGTGCGCATACCTGCCTGTGCCCCCAAACAGTGTACCCTAACAACCAGCTTAAGGGCGTCCCACTCCACCAATGGGGACGTGGCTGTACCTGCAATTTCCACAAAATATTGTGCCACAGTGGTGGCTAGCAAATCCCGAAAAGGTGCATACAGAGGAACATCTGGCTGAAGGTGCCAGATAGGGATTGGTGGCTGCTCATCTCCCATTGAAGCTCCAGAAAATATCGATTGTGATCAGAGTGTGTATGCCCCATGTACGTGGAGTCTGAAATACATGGTAGGAGATCGTTTGACACCATGAAATAATCCAGCCACACGTGTAGCCTGTGTGCCCCAGAGTAGTAAGAATATACCCTGTCCGATGGGTTTCTGTGGCGCCATACATCGGAGAAGCGCCACTGTAGCGCCCAATGTCCCAGAGCTTTCGCAGCTGGGTGTGTGGCTGTGCCAGGCAAGGGGGGGAGGACCGATCCAGGGAGATGTCCAGCACACAGTTATAGCCCCCCCCAGAATCACAGGGAGATCGTGCCATAAGGACAGCTTTTGAGTTATATGATCTAAGAAGGCTGCCTGCTCAGTATCGGGTGCATGGAGTGATGCCACTTCTACCGGTTTTCCATCAAGTACCCCTTTAACTATGACATATCTGCCCTGCCCGTCTATCAGAGTGTCCACTACTTTAAACGGAGTCCCCGGCCTCACCCACACTAGGACTCCCCGTGCATATGCAGAATATCCTGTCGCATATAGTTGCCCACTCCATTGTCTATGGAGTCTTGCGATTTCTGTTTAAACTAAAAGTGTCTCCTGAAGAAGTGCTATTTGTACATGATGTCTTTACAGATAAGAGTATATAAGAAAACGGCATTCCGGGCTGTGAATGCCTCGCACGTTCCATGTGCTTATTTTAATGGGAGCCATAACCATTGAATGTTTAGGGTGCATCCGAGTTTACCCAGCGAAGTGACTAGGGAGGGTGTCAGTGAGTATGTAGAGACCATTGTTATGTGCGCTACATTGCAGAATCCAATTGTACCACAATTATGTTCCCGTCTAAGAAGAATGGCACAGGAAACATAAATACAACATACTATCAAAAATACCATGAGAGCAATTTTGCAACAGGCAAGCGCCCAAACTTGTAACGCAATAGCACACAGCTAAGATCTGGGGGAGGCTATTTTGCACAGCAACCTAGGAATAAAAGAAAACAGTGGAGGAAACCATCATGTATAGCTGAACCCCTCCCCGGTCAGGCTCTTTTCTGCATGGGCCCGCTGCCAGCTTACTATACTTAAAATTCCCATTTTATACAATTCTAATGGAGAAAGCATGTCTACAATTCCAGGACCCACCCCGCAATGCTGGCATATACAGACATATTAGACACAATCATTACTGCGTATATGCAACATACTGAGCGTTTCTTATACTTGTGTTACTAGAAGATTCGGGCATCCTCCAAGATACAGAGAAAAAATATAAGCAATTAATTTTACCACACTCAGGCAATATTATCGGAGGTCTGTGGGGTGACATGTGGTAGTCCGCAGGAGCCTTGAGAAGCAGGGAAAGCATCAGATAGTTTCTCATCACTATTCAGCCCACGGTGATCGGAGTCTGAATTGGATTCCCTCTCTGGGGACCCGCTGATAGTCGCTACGGCCTGCACCGCCTCGAGTTGTCCACTCAATATCAGCTCTGGCGTCGGGCCAGACGCCTGGTGGGTGGAAGACTGCGATCTTCTCCGCCTCCGTCTGTGGCGCGGTATTGTAATTTCTGGTGGTTGCGCCCATTGCTCGGTTTATGATGAATTGAAAGAGTCCAGCCATTTCTCTGTGCCTTCCGGAGTGGTGAAGAAATGAGTTTTCGCATTCGCCACAACTCTCAGTTTTGCAGGAAACAACACTGAATATTTAAATCACATTGCCTCAGATGTCTATTCACCACTAAGTAAGAATGGCGCTGCTATGAACTTGAAAGGTGTAATCCGGGAAGATCATTACTTTGTGATTGTTCACTTGTATGTCCTGCAACTTCCTGGTTTCTTGAAGAACAGCATCTCTGTCTCTGTAGTTTAATAGACTGATTAGGAACAGTCTTGGGTTCAAGCCTGTAGGTGGGCGTTTGGCGGGGGCTCTGTGTGCTCTTTCAACAACAAAATGCGGGCTTTGGGCCTCTTCAGACAGCAGCGAATGGATCCAATCTTCCTCATAGGTTACTGCGTTCTTCCCTTCCACTCCCTCCGGAAGGCCACCGACGCACAGGTTATTGCTGCGGGCCCTTCCTTTGGCATCTTCCGCCCTATCTTCAAGGAATTCAACTCGGTTGAGCAGATCACGGATGCTCTTTTCAGCTGCTGATACTCGTGGTGAGAACTCCGTGATGTCCCCTTCAGTGGCAGCGGTACGAGCGAGTTTCCGATGGTCTGCATGCAGCAGTGTTAGATCAATCGCCACCTTGTCTATTTTACCTTCTAGAGATGTGCAAATTTGATTCCCTTCCACTTGGCCTCATATGGAGCCCGCGCGGTGCAGGCGAGTGTGACCTGACCCCAGGACACCTACCACGCCGCACGGCTCACCAGCTGTAGCGCGTCTCTGCCCTGGCACCACAGGCTCATCCCTGGCCTCGGTGCCCCTCGCTGTTGCTCGTTTCTTCTCTCCCCGCTGTTCCCCTCATTTTGTGTATTTCGTTATTGTACTTATCTTTATTTCTGTTAAATTGATTTTGTGCCTTCGGTAGTATTGTACCCTGGTGTGCCCCCCGCTTTCATGCCGCTGCTCTGTCGTGGCCCCGCCCCCTTTTTCTTTTTGTAACCTTATTGGCCACCCCGCCCCCCGGCTCCCAGCTGCTCCTCCTTCCGACTTCGCCTCATATGGAGCCCACGCGTACGCACAGCGTTCACGCGCAGCGAGCGCGCTGATTGTGCGCCGAAGGTGCGTCAAAGGCAAGCCCGTCTACACCCGTCTGCGCCAGGACTGCGCCCAGCGCCAGGACCCCTGGTCCTCGACGACGCCAGCCCACCCGACAGACTTACGACTCCGCCACCCTCCACGGACTCAACGCCGGCCGAAACCCCGCCTGCTACCGAGCCACCCCGAAACTCACTCACAGACCTTTCACCTGCCAAGCCTGCAAATTCACCTGCCACCGAACCTGCACCACGCCCGCCAAGCCGAGCACCAGCAACAACCACCTCAAGTGCATCCTGCTCAACACCCGCTCCATCCATATGCACGCCGTCGAACTCTGGAACCTCCTCGAAACAACATCACCAGACGTCGCCTTCCTCACAGAAACCTGGATGAACGCCTCCTCAGCCCCAGACATCACCATAGCCATCCCGGAGGGCTACAAGATCACCCGGAGGGACCACGTCAACCAAACCGGAGGAGGCATCGCCATCGTCCACAGAAACACCATCCGCATCATGACCAACTCCGACGACACCCTCACCGCCGCCGAGCACCTTCACTTCCAGATACACACCGACCCCAAGACCACCCTCAGAGGCACTCTCATCTACAGACCCCGGGACCACGCACACAATTTAGCGAATTGTCAGTCCGCACGCCCTCACCTCCACAGACTACAACCTCCTAGGGGACCTCAACTTCCACCTGGAGAACAACAAGGACTGCAACACCGCCGTCCTGCTGGACAACCTCACCAACCTCGGACTCAAGCAACTGGTGAACACCCCCACCCACTACGCCGGCCACACGATTGACCCCGTCTTCTCCTCCAGCAAGCACATCTCCTTTAGCCACTCCACCGGAATACACTGGACAGACCACAGCTGCATCCACTTCAACTTCAGGAGAACCACGACCCACCACCACCCGCAGCAGGTTCCCCGCAGAAGCTGGAGCAAGATCACTGCCGACCAGCTCGCCACCACCCTCAGCCAGAACCCGCCCACCAACACGACGGACCCCGATTGAGCAGCCCGCAACCTCACACAGTGGCTCACCTGCGCTGACGAACTCGCACCACTGAAGAATCCTCCCAGCAGACCCGGCAGCAGGAACGCCTCGTGGTTTACCAATGACCTCAAAAACTCCAAGAAAACCTGCCGCACCCTCGAGAAAGCCTGGTGCCACGACCAAACAGCAGAACACATGACAGCCCTCAAGAACGCCACCCGCAAACACCACCAGCTGATCCACACCACCAAAAAGACAGCATTCAAAGAACGGCTGGACAACAACACCCACAACAGCAAGGAACTCTTCAGCATTGTTAAAGAGCTCTCCAACCCCAGCACCTGCAACAACAACATCGCAAGACCTCTGCCACTCTCACGCCTCGCTCTTCCACTGCAAGATCGCAACATACACAACTGCTTCGGTGCACTGACCATGCACCCAACCACCGAACCAGCACCCCCCACCACCACCCTCTGCACCTGGACCCCTGTCAGCACAGAAGACACCACCCGCCTGATGAACACCACCCACTCCGGCTCCCCTACGACCCATGCCCACACCAATCTTCCTAAATAACAACAAAGCCTGTTGGTCAAGTGGTGCTGAGATATAACAATTAACACTGGTGAAGTTGCACAACAAATAATTCAAGTAAAGACTATCAACTTGATGATTAAGTCCTATCAGCCCACCTGATGGCGGAGCCTCATCATCTAGGACTTCCACAACCAGGTCTGTGTGCGATCGCCCAGTTGGATATTAGCAACGCATCACAAGACTAAGGTATGGTTACCACAGTTGTAAGTCTAGATAGTGGGACTGATATGTGCAGTGCAAAAAAGGAAAAGTGAAGTGGATTAAAATGGCTATCGAGGCAAACAAAGACCTTTAATAGTGTTCACCTGGATGTCAGATTAAAAATAGTGGATTGACAGTGTGAAATAATCACTGTCCAACTTGCTTGGTAGAAATCAAGACAAAGATCTATACAGGGCCAACATGTTTCTGCCTTACTGTGAAGTATCACTGGCATTCGTCAGGGCCAAGCTAAAATCTGCTACTGCAAGGGCACTATCATATGTGCTCAACTAAGAAAATAAAAGAATAAACATAAGAGTGATTAATTAGAAACCATCCTACCACATCTTCTCAGTATTGTGCTGATGATGCAATAGGTCTTTCCTATGTAAGAAAAAAATGGAAAGAAAACATTGTAGACATTGCATGTGTATTATCCTCACAATTAAATCTACAGTGAGAACAAAGTAAAAGTTACTGTTGCTTGTGCATGACCAGTGGTAAAATACTCTCAGACTGGACCATCATAACTCTGTGATAGTCACATATATAATGTATTATGTTACATCACAAAAAGAATAAATATACAAAAGTTTGACACTTACCCATCAGTTTATGGGAAGTGGACCTCACCTCACCCGGCAACTGCTCGGACGAATAAGGCACCGCTCTAAACATACAAAGACAATCTCTGTGATAGATGCATGTCTTGAGGATACGTCCTCTGTGTGCTGTTAAAGAAACCCACCTATTTTCTTGTCTGTCTGTAACTAGTAACCCACCGGTGTCTTTGATGGCCCCATCTGACAGCTAAGGTATCTGGTCCCCTTTAAAGATTGTCAATGGGGTACTGAATGGTTATCCCACGATGTCTACCGATGTCTGTGTAGACCACTGGGACATTTTGCTGTTTACAAATGATGGAAAGTGTCTCCCCTAAATTTAAGCTATTCCTCAAGCGGGAAGGCCAAACTAAAGACTAGCAAGTCCCTAGGGCCTGTACTACCCAGTACCATGAGAGACTCAGGTATCTGGTCCCCTACAGTGTTTTCATGGGGGGGGTTTTGTGCCACAGCGTTATGCCAAGGCATCGGCCAGTGTCTAGAAAACAGCCGTTTGTTAATGCTGCTAGTAACTGGTGGAACGGTGTCCCAGCTATATTAACTCTAGATAAAGCGGAGTGGCAAAACTATAGACTAATGTCTACAGCCCCCTAGATCTAAGCAACCCGGTCCCATCTTACCTGTCCGTCGGTACCTTGCGGCGGAATCACGAGCCGAAGGGGAGGCACCGACGGACAGGACTTCCGTGTATTTATAGCGCAGCTGAGCGGATGATGGAACTCAGCTGAGCCGTCCTTCTGACGCGCTGCCATTGCGCTGTGAAGGACAGTAATCCCCCGCGCATGCTCAAACTGACCCGGACAGCGGGCGCGCATGCGTGGAGGCAAGCGCGCCCGATGAGGTGCACTGCGCATGCCCGATGGTAGTGTACTATTTACTCGTTACACATCGGGAGCGAGACACTGCCTCAGTGTGTGTCGTTTTAGCGCAATAACCTGCCATGCTCAGCACTGCCCACCGCATCTATGAGGAGGGTGTTGGGAGAACAGTGTATTATTGCCAACACAGGCGCCGCGGCGCAGTTGTCGCAGAAATTAAAGCAAAGATGGTTTCTTTTTTAATATCATAGGACAATGGTGTTCGTCGCTGGAATAAGGGTGATTGTCAGTCATAGGTGGCGTGGAGGACACTACATGACCTCAACCAACAATGAATAAATGTGAATCAGGGGGAAGATATGCTATCATACTTTCATGGACCCCTGAGTACTATCATACGATATTAATGAAAGATGGGAGATCAAGATTAAGATCAGTGATGGAAATGATCAGAATTGCTGTTTGTATTAGTGAGTCTGGAAATGGGTAGGTCAGTAGACACCCAAGCTTTGAACCTGAAAAGTAATTACAAAAGGTGCCTGATATAATGAGCGCCACAGGTATGTGGGACACTCAATCTACAGTAGTCAGCGCTCCTTGTTGTGATATCAAAGGGCACCCAATGGTAAGTGTTGTGTTCAGATGGACAACCATGGAATGCTGTCATTCAGTCCGTTGACATCAGATTTCAATCTGTAAATCCACCGTTGCTCCTTGACAAAGAGAAAGTGGGAGACATCAGTAATGTGTTGTGGAATGTATGGCTGTTCCAGTACAACCCAGAGCAAATCCTCAAGTTTATGATTTGATTCCAGAAAGTGATTGGTGAGGCCTGTAGATTGCTTCCTGCAACGGATTGTGCTTTTATGTTCGCTGATGCGAGACTTAATCATCCGCGTTCTATGACCCACATATTGCTTCTTGCAAGGGCAAGTGATCAGGTATATTACTTTTTCTGAGTTGCAATTTGTGTGTCTTGTCAGTCTCCACGGTCTATTCGTGCCCATGTCAATTGTAAAGGTCTTGTGTGTCTGTGGGCAGGCAGCACAATTCCCACAGGGGTAATGGACACCAATCTTCAACATAGCCGACTCCATCATCGCAACCCATCTCCGAATCATTATCAACAGCTCCTTCGCCTTGGCCACCTTCTCGGAGAGCTGGAAACACGCCGAACTGAGTGCCCTCCTGAAGAAACCCACTACGGATCCCACGGACCTCAAGGACTTCCACCCCATCTCGCTCCTCCCCTTTCCAGCCAAAGTCATCGAGAAGACCGTCAACAGACAACTCTCTGCCTTCCTCGAGACCAACGGATCCCTCGACCCCTCACAGTCAGGATTCCGAGCAAACCACAGCACTGAGACCGCCCTCATCGCAGCCACCGACGACATCAGGTCCCTGCTCGACAATGGTGAAACTGCTGCCCTCATCGTCCTGGACCTGTCAGCAGCCTTCAACACTGTATGCCACTGCACCCTGATACAGCGCCTCAGCAACACCGGAATTCAAGGTGCGGCACTGGATTGGATCATCTTGTTCCACGCAGGAAGAACCCAGAGAGTCCGCCTCCCCCCGTTCCGTTCTGCAGCCACCAATGTCATCTGCGGCGTACCGCAAGGATCCTCACTCAGCCCCACCCTCTTCAACGTCTACATGAGCCCTCTCGCAGCCATCGCTTGCCAACACAACATCAACATCATCTCCTACGCCAACGACACCCAGCTGATTCTCTCCGAGTAGGTATCGCCATTCTTCTTAAATCCTCCTTTCCCTGCCTGACAAAATCTATTTCAATGCCCTCAGATCGTTTCGAAGCCCTATATTTCTGTATTACCCTCTCTCCATCGGTCTCTTTCTCAGGGATTTTGGTATACAGGCCCCCTGGTCTTAGAGCCAGTTTCCCATCAGAACTACTGACACTATTGGAACCCTATTTTGGAAAAGCCGCCTTTACCATTCTAGGTGATTTCAATTTTCATTTGGATGAGGCTAACTCAAAGGACACTATATCTCTTGTCGATTCGCTAGGAGCATGTGATCTTGCCCAGCTTGTTAACAGTCCCACCCACAAGGCTGGGCATACACTTGATGGGGTATTTTCTAACGACGCCAGGCTTTCTATTGGCCCACCACTACCTCTGGTATGGACTGATCATTTTGCCGTGCCACTGGAACTTTCTCTTCCTGCTACATGCTCTATCAATATAGAAACCCCTCCATTTATTCTGAGGCGAAACTTTAGGAAAATCTCGGACGAGGCCCTTGCTCCTTTTGTCTCTACCTCCGAATCATTATCTTTAAAAGACGCAGATGTTGCAGCTCAAGACCTGATGGATTCTATTGCTAATGCAGTGGAACAACTTGCCCCCTCATCTCTGCGCTATGTTGCTCGCCGGAAACCTACGGCACCTTGGTTTTCTGATCAGTTGCGACTCTTGAGGCAGGGATGTAGGAGTAGTGAGAGAAACTGGAGGAAATCGTGGGACCCTAACGACCGTGAGGCCCACAAGTCTGCACTGCGGGAATATAAACGGAGAGTGGTGACAGAGAAGCAGGAGTACTTCTCCAACCTCACAAGCTCCCTCTCCTCCTGTAGGGAGCTCTTTAAAATCGCTGACACCTTATGCTCCCTGCAACTACCAGATCCCGTAGTCAGTTCGCAAGAACTTTGTAATAACATCTCCGACTTCTTTCACAATGAAATTCTTGATATACATACCTCTTTGGAAGCCCAGTGCCAAGCGCTGGACCAAATCGTTTCACCTGTCATTTCCAGCCTTGACTCCCTAGGTACAGACCCTTCCCGTTCCCTTGTAGAATTTCCTTATATCCGATCAGGCAGGGGCACTGACCTTCAACAGACTTACTGGGCCATCCCGAATTGACTACATCCTAATGGATGTTAGCTTTTGGGCAGACCTTATTGATATGGAAGTCCTCCCAAGTCAGGACAGTGACCACAACCCCCTGTGTTGCAAGTTTAATTGGGGTACCCCCAAAGACAGGAGGGTGAATGTCATCTTAAAAACATCTAAAGAGATTATCCCATATAACAACAACCGTAGACTGAAATGGGATAAGGCTAATCTAAAGGAGGAAGATCTAGGGGCCATAAAATCATTGGTTGAGGGCTTGTCTTCTGATTTAGAGATCTGGGTTGGTGAAAATCAGATTAGCAGGTCTCCACACCCCTACCTTGACTCAGCTTATAAAACCACAATAGATCTTGTCGGTCAATTCTTTACCTCGAAAGGGAAAAGCAATAGGGATACTGTTAAACCCCCCTCTTCCAATAAACCTTGGTATACAGTCCAGTGTAAGGGCAAAAGAAAAAACCTGACAAAAGCCCTGATTTCTGGGGATCCTTTACTGGTTAGAGCGGCCAGGAAGGAATACCTAAAAGCATTATCACTGGCCAAACGTGAGTGGGAGGAACAGCATTGGCAGGACCTATCCAAAGCTGTGAGCAGTAGGAACCCGAACCTTTTTTGGGATCTGATCAATAGAACTAGGCAGAGGAAATCGCAACCATTGGCTGCACATATAACCAGTCAGCAATGGTTTGATCATTTCTCATCCCTATATGGAGGTAATGAGGAAATAGCCAGCCCTGGGGTAGATAGTTTGGGTGATGGAGATTTCTTAGGGGTAGCCGATCCCCCATTTACAACCGTAGAAGTAGTGACGGCAATCAGACATCTAACCCCAAAGAAAGCAGCTGGGCAAGATGGGATTCCTGGAGACCTGTTGATAGCGGAGCCGCAGGCTTGGGCCAAATTAATCGCCGCCATAATGAACTTGATTACCAGGGGTCACCAGGTGCCAGACTCTTGGAAGGGGGCAGAGGTAGTAACCGTGTTCAAGAAGGGTGTAAGAGATGACCCTGCGAACTACAGACCTATCAGTCTGATAGACATAATTCAGAAAGTGGTCGGCAGGGTCATCATCTCAAGAGTAGGAGACTGGATGGAGGATGCCAGTATTCTTTCCCACCTACAAGCGGGGTTCAGAAGAAAGGTAGGCACGATGGACCAGGTCTTTCGCCTTTTTGTTATCTATTGGAAGGCAGTTACCATCATGAAAGGCAGCTTATACATGGCCTTCATAGATCTCAAAACGGCTTTTGACCTGGTCCCCCGCGCAAAATTATGGGAGATCCTAGGAGAGATGGGATTCCCCGGTGTCCTCCTGAACCTAATCGTAAAGCTCCATGAGGGGAATTACGCGAGGGTCAGATGGGGAACCCAGGGACAGTTAACAGATAGGGTCCCTGTGAGGAGAGGAGTACGCCAGGGCTGTGTTATGGCTCCGACCCTTTTCTCCCTATTCGTGAATGGAGTGGTGGACCATCTGAAGGGGGAGGAGACGGATGCCCCATCCCTGGCGGGGGAAAGAATCCCCACTTTACTCTTCGCCGACTACACCATATTAATCTCCAAATCCCCAGTGGGTCTACAAAAACTCTTGAACCGGTTTAGCTCCTTTTGTATCATCCGAGGCTTAACCATCAATACCTCAAAAACCAAATTGATGGCACTCTCCCCCTCTAAAAGATTCAAAAATAACTTCCTGCTTAATGGTGTTCCTTTGGAGTTGGTCGAGTCTTTTGACTATCTCGGTGTCCGGATAAACAGTCGAATGACCTGGAAGGACCACTTGGCCAAAATGCTACTCAGCCACCAAAGAGTTTCGGGGGTGATTTTGAGGGAACTCCGTGAATCATGTAGTAAACCTGTCTCCCCGGCCATGGCCATCTACGAGGGTCAGATTCTTCCAGCGGCATTATACGGCTCCGAACTCTGGGGGTTCGAAAATGTTTCAGATCTTTCGACAGCGGAAAACAATTTTCTAAGGAAGGTGGTGGCTCTTCCTGCTTCCACCCCACTAATCCCCCTGAGACTAGATCTGGGCAGAAGAGCACTAAAGGACCTGGTAAGGCTTCGCCCGTTGCTCTTTTGGACTCGTTTAAGAAGGACTGAGGAGCTTGCAAAGTATGGCGAGGGGTTGGATGAGCTTCTCCATCTGGACACGGGTAAAAAAATAGGATGGTTGAATAAATTGAAAGACCTGGTTCTTAAGTTAGGACTAAGGGATGCTTGGGAGTCACAATTGCCGCCACCCAAGGAGGTGATCAAAAAGTTATATTGGGACTGGGTGCAGAGTAATGCACTGAGGGATACGGATGGGGGCTCACTCACAGACCAATTTTTGTTAGTTAAATGTGTGAGAAAATTGGAGCCCTTCCTCGACCTGATAACCAAACCCTTAGATCGAGCACTATATCTAAAACTGCGATATGGGACGCTTCCGGTGCATGACTTCACGGTGAGGTGGTCAAACTCTGGTGCCCCCATGCGTTCATGGCCTGGCTGTGTAGCACCAACAGAGTCTGTGGCCCATCTATTTTTTGCCTGTCCAGCATACAAAGGGGCGCGGAAATTTTGGCTGAAACCTGTTTGCAGAGAACTGGGGTTGAGGACGTGCCATAGCCAGGCACTCCGTGTACTCTCTACGGACTCTTCATCTCCCTTCATGATATGTGGGGTGGCAAAGTTCTTGGGTAGTGCATGGACGACGCGCTCCCGTTTATTGAAATTGCACTCGGGGGGACCAACGGTTTGAGGATACAACCGCTGGTAGCAATCTAGTGACTGTGGTGTACCTCCTCTCTTTTATTCGTATTTTTATAATTTTATGGGAGTATTGCAAATGTATTTTATATGTATTCTTTTATGGTGATCAAGTTGCCGAATAAAGATATTTCAAGAAGAAGAATTTCCTTCTTTATCCTTGGAGGGACTAAACCTGTTGCTGGATAAGACTAAATCTGCTTCCCCCCTGGATCCTCTACCTCCGAAAAAACTTAAAGAGTGTAGAAACTGCCTTCTTCCCCCTATGCTTGAGATAATGAATAAGGCTATTATCCAGGGTTCTTTTCCATCTGTATGGAAGAAGGCTATTGTGAAGCCTCTCCTCAAGAAGCCCTCCCTCGATCCGGCCCTTTTGAAAAACTTTAGGCCGATCTCCCTTCTTCCTGCCCCCGCCAAGATGCTTGAGGCGCATCTTAATTTTCATCTGTCTTCTTTCCTTGAGTCATCCGGATACCTTGACAACACGCAACATGGTTTTAGAAAACACCACAGCACCGAGTCCGCCCTCTCTTATGTAGTCGATAATATCCGACGCAAAGTGGACTCTGGTCTTACCACGGTTTTGGTTTTGCTGGACCTCACGGCCGCGTTTGACACCTTATCCCCGGCCATTCTTACATCTCGGCTGGGGGAAGCTGGTGTCACGGGGTCGGCCTTGAGTCTCCTCAAGTCCTTCCTGTTGGAAAGAGAGCAGAGAGTGATGCTTGGGAACCACCTCTCCCCTGCCAAGTCTTTGCAGTGTGGGGTGCCACAAGGGTCGGCTTTAAGTCCGACCCTGTTTAACATCTATGTGGCTCCCCTGGCAAGACTAGTAAGATCGCAGGGGATGGAGGTGGTGTCCTACGCAGACGACACCCAGATAATGGTGTCACTGGCTCACTCCTCCGTCAGGTCATTGGCTGCCAGTTTCAGGGTATGCATGCAGTATGTGGCAGACTGGATGACTATAAACTCCCTGAAACTGAACGGCGAAAAGACGGAGGTGTTGATTTTTGGGAAGGACCAAGATGCTTGGTCTGATGAGTGGTGGCCACCTTCTCTTGGCATCTGCCCCACTCCCTCCCAATCTGCCAGAAATCTGGGCGTAATATTCGATACCTCGCTCTCTATGACCCTTCAAGCCAACAGGACCGTGGCCACCTGCTGGGGTGTGATTAGGATACTCAATAAAATCCGTGGGTATCTTTCCCCCCCGGCTCGTAAACAGGTTGCAGTTGCCTTGGTAGGATCAAGGTTAGACTATTGTAATTCTCTGTACATGGAAGCCAATAAAAGTCTTGTTCACCGACTGCAGATAGTGCAGAATGCTGCAGCTCGGTTTGTCCTGGCCCTCCCTAAATCCTCCTCCGCTACTGCAGCCAGGAAAGAACTTCATTGGCTCCCTGTCCACCACAGAATTTCTTTAAAAATTCTGTGCTTGGTTTACAGAGCTTTGGCAGAAGGCCCCTCGAGCGCCATTGGCTCCCTTCTCACGCGCTATGTCCCCACACGAGATCTTCGTTCCTCGGGACTCTGTCAACTGGTTGTTCCACGTGTTAAATTAGCCAGATGGGGAGCCAGAGCTTTTACTGTGGTTGCCCCGAAGCTCTGGAATTCTACCCCTATCCAAATAAAAACCCTTCCCTCAATTGAGACATTTAAAAAGGCTCTTAAAACCTGCCTTTTCAAGAGGGTTTACCAATGAGAGAAGGCTGTAGAATGGGGGATTCTGCTGCGATATTTGACTTAGGCGCCTTGACGCCCATTGGGCTAAGTTCATGCATGATAAGATTTGGTTCATTCATTCATTCATTCATTCTCCCTCACCAACGACCCCGCCACCACCAAAGGCAACCTCCAGGAAGGAATGAAAGACGTTGCAGAATGGATGAAGATCAGCCGCCTGAAAATGAACTCAGACAAGACGGAAGTCCTCATCCTAAGACCATCTCCCTCTGCCTGGGACAACTCCTGATGGTCCCCTGCCCTGGGCATCGCACTCAAACCAACGGACCACGCATGCAACCTGGGCTTCATCCTGGACTCCTCCCTCACGATGACCAAGCAAGTGAATGCCGTCTCGTCAGCGATGGCTCGTGGAGGGAGTTACGGTGGGGCAGGAGGGTGGGGAGGGGGAGGGGCAGGGTGGAGGTTGCTAAAAACCGGCATATGGATAATTGCAGGTAAGTAAACAATTTAATTAATAAAACGAATTTCGTAGTGCGCCTTGCATCGCAAAATGCAATGCAGTGCGAGCTACGAAATTCGTTTTATTAATTAAATTGTTTACTTACCTGCAATTATCCATATGCCGGTTTTTAGCAAACTCCACCCTGCCCCTCCCCCTCCCCACCCTCCTGCCCCACCGTAACTCCCTCCACGAGCCGTCGCTGCGTCTCGTCATCCTGCTTCAACACCCTGCGCATGCTCCGAAAGATCTTCTTGTGGATCCCCACCGAAACCAGGAAGACGGTCACCCAGGCCCTCGTCACCAGCCGTCTGGACTACGGGAACACCCTCTATGCTGGTACCACAGCCAAACTCCAGAAAAGACTCCAGTGCATTCAGAACGCCTCAGCACGACTCATCCTGGACATCCCTCACCGCAGCCACATCTCTGCCCACCTTATTAACCTGCACTGGCTCCCCGTCAACAAGAGGATCAAGTTCAGACTCCTCACCCACACACACAACGCTCTCCACGACACGAGGCCGAAGTACCTCAACAGCCGCCTCACTTTCTACACACCCACCCGCCAGCTCCGATCCGCCAGCCTCGCCCTCACCTCCGTCCCACGTTTTCGGAAATCCACCATCGGAGGTAGATCCTTCTCCTACCTGGCAGCATGAGGCACACCCACATACAAATGAGGGAACACCCCCTGCAGATAGTGCTGGCACTTTATGTCCAACAAAGAGGTACAAAAGGGGGTGATGATGGACGGAGCATCTGAACCAATCAAACACTCACACCCAGTCAAGAGATCTGGGTTTAATCCATCACTGGAGTCAAGCTATCCTGGCTGAAGACGGCTGATAGCCAGAAACCGGTCCTAGGATGCTTGATTGTGGTCCAGTAAAGACATGCTTTGGCAGTTCGGGCTGCACTGTTCCCATGAGGCACAGGGTCAAGGTTGAATTGCATATTGCCATGTCTGAACTGGGGTGGTGTGGAGTGCAAAAAAATGATGGATTTAGGCCCAGATCTCTGTACTGGGGTGAATGTATGACATTGTTCTGCATTCTGTCCATCAACTGTTGTTTTTGCATTTGTCACCCCGAGTGGGATGGGTATGCTCAGACTTGAGTCCCATGCTCTCCACACCACTGGAGTCAAGCTATCCTGGCTGAAGACGGCTGATAGCCAGAAACCAGTCCTAGGATGCTTGATTCCGGTCCAATAAAGACATGGCTTGGCAGTTCGGGCTGGACTGTTCCCATGAGGCACAGGGTCAAGGCTGAATTGCATATTGCCATGTCTGAACTGGGGTGGTGTGGAGTGCAAAAAAAATGATGGATTTAGGCCCAGATCTCTGTACTGGGGTGAATGTATGACATTGTTCTGCATTCTGTCCATCAACTGTTGTTTTTGCATTTGGCACTTTATGTCCATCAGCGCTATTGATACTACAGTAGGGCCCCTTCTGTAATACCAAAGTGCCCCGGGAGCGCACAAAATGGTTGTAAACGCCTGTTGCACCCTGGGGCACTCTCTGTAATACGGCCCCTGGTGCGGAATCTTTTTGTATTGGAATTTTACTGTTTTACTTTTTTAAACCTGACTGCTCTGTGCAAAGCTACCAGAGGGTGAGAACAGGTTAATTAAGGGGTTGCCTGCTTCTTACTCTGACTAGGACGTTGCTGGTGCTTGACTAGGGCTCATACCCCAGTCAACCTACAACCCAATTTTGGGTCCCAGAATTCCCTCGGCAGGATATATACAGCCCAATCCAATATGACTGCCCTGCTTACTTCACCTACCAGTTTTTCCCCAATCTAAAATTGGGACGCTTGTATTTGATATAATTTCGTGTTTCCCAGAGTATATAAGGGAACCTGTCCATAATCCTTTGCCTCGCAATGGTGTCTAGTGTTAGGTGTGTTTCCTTGTTCCTGATTCATGTCCAGAGGTCTCAGTTTCTTCCTGGAGATTTAGATTCCAGCGCTTCCAGCTTCTTTTCCTGCTACTTGTTTCCCTCTCCACGCTGTTACCCTATTCTTCCGCTGCTGGATTTCTCGCTGTCACATTGATGTTTCTTTGCCCTTTGGCTTATTCCTCCACCTGGAACTCCTTCCTGGAGGCACTATCTGCTAGGCACTACCTAGTGTCAGCAGCATCGTAGCTACTCAAAGGGGTCGCCATTATCTCTGGCAGACAAAACAGCCAGGTTGCTCCTTTAAGGCTCCTCATCATAAGCATCCTCCAGATAGGCATCTGGATCCTGACAACAATTGACTAGCTTTTTTGACACTCTCGTTTGCTTACTTTTATTTCAGTGGCTTTCCTCCCTCTTCTTTGTTTGTCGTCCCCTAGAGCATAGCTTCTTTGTCATCATTTTCACAAGATGACCACCCCCCACCCACTACTCCGTTGTTCGCTCTCCTTTTGTGGCGTATTCAATCGAAAATGTTATGTTTTGGACGACCTGTTTGCTACCATTTGCTGTTGGACGGCTCTGTTTAAATTCATTTTTTTTATTTACCTCGCCAAGTGATATCTGCCAGTAAATAAACAAATCAATCAAGCATTGGCAATGCCTATCGGTCGCACCTAATTTACAAGTAACAGTGATTAATATTGCCAATGCTTGTTTATAGTAGTCAGTCAATATCGATGTTGTATTCTACAAATTGTTTCAGTTTTTCCAGTGACCACTAGGACACTACTGAAAGGCTGCAACTGGTGTTATGTAAACATGGCTCAGTTTGCAGTGCTGCATTTGGAGCAGGAAAATGAATCTAGTGATAGCAAAACCAAAAGCTACTGTGGGCAGGACAAACAGAAAGGGGGTAATGCAATAAATAGCAGCAAGGCAACTGAAATTGAAATGAAAGCCAACCAATCAGGAATTGGATCTGTGGAGTTTATTATACAATGCTGTCTCCCGATAGACTGACAGCCGGAGCTGTCTTATAGCAAGACCACAAAATTAACAATGCCATTTCAGGTTTGCACACTTGCATGTGATGCAACCGCATGCATTGGTCAAGTACACACACACACACTTCATTGTGCTCGTTATTCATTTTTTTAATGCCTGTACTGTACAGCATCAGCAACATCATTGACAAAATCAATCAGTAGACAAAGTGAGATCTATGGTTGCAGCAAATACACTTTTCCATGGTTGTTGGTCGAGTCACTGTTGTAATAGATTACAAGACATTTTGAATGAGCTAATTAAAAAACATGTTAGCACCCTTGTTCAAGCCTGCAGAAGCCATGCTCACCTTCAGCAAGTAATAGAATCTTGCTCTGAGGAGAAATTGCTTAAAGTAGATTTCGATTGCTGCTTATTGTTATTCTGGCTGTTGTTATGATGTTAATGCTAAAACTTTTCTAACAACTTTTTCTTTTCTGTATTTGATTCTAGTAAACATTGGGAGTGCATACTACGGGCAATCTATTATTATTATTATTTTTTAAATACTTTATTTCGTTTGGTAAAATGCCTGCAGTAGAGAACACACACAACTGTATTTTTTTTTGCCTCCCCAAAGGCTTACTCTGTATTATGTATTAAACACAGTTTGTTTCCCGGAAACAAAAAATATTTGCCGTATTTTGCATCGGCCGCACAATTTAAGAGACAAACAAAGCAGCGATAAGCATCTTTGTGGTGGCCTCCGCCCCGTTGTGCCATAAATGCTCGGCTGTTCGGTATTTTTCCATACCTATCGGGCAGCGAGGAGACAATGAAAACAGAGATGGCGGTGCGGTGGGACGGTGGGAACCAGACTGTGGCGACAATATAGTTTCGTTCTGTAGAGTCTGCGGTCGGTGCTCGTTAGTTTTTACCACCTTTCTTCTTTAAAGAGCCTTCGAGCAGTTTGGCCTTGAACGCAGAGTAAACGCCATAATCCATACAGATGAGATGTTTGCCTCTCTTTGGGACTCTCTTTAACCCCATAAACAAGAGGGCATACATGCCGTGCTCAGAGGGCCGAGGGACACCCTGGCTGGTATCTGTTTGAATAGCCAGCACACGGCGTTCGTGCTGCGCCCAGCTGATCACTTTCTGCTTCCTTGTAAGTCTCTCGTGTTCTCTAAGCTTTTTCCAGGTCACTATTCTGAACATTCTCCATCTCCGACTTTTTACCATCCTCGTGACTGCAATAACTAGCAGTGAAAAGCGCTGGCCACAGCACGAGGTGAGACAGGCGGTGTTGTAGCCTCTGTTGGACATTTGGAGAGGATGTTGCAATGTTGTCTCTTACATCATACCCCAAATCTGAAGCCTCTTAGGGGTAAATTCACAAGAACGTGTGATAACTACCGCAAGTTAAGGGCCCGACTCACACAGCAGGTCATACTCTTGACCTGATATTCATTAACCATCCGGGTATCACTTCTCTCCCTTCACTGCCCCGCACCTGGTCGGACCATTTCCTTCTCCCTTTCGAACTTACCATCCCTTCACTCCCTCCTCCTTCTACTCTAAATGGAGAGATAGGGAGAAAATGGCATAAAGTCACTTGTGACGCCTTTGATCCCTGCTTTTCCTATCAGTTTGATCCTTCTATGGACCTTAACGAGGAAGTGGCAAAATACAACTCCGCTCTTCTAGCTGCAATTGATGTAATCTCCCCATTAAACCCTATCATCTCCACTAGATCTAGGCCCTCTGCTCCTTGGTTTTCCCCCGCTTTGCTGGAGGAAAAGAGTCGATGTAAACGGCTGGAACGCAAATAGCGGCAGACATATGATCCAGAGTTAAAATCAATATATAAGTCTGCCCTGAACAAATTTCAAAAACTGAAACGGTCCACGATGAGAGGTTACTTTTCACAGCTAATTAAGAATGCTGAGAATTCTACCAAAACCCTTTTTAAGATAGTGAAGGATTTTGCTAACCCTCCTGCCATGATGGCTCAGAGTTCCCCTAGCCAAGCCCTTTGTAACGGGCTTTCTGATTTTTTTCAGGATAAAATTATTAAGTTATCCTCCTCATTTGAACCAGTTCTGACCCCCTCTCTGTCCACTGATATTGACTCTCAAAAATGTTTTCTGAATTCCTTTAAAGAGCTTACTCTTGAGACTGCCATTAGTTTACTTATTCAAGGTAAATCAGGGTCACCGCTGGATCCAGTTCCCGCCAAGGTGATGGGCAATCTTGCCCCAGTTTTAATTAGCCCACTTCTCTCCATCTGGAATTCCTCGCTAAGCTCGGGTCAATTTCCCTTGGCTTCGAAACAGGCTATGCTGGTCCCTATCCTGAAAAAATCGGATGCGGATCCTTCACAATTTTGTAATTACCGCCCGATTTCCCTTCTTCCCAAGCCTGCTAAGATCCTGGAAAAGGCGGCTAAGTTCCAACTGGCTCACTATTTAGAAGCCAACCAGTTGCTACATGATTCCCAGTCGGGATTTAGAACCGGCTATAGCACTGAGACCGCGCTTTTAGAGGTATCAGAGACTATTCGTGAGTGTGTGGACAGGGGCGAGGAGGCCATGTTGGTCCTCCTCGACCTGTCCGCCGCTTTCGATACAGTGTCCCACAAAATACTACTGGACCGCTTACGGCAGCTGGGAATTGGAGGCACTGTTCTGACCTGGATCAGATCGTTCCTTACAGGGCTGACGCAGAAGGTATTTCTTCGGCTCTTTGAATCAGAGGGTAAACCTCTTTTATGTGGAGTGCCTCAGGGCTCTGCCCTGAGCCCTCTTTTTTTTAACATCTACTTAGGCCCGCTGGCTAGGGTGGTTGAGTCTTGGGGGGTCAGAGTGATCTCTTATGCGGATGATACGCAGCTTGTGTTTTCATTTAAAGATCACTCTGACACCAATGTTACCAATTTCCGCAACTGCCTTAGTAACATTTGTTCCTGGATGGCCTCTAACCACCTAGTATTGAACACTGACAAAACTGAGGTTTTGTTTTTTAACCAAAAAACGGCACTCCCCGCTACTCTGTGGTGGCCAACAGTATTGAATCCCCCTCCGATTCCAGTCCAGACAGCTCGCAACCTGGGCTTCCAATTTGAAAATGCCCTGTCTTGTAAAGCCCAGATCAATAAGGTCACTTCAGCTTGCTTCAGCAAACTACGCATGATCAGGAAGATCTTCCCCTACCTCCCTTTGGACTCCCGTAAGACCATTGTCCATGCCCTGATCACGTCGCATTTAGATTATGCCAACAGTCTCTATGCCGGCGCTCCCCTTTACCTTATTGAACGATTACAGGTTGTGCAAAACGCTGCTGCGAGACTGATCGGAAATATTCCTTTCCGCCATTCGGTAGCATCCTACCGGAAAAAATTACACTGGCTTCCCATCTCCCGCCGCATCCAGTTCAAAGCTTTGATTCTGGCCTTCCGTGCTCTTAACAGGTTAGGCCGGGTTTACTTGAGTAAGAGACTCAAACTATCTCTATCTGTCAGAACATTGAGATCGAACAGCCTACGTCTCCTGGTGGTACCCAGATTTCGCCGTGCCAGGATCGGGGGCAGAGAGTTCGGAGTTGTTACTGCTAAACTTTGGAACAGCCTCCCACTGGATCTTAGGTTCATTGAGTCGGAGCTTGTGTTCCGACGCAAACTCAAAACTTGGCTGTTTACCACCTCATAAAGCAGTTATCTCTTCTCTTCTTGCGTGTAATCTGCAGCGCCGGGACACCCCCTCCTGGGGGTAGCCGTGCGCTTTATAAGCTTCTTAAATATATAAATAAATAAGAGTAGCATAACGCAACTTTCAGCATCGCAGCCCATCGCAGAAAAATAACCCAGTGACAATGTGATATTCACAATACGGCGGAAGCATGCGATAGTTTGCCGACACTGCAGACACATTTACCAACGCGACAAAACCTGCGACGGTAAAAAGCGTGATAAGAAAACAGTGGCAACCAGCGCGAGGGCAGCAATACTCACGCTCAATGCGGGAAAATAGTACAAGAACAGCCCACGGAAAATGCCACTGAACAAAAATCATCAACAACAGAGGACTACGAATGCACCCTGGCCAACTGCAGAGGACAACACGTGCACCACAACATCCAAGCACCGTGGAAGAACAGAACCGACAGGCACACTGCACAAAAGAGACCCGTGGCAGACATAGCAGAGCCACAGGAGCAACACACCCACCGTGCAGCATACGCACAAAATCAGGAGTGCACCCCGGCAGTGACAACATCCCGGGTCAAACAGCACCCCCACCACATTTGAACATAGGACACAACTGGTTCAGCAAAGGTGCACAAATCACATCTGGAACGCAGGGAAACGTAACATCAAAATGTACAAGTACAAGCTGAGACCTGCAAAAATGTTTATTCACACATGCAGTGCATTTGGACATTTTCTACTGTCGCATGATTGCCATGGGCGTTCACAATGTGTTGTGCTCATGAGAAGTATGCGTCAATGATGGTATTCCTACGGGCCATTCCTGCCGCTGCTGCAGTGGGATGTGGGCCATCTGCCCCATACCACCATCATTGGCCGGTACCTCTAGAACTGGGATCCATGGGGCCCTGGTGCGAACACAGATGTTGTGCAATACACAACATGCAACGATCAGCTTGCACATAATGTCCGGGCTGTACAGGAGCTTCCCACCTGTGCTGTCGAGGCATTTGAAACGTGACTTCAACATGCCAAATGTGCATTCAACGATGCCCCTGGTACGTATGTGGGCCACATTGCACTGCCTCTGGGCAGGTGTGTTCGGATCTCGGAGGGGTGTCATCATCCAAGGGCAGAGTCCAGTGACGCCTGTGCTGGCTGTGTGTGGGGTGAGTGTTCGCCAGCCCACAGGGATGAGCTGATACTGGCAACTACACCACCAGTCTGTATAGGGTGCAGGGGTAGGCCAGGATGACCATGGAGTGTTGTGGACGTGTCTGGTAGGTGTTTGTGTAGTTTGACATGTTGAATATGGGTTGGTCACATGTGCATACCCACAGTTTTGTATTGTGCTGTGGAGGCATTGGGATGTGTGGTGTGTTGACTTGGTACTTAGCAACAAGCAGTCCCGTTCCATATGTGCCATCCTGGAAGCGCTGGTTGATGATGGGTTGTTGGAAGATTAAGGAATCATGCACACTGCCTGGGTAGTTGGCAAAGACATTGGTGAAGAGTCCCCAGTGGTCCACTATTGCCTGAACATTGATGGAATGCATGTGTTTTCTGTTGTGTTAGTGGTGTGCAGGGTCCACAGGGGGCACAAGTGGGACATGTGTGCAGTCTATTGCCCCAACACAGCAGAATCCGTCTATGGTGTAGAAGCCTTGCTTGGTCTACCGTAGGGGTGGGCGGAAAATCCGTTCCGCTCGCGGATTTTGCGGATTTTCGGGAAATCCGCAATCCGCGAGATTTGCGAATCTCCCGCAAAATCCGCAAATCCGCGAGCAGCGGATTTTGCTCGCACTGCTCGCACTGTTCGCGTGAGTTCGCGTGAGTTCGCGCCCCGCGAATAAGTGCAAAATTGCAGAAATACGATCTTAGCAAAACTGAAAGTAACTACTTACCAGGTTCAAAAGTTCAGGCTCATCATTAGTAGCCATTTCCTGTAGTGCTTCCTGAGGGGCCCCTCCAGAGTTCAGTTGCCAGTTGAAACTATTATGTGACCCTGCTCTGAACCTCAGAATAGTTACACATATGCCACAAAGGTCCTGAATTACAGCTAAGGGAGACAAGCAGGAGCCAGGCTGGAAGTTAAAATCCATTAATCAGCCCCTAATTCATTATTGTCAGTTGGGGCAGGGCAGGTGTTGTAACTAATTTTGCAACAATGAAAGCACTTAGCAAGTGCAAAAGATCACTAATCAGGGCGCACTAAGGAAGCAGGTGCCAGCTAAAAAAATATTCTGTGACACATTAATCAGCCCCAAATTAATTCAGGTCACTTGAGGCAGGGAAGGTGTGCTTTGCTTTGCCGAAAATAATGTACACTGGACAACCAGAGGGTGTGGTGATGAAACAGAGGGTGGCATGGGTGGGCCAGAGGGTGGCATGAGTAGTCAGAGAGTGGCAGTGGTGACAGAGAGTGGCAGTGATGAAGAAGAGTGTCCCAAACAGGCTGGACACGTAGAAACAACAAGTTCGCGAAACTTGCGACCCGACAGGTAAGTTCGCAATTTGCGAAAGTGTACAAAACCCTCGCGAACTGGCAGAAACACGGGCGAACACAAAAAAAAAAAAATCCGCAAATTCGCGGGAATTCGCGGATTTTGCGGATTGCGAATCCGCAAATCCGCAAAATTCGCGAACGCGAGATCCGCAAAATTCGCTCATGCCTAGTCTACCGCTGTTCCTGCGCATTAGAGAAGTGTGGCTCACTGGTTAGAGCAGGCAGACCCTGAAGCAGAGGTCAGACACGGGACCAGGGTTCAATTCCCGACGCAGCAGGGTCTTGAGCTCAAATGTCCATGGACTCGATAATTCTCGCTTCGGTGCCTGACCTAATCATGGGTTCACACTCTGCAACTCTGGGCATTAAGCTTGCTTAATCTCCACAACGGCCCCCCGCGGCGGGATGCCTGGCTTTCACCTTGGGGATGCCCTGTAGAGGCTATCTCACAGGGAAAAAAGCCAGGACGGGTTCCCAAGGCAAGCGCGGAGATACCCCTTCGGGGGTCGAATCTGGCGCTATAGAAGAACATAATAATAATAATAATAATTGGGGAAGTGAAGGTACTGGGGTATGAAGCTGAGGATGGCATCCAGAACAGGTGTGATGAACTTTGAGAGGGCTGGCTGTGAGACCCCTCCAACTCTAGCAGTTGTTGGTTGGAAGGTACCAGAAGCCAACAGGCGCAGCACAGCCAGCAGCTTTGTCTGCGGAGGGATGTTGATTTTCTGCTGTATTGGGACCATCAGCCTGTGGGCGATGTGGGTCAGGATGCGGTGAAAGGTTGTCCTTTTGAGCCTGTAGTGGGCAATGACTTCCTCGGGCGTTAGGTCTGTGAGAGTGGTGTGTTTTTGGTAGGCCAGCTGTCTTACTCTGCGCTGCCTCTGTTGTGGTCTAGGGGGGCGGGTCCGGGTCCTGGGGGTAGTGGCAGTCCTGGGGGTGGTGGCGGTGGGTGTTGTGGCCCTGTTGGGGCTCCGAGCTGCATGATGAATAGCTTCATGGCATCGTTCATTCTTCAGTTGAGGCTGTGTGTGGGGCTCCATTGCCTACTGCAGGTAGTCGTCCGGCTTTATACCTGCTTTAGGCATATATTAAATACCTACGGCTAACGCGGTTTATCGTGTGTTTTCGGTTCACGGGTCTTTCAGTTCGTTGTGAAAATGGTGTTGCTGTTTTTTTGTGTCTTTCTGCACAGGAACACCTACTTTGCATCTTATTAGCGTTAGTTGGTGGTGTCAGCGGTAGTGTTAGGTTTGGGGAATGTTATCTCGGGAATTTTGGCGATGTCGGCAGTTTGTACTAGCTTGTGACTGGGGTGTGAATTCTATCACCACTTTTGATGCGTTAA
The DNA here is from genome assembly GCF_964263255.1 of Lissotriton vulgaris. Classification (NCBI taxonomy): domain Eukaryota; kingdom Metazoa; phylum Chordata; class Amphibia; order Caudata; family Salamandridae; genus Lissotriton; species Lissotriton vulgaris. The sequence goes on from NC_141693.1 coordinate 1,453,192,059, forward strand.
AGTGGGGATAATTCAGAGATAAATCCTTGTAAATATGCCCCTTAGTATGGTCTGTCCACTTTTCCACTCTGCAGAGTATTCGTTGGCTGACACTTAAGACATCTAAACCTTTGGTGCAGGCAGGGTGCCCAATGTAAGTGCAATGTACTTTAGAGGATTGTCATCTTTCGTTATTCCAAGGCGGGCATTGTATAGGTTCCTAAAATATGGGTATATAGTTTCAGTCAGACAAAGAAGCCTGACCTTAACTGTGTCGATCTACACTACAAATGTATATAATTAATCAAATAACATGGAATGCCTGTGTCAGTCAGTTTCTAATCACTACCAATTAGGATGTAAAGGGAAAATGGGGCACAGAGAAAATAAGGGATCTGCTCAGGGTCGCATAATTTGGTCACATGGTACAACCTGGATCAGGTGGTAGCCTTTTGACAAATATTGACTACCAAAGGATAACATTGTGCCATTGACTGAACATTAATCCCTCCTTCCATCCATCTAGAAGAGTTCTTGTGGAAACCCTCCACCTAGGCTTAAACAGATTTGTTTACACCTTGCCTTCCCAAGTCTATGCCATACCCTCCTCAACACATACTTGCTTGTCTTTAGCAACCATTTACCCATTGGCATTGATTTACTAAAATGGTAGGGGTATCGTTCAAACGTTCAGCCTTTGATGACATCACAGGACGTGACATTACATTACTATTTTACGCTCATAATGGCATTAAGATAGCAATACCACTGAATTCAAATAAGCATAATTAAAAAAGATTAAACATTAAGTGCAGGATAAATAAAATAATGCAACAGATTTCTAAAGCAGATACAACTCAAATTAATTTTGTACCACACACACACACCCACCCACTCACACATACACAGACACACACACATTTGTATAACATATATATATTTATATATTACATAAAAAAACTAAGTTTAAGGATGAGTTATAGTTAGGAATTCTTTATTTTCTCATTGTATAGAAACCCAACTTAAGCTACACATACATTACAAATTCTAAATTTATAGCTATAACTTAAATGTATGATTTACGCACCACTTTCAAATTACAATGAGGCATAGTAATATCTGCAATGGGCAGTCTCCTCCTAAAGCGGTCTAATGGTTGGCAGGTGCAAGGTATTCACGCATGACTGTACTCATGTTTTGGGTGCTTCAGTTTAGACACCCCTCATGACTACTTGCTATCTAAACTATGCCCTGAAACAATGACCGCATTTGCTCTGCAGAGGTGAGATATATTAAGAGACAGAATCACTTTGGACTAGTTTCAGGACTTTGACAATGCAATCAACATTCCTAATCTCCAACATGACTATATATGTGGGAATTACATTTCTTCACTTACTTTTAGATTTCTTACTCACCAAAGAGATGCAAATCCACATGGAACCAGAGGTAGTCCCATGACTGGTGTTGGAGACAGCAAGTATTCTAAAGGTGAAAGGACATCACCTCATAGTCTGCAAGAAGCTAATGGAGAAATTGTGGGACTGACCTGGTAATGGATCCTGCCTAGCCTGCTGACAGAGGTGAGCAGAAGATACCGCTTCAGGAGGAGACTGCCAAGAGGAGCACAGCCACTAAGCCCAAGTGGGAGGCACAGCTCAGAATTACAGGCAAGCGTAGGAGCTGCTAAGTGTGCTTAAGTGTGTCCCCATGCCTCACCTATTACTGTTTAAAAAATAAATGGTATGCAGCGCCAGTCAACCAAATAGAGGGAGAGGGCAAGAGAGTTGGACCTTGTCCAATGCCTCTAAAGACTGTGCCTTGACAACAGATGTCCTGTGCAGAATCGGCTGATGAGCAAACAATTGAAGAGGACTGAAGAATCTCTGGCAACAGAGGTGTGACTCTTCACTTGTTTGGGCGGAAGGCTTTTCTGTGGGCCTCTTCCAATCACACCTGCTGACCAGTTGTGATCTTCATTGGGCTTACAAATGACTACAGTAGATTGCACATGCACTCTGGAGTGAGGGTCTCAAACTGAACACCTCACTGTCTGTGCAGTGAGGTAACTCTTGCACTTTTGAACTTGTGCCTATTAGACTTTGGGACTCTTTAGTCTTTAGGAAAAACTATGGTGGAATTTATCAGTGACCTGGTCACTGGCAAATTCCACCGTAGTTGGTCAGTCCTACCGGCCACCAACACAGACTTCTAAACCTGTGAGATGATTCTAAGCCCGACATGTTTTTGACTATTATCCCTTAAATACCTCTTATTGAACCCTTTGCTCATGGGCATATGCTTTGTGTGTTATTAACAAAGTACCAATCTTTTAAAAAATATAAGCACTGGATTGCACAATCCTTATTGCATGCTATTTGGTAACTGTTGAGCTCTGAGTGTCTACTCCCCCTCACCAGGGGTGGCTGTATCCCTAAGGCATAAGAGCGTTGCCCCACTGCTCTGTGAGTGGTTGACAAAAGGAAAAATAAAATTATAATAAATGTTATTATCATTTTATTTTCCGATCTGTGTCTCACCAGGTTAGGGGCTGGCAGGGTGCACATCACTGGAACAGTGGTGGCACTCTCTCAAGTGTGCATGAATGTTTGGTCGGCTGGCTTGGGCCAGCCAAACATTCATGTGCTCTTTCAAACAGAAGGGGGATGGGAGCACACTGCCTCACCTCCCAGCACAGTTCGCCCCTTAGCATTGTGGTAAATGCAGTTCACAGTGATGGCCTATTTGATTTTTAGCTATAGTTGTTCACCAAAGTTGGTGCAGGTTAGTGCTGTAAATCTCTAGACACATGTGTTTCTGGATATTATCCTTCATCAGTAGAGATCAAAAAACGAAATTCATTCTGGGGTGGCTGAGAAGGTTGCCACAGTCTCTCAGGTCTCTGTACCTCTCTCTGGCGCACAGGTGCATCTCCAAAAGCTCATCAGCTCAGTGGCTCAAGGGAGCCTTTTTAAACAGAAGGGGGATGGGAGCACACTGCCTCACCTCCCGGCACAGTTCGCCCCTTAGCATTGTGGTAAATTCATGTGCTCTTTGCATGTTCTCCATCCAGGCTGCATTACAGCCTGGGTGGAGAACATGCCCAGGCACCCAGTCCTTCTCTGAGCACCAAACCACGGTGCTCAAACCAATCACAACGCTGCTCTATGGCAGAGTTGTGATTGTCTTGGAGAGACTGGTAGCCTGGGTGCTTCCTGGTTCCTGTTTCCTTCCTGCTCCTGGATCCCACTGAAGAGCTGAAGCGGACAGAGAGAAAGCGGCCAGCCAGGTAAGTGCATTTTGTTTATCATTTAAGCCCCCCCACCTTCGGCTAAGTAAAGTGCGAGAGGGTGCCTTATTTACTAGGCAGTGTTAAGCCACGTTAAGTGGCTTAACGCTGCCTTGTAATTAGGCAAAGTCCGTATCACCACAGAAACGTCAAAAAAAGTTACACTCCTGTGCCGATAGGGGCTGAGATATTTATTATCATCTACCCAACAATGTATTTTCCCACAATGCATGACCGAGGCAAAAAACATATCCTGCAACCTTGAAAGCCTCATTGCCTATGTCAACATTAAACAAAACTTTAAGATTGCTAAGATGGACCTTCTCTTCACTTCACTATGTTACGTGGCATCAAACATACTACACATATCTCACTATGAGAAAGGCTTCGGTCAACCAAAAGGGCCACAGACTTGATGCTGCTTTTTGGAGGATGGATTACTAGTAGGGGTATGTATGTACCTTCCCCTAGCAATATGGCCACACATGCAACACAAGGTACAGACAAGGTTCAAACCTAAGTACCCAGCTGCTAGCAGGTTGAGGTAGGTTTAGCTCAAGGGACAGATATGTAAAACATTTCACACCACCAATACATTAAATAAGTAAGAAACAGGGGCATTTCCAAGATGGCGCCCGAGCAGTAACTCATCTGTTGAGCTCCACTGCACAGGACCAAAAATAGCGGTTCCTGGAGGAGTGGTGACCCCTGCTACCGTAGCACTGGACATTGTAGACCTATAGACACTGCTGGTGCCATCACTGGTCAATTGCAGCATCTGAAGTGGCTGAGCCATACATGCAGGGCCGGAGTGCCCGCGACTGGCGTCCTCGCAAAATAGCGCAACGGTGAGTGGAATAGAACTGCGTTGCACTGGGAGGCCCGCACTGAAACAGAAGCCTGGAGCAAGTTCCGCAGTCCCACAGAAGAAAGTGGCGCTGCTGGATGACGTCCCTGGGAGTTGGAGAGGCTGCCGGTGATTGCTCCCAGCACACCTGTCTGGACTTGCCTGGCAGCCGGGAGACGTGCAGTCACTGAGGCGAAGTCGGCATTGCTCCAGAGCAGGAAGAGGGGGCCCGGGGAGCAGAGGTGCTACCTGTTGAACATCGAGGAACAGCAGAAGACGCAACTGCACCTGGCCACTGGTGGACACCCGCAGTGCCAGCCACATAGCATGGCCCGCCGGCTGAGGAGGTGAGCTGGGCGGAGAGACTGGGGCAAAGCAGAGGAGGTGAGGCTACGTGCGGTGAGGGGCGACCTGGACATTAGCTTCAACGGCAGTAAGTTAAATGCCCCACCCCTCTTCGCTGCACAGTGCCCCCACAAAGTCAGTACTGAGCAGCCTTATCCACCAATTTGGGCTTACATAGGGGAAAGTGGTGTAATTAGGGAGGCGCACTGATTCCTGCGGCAGGGAGGCACGGAAGAGCCATGGCCCCAGCGCAGGTTGACTGATTATTAACGGGGCATCTCCCTTAGTGTACTTCAGTGGAACCCCACCAATGGAAAGGGTCAGCGGATCACCGCGATGAGGAGTGCCCGGCTACCAGGCCCTAGACTGGTGGGACAATGGATAATCACGGCATGGAGGCTGCCACAAAGGAGGACACCGCACATGCAAGCACTCATATCTACGCAGCAGCGAGACAGGGGAGAGCCATAGCCATCACCCAGACTGCCTGATCGTAGAAGGATTGCTTCCTCTGGGCTACCCCATCAGCAGAAGGGCTTGTGGGCCCACAATCAGAGGACTGTTGAATCAAGAGGGGGCCTGGTGACTGGGTCCTAGACTGGTGGGGTGCTAGCTAACTGGAACACAAAGACTCCCATGTAGGAGGAATTCACACATGCTGCATGGTGAGGGGGCCCACTGAGATAGCGCCATAACAGCAGCAGGGAGACAGCAACACACTGGCGTAAGGACTTCAGACATGCTGCACACAGGTTGGTGGGTCTTACCTCGCACCACAATCCCAAGAAGATCGAGGCCTGTTCAGAGAACGTCAGGACGATACAATGACCAGCACCAGGTCCAAGAAGGAAACTGCCAACATCAAAGAGCTTCTGGCCAAGAGCGCACCCAAGAAGGTAATTATGACCCCAACTTTTCCAAGCATGACAGCGGCAAGCATCCCAGCATCACATGACATGACTGAGGAAGCACCCATCATGCGTGGCTTCACTGAGAGACCACGTTGCAGCCTTCGTACGGAGGTAACTGCGGAAGTCAAGGAATTGCACCCTGACATGGAGGAACTGTGGACTCTGTGGAGCGAGCTGGGGATGCTTGGGAGGAGGAACTAGAAGCAAATCACCGGAAACTCATGGAACTCAGAGAGCGCAACACAGATCTTAATTTCCACTTTTAGGACTTGGAAAACAGATCTTGCAGATTAAATATTTTCGAATTAAGAGAGTACCATTGATGGCAGATGCAGGGCACCTGGAAGACTAAGTATTGCGCCTCTTTCGTCAGATAGTGCTGGAACTGGAGGGGAAGGAACTTTTCCTAGATCGTACCCACAGGGCAGGATGCCCCTCTGCGACTCCAGGAACCCCCAGGATATTGTAGCATGTTTGCATAACTACAAGCACAAAGACACCATAATGGCAGCGGTACGTGACCAGCATCATGTTCTCTTCGAGGGAAATATGGTCCAACTCTTCCAGGACTTGTCAAATATCACACTCCAGAGGTGTCGAGTAATGAAACCAGTGGCGGAATTCCTGAGGGGAAAAGGAGTGCGTTATAATTGGGGCCATCCCTTTCGCCGGATTTTTGCCTGGCAAGGCGAGACACAAGCAGTATGCACACCTTTGGAGGCAGCAGACATTTTGAATATAGAGATCTACAGGGAGGCTTTGCCTCACCATCCAGTAGATCAGCTGCCCCCACACAACCCGAAACAAGGACGACACATAAAGAATCGTTCACAGCGACCACAGAGCAGACCAACGAAAACCAAGAGCATAAACTAGTGTTTGACCCTCCTGCCACAACTAGCTGAGCAGAAAGATCATCAGGGAGGGACACAGAATGAGGATACCGTGCTCCATCCTGAACCATGCTGGCAGGGGGTTGTCTGACTCTCTACGGACCTCATATTTGTTCCTTACCACAGCTATCCTGTTGCGGCTAACCCTGGGCGAAGTACTACGCTACGCTTGCGTAGTTTGCGAAGTATGCGCTACTTCGCACTGCACGAATTGCACATAGCACAGTGCAAACACGTGTAGTGTGGCAGTCATTTTTTGCTTGCTCGCGGTCCTCAACGTCAAGTTGGTGACCACGAGCGAGCAAAATTACATCCCGGCGAGACTTTTTCCTCGTTCGCGATCAGCAACATCAAGTTGCCGATCGCGAGCATGGAAAATAAACCTCCCGGCGAGATTCTCGATGCGGGGAGGTCAGGTTTCTCATTGTGAGTGGTCGCGTATGCTCGTGACCGCTTGCGATGAGAAACTACCAGTCCGCATTGAGAAAGCTACCGCTACGCATTGAGAAAGCTACCGCTACGCGTAGCTACACGAATTATATAAATGATATAAATGATAAATGATATAAATTGATATAAAGGAATCCATCCATCTTTAGAAAAGTGCATGTGTATCACCTTAATTTTCCATAAACCAATCTACAATGACACATGACCAAATCCAATGGCCTCAATAAAGTGCGTGTGCGTTATATATGCATTACAAAAGGCAATAAAAGGAAGAGGAAAGCACAAAATAGGACCAATCAATGGTGGCTATACAAGTGCAGTTGTTTTTAAACAGCATTAAGGTGCTTTGCAGAGGTCATAAAACTGTGGATTCAGGGAAATCGTATCACAAGCCACCTAAGAGATAAAAAGTTATACATACAATGAAATAGTAAAAACTTAGTTCATCAATAAAGTTAGAATTTGAGACTTTAAAAGGATTACAAATTTAGATTAAACTATTAGCAGATAGGGACAGTGTGTGCGCTTTCGACTGTGATAACAGAATCAAAAAAGTCCAGCTCCTGCGCCACATTGAAATTAAGAATCGGGATACAGCAAAAACGAAGGGCTTGTGGGTGTTGAACTTCAGGACTCTAAATGTCTCCTCACAGTGCACAAACCCTAGATTCCTGCACAGCTGGATAAGCCAGTACTGCCTTGCTGTTTAGTAGCCAGGGCAAAAAAAGGAAAACATGGAACTCTGACTTCCTCGCAGTTTCAGGCAGGGCACCCTCAAAGGCAGTTTTTGTCCATTTACAGGAAAAGATACAGAGCGGCAGGGTGCCAAATCTAAACTGGACGTATATTTTCCTTGCCAAGGATGGTTGGATATCATCCAAAAAGGGCTCTATTATATACTCGTCTTTGGTTATCATAAATTCGGCTGTCAAGTGTCCTAAGGCCAAACTCCCTTGGATGGCTGCAAGTTTGTTCATTCGATAGGTTTTCCCCAATTCAGAGCATCAGATTGAAAGACACGGTTCCTCTGGATTACTCCAAAGACTTGGTTTTCCCAGCCTACTGCATTCAACCTTTATGTATGGAAACCAAGGGATTTTTTCTACACCCGGGAAACTCAATAGCTCTTTTAATTCTGATCGATAGACTGCCAGTCATCCACAATCTGCGCCAAAAAGTTAGGGGTCTTAGACCAATCCAATCCCCAATTGGTCTAATTCCTAGATCCAGCCGTAGGGGGATTAGGGGGATACTTGAGGGGGACCCAAAATCGGCCTCATAAAGCTATTCTCTACTTTACTCACATTACAACAGCAACAGTGACCCCATAATTCAGCGCCATACATTGTTGCACCCCTGGCTTGCACTTTATAAACCTCTGCTATAGACCCAGCGGGTTTGGAGGAGGAGTTTCTAAGTAATTTTGCAATTCCCCCGGTAGTCTGGACCAATTTAAGCTTAGCTTTGGCTATTTGTGGCCCCCACTCTATATTTTCTGTCAGGGTGACACCCACATTTTCTGATATTCAAATACCGACACCCTCTCCAGGGGTACACAGACAAAATATTGAGTTTTAAATTTCGATATACAATTATATCGAAGTTTAAATATCGATGGGACATAATATAGAAGGTAAGTAATATTGACAGTCTTAATATCGATATTAGTATGATATTAGTAATTTCGAAGTTTTAAATATCGATGTCAATAATATCGAAATAAATAATTTCGATGTTACTAATATCGATTTTTAAATACATTTTGTGTATATTATATTGTATTTATTATGTTTTATTATTTATTTTTAATGTAATTTAATTAAATAATGTCTTTTAGTACTGTAGCGGGTTGTGGGTTTATAGGGGAATAGGGTGGGAAGTAATTTAATTATGTTAAATTGATTATTAATTAGTAGGAAATATTAACTAATTAATTGAGAATTAATTTTTAAGTAATTTTAATTAATTGATTAATTGATAAATATGTTCTGTAGTGGGTTATGGGTTTATAGGGGAATAGGGTGGGAAGTAATTTAATTATGTTAAATTAATTATTAATTAGTAGGAATTATTAATTAATTAATTGAGAATTAATTTTTAATTAATTTTAATTAATTGATTAATTGATAAATATGTTCTGTAGCAGGTTATGGGTTTATAGGGGAATAGGGTGGGAAGTAATTTAATTATGTTAAATTGATTATTAATTAGTAGGAAATATTAACTAATTAATTGAGAATTAATTTTTAATTAATTTTAATTAATTGATTAATTGATAAATATGTTCTGTAGCGGGTTGTGGGTTTATAGGGGAATAGGGTGGGAAGTAATTTAATTATGTTAAATTGATTATTAATTAGTGGGAAATATTAACTAATTATTGAGAATTAATTTTTAATTAATTTTAATTAATTGATTAATTGATAAATATGTTCTGTAGCGGGTTATGGGTTTATAGGGGAATAGGGTGGGAAGTAATTTAATTATGTTAAATTAATTATTAATTAGTAGGAATTATTAATTAATTAATTGAGAATTAATGTTTAATTAATTTTAATTAATTGATTAATTGATAAATATGTTCTGTAGCAGGTTATGGGTTTATAGGGGAATTGGGTGGGAAGTAATTTAATTATGTTAAATTAATTATTAATTAGTAGGAATTATTAATTAATTAATTGAGAATTATTTGTAAATAATTTCAATTAATTGATTAATTGATAATTATGTTCTGTAGCGGGTTATGGGTTTATAGGGGAATAGGGTTGGAAGTAATGTAATAATGTTTAAATAATTATTAATTAGTAGGAATCATACATTAATTAAAAATAATTGGTAATTAAATTTAATTATTTTAGTAATTATTTTTAATTAATTGATAAATATGTTCTATAGCGGGTTATGGGTTTATAGGGGAATAGGGTGGGAAGTAATTTCAATATGTAGAATTAATTATTAATTAGTAGGAAGCATACATTTATTTTTATTAATTGGTAAATACATTTAATTAATTGGTTATTAATTTCAAATAATTAATTAATTGATAGATGTAATTTATAAGTATGTAATTTAAACCCCTACGCTATCCAACACTTTCCCTACTGTTGCACTCTCTGGAGTTGGAATAGTAATTGTTACCCCTACGCTATCCAACACTTTCCCTACTGTTGCACTCTCTGGAGTGGGAATAGTAATTTTTACCCCTATGCTATCCAACACTTTCCCTACTGTTGCACTCTCTGGAGTTGGAATAGTAATGCTTACCCCTACGCTATCCAACACTTTCCCTACTGTTACACTCTCTGGAGTGGGAATAGTATTTGTTACCCCTACGCTATCCAACACTTTCCCTACTGTTGCACTCTCTGGAGTTGGAATAGTAATTTTTAATCCTACGCTATCCAACACTTTCCCTACTGTTGCCCTCTCTGGAATTGGAAAAGTAATTGTTACCCCTACGCTATCCAACACTTTCCCTACTGTTGCACTCTCTGGAGTTAGAATAGTAATTTTTAATCCTACGCTATCCAACACTTTCCCTACTGTTGCACTCTCTGGAGTTGGAATAGTAATTGTTACCCCTACGCTATCCAACACTTTCCCTACTGTTGCATTCTCTGGAGTGGAAATAGTAATTTTTACCACTACGCTATCCAACACTTTCCCTACTGTTGCACTCTCTGGAGTTGGAATAGTAATTGTTACACCTACGCTATCCAACACTGTCCCTACTGTTGCACTCTCTGGAGTTGGAATAGTAATTTTTAAACCTACGCTATCCAACACTTTCCCTACTGTTGCACTCTCTGGAGTTGGAATAGTAATTTTTAATCCTACGCTATCCAACACTTTCCCTACTGTTGCACTCTCTGGAGTTGGAATAGTAATTGTTACACTGATGCTATCCAACACTTTCCCTTCTGTTGCACTCTCTGGAGTTGGAATAGTAATTTTTAATTCTACTCTATCCAACACTTTCCCTACTGTTGCACTCTCTGGAGTTGGAATAGTAATTGTTACCCTGACGCTATCCAACACTTTCCCTACTGTTGCAGTCTCTGGAGTTGGAATAGTAATTTTTAATCCTACGCTATCCAACACTTTCCCTACTGTTGCACTCTCTGGAGTTGGAATAGTAATTGTTACCCTGACGCTATCCAACACTTTCCCTACTGTTGCACTCTCTGGAGTGGGAATAGTAATTTTTACCCCTACGCTATCCAAAACTTTCCCTACGGTTGCACTCTCTGGAGTGGGAATAGTAATAGTTACCCCTACGCTATCCAACACTTTCCCTACTGTTGCACTCTCTGGAGTGGGAATAGTAATTGTTACTGCTACGCTATCCAACACTTTCCCTACTGTCGCACTCTCTGGAGTGGGAATAGTAATTTTTACTCATACGCTATCTAAAATGTATTTAGCTTTTTTATTAGTATTATGTTGTTATTAATTGTTATTTATGTGAATATTTTATGTAAATAAATGTATTAGTAATTTATTACATTTTTATTTGTTTTTAAGTTATGACAATAATTAATTTAGAGTTATTATTAATGAAAAATATATTATGTATTATATATTTATTAACATTAATTTGTGTTACATTATGTATTAATTTTAAATATTATAGTACATTTTTAAATATGTTTATTACATTTATAAGTATTATTTTGTTAATATTACATTTTTATTATATTTAAAAAAAACGATATTTTACAAAAAACGATATTTTTGTCATTCTATATTTTATTTTCGATATTTTTGTACTTACCTTGTTAGGGATAGGATTCCTATATTTTTGACTTCAATATTTTTGTTCTGATATTTTTGTATATCGATATTTTTGTTTTCGATATTTTGTCAGACATTCCTCTCCAGGATAGTGTCATCTAGACAAGGGTTGGAGCGGGTGTTTTGGCTGGGTTGAAGACCATAAACTTGGTCTTCAGGGTGTTACTCTCCAGCCTCCTGTTGTTACAGAAGATAACAAAGCTATCTAAAACTCTCTGGACTCCCATGGGCAATTTTGACATTAGAAGGGTGTCATCCACAAACATCATTGCTGGGACCTTTCTACTTGCTAGCTTAGGGGGTAACTGTCCTTTACCTAAGTAGGTTGGGCAACCAATGCGTTGACAAAGAGGAAAACAGGGTAGGTGCGAGCACACCTCCTTTCCCGCACCTTACCTCAGCAAAATTACCTTTGTGCAATCTCATGAGCATGCTCAGAAGGTAGCGGGGGATCCATGTGTCTCCTAGTACCCCCATAACTTAATTCTGGGCACCAAATCAAAGGCCATGTTCAGATCCACGAAGATTAAATAGAGGCTGCCACCCTCCATTCTCACTGTTTTCCAAAAAATGAGTTGGAGTCTATATATTTGATCAACGGTGGACATGTTCCTTCTGAATCCAGCTTGATATGGGCTCAATATTTCGTGTTCTTCTATCCACCCCTGGAGACGATCAAGAAGTACCTGTGCAAACAGTTTTTGCGTGACATCGATCAAACTGATCAGTCTGTAGTTTGCAGGGAGAAGTAGTGAGCCCATTTTAGAAACTGGGACAATATCTGCCCCTGCCCAGGTTTCGGGGCTCCGCATACCTTTCATGATAGCATGAAAAAAAACCCATAGGTAAAGTCCCCATATTTTCCGTTCTTCCCGGAAAAGATGCCCTGGAAGCTTATCCAGTCCCGGTGCTTTGCCGGAGGTAAGCTTATTTATTGCATTTAAAACTTTGAGCAGGGTGATCCTGGTGGCTTCTTCATAAATGGCCCTTGGTGGAATTGTGGGTGTGTCATCATAAAGGCCGGGTGCTTCCTTCATGGTGCTAGGGAACCGGAGAGACCCCGTACCTAGGCAACATACTGTAGAACGACTTTGGTCGAAGCTGCCGGTGGACAGTTGGGCGGCAGAGTTAGCTAGAACTTGTCCTCACCCTGGAGCTGACCCCAATATCGCTGATCAACATTTGGGCGAATGGCTGACTAACTCTCTGGACTCACTGATTCCTAATAAAAGGAGGCTTGTCAGGGAGAGAAGAATTGGTTCTGCTCCCTGGTATACCCCCGAACTTAGGATTTTCAGAACCTCATGTAAAAGGCTTGAACGTGCATGGAGAAGAGAGCAGACGGAAGAAAGTCGGGTCAATTATAAAAGAGAGATGAGGAAGTATAAAAGTGCATTGAAGGATGCAAAAAGGAATTTCTTTAGCAATAGGATTGAGAGGGCAAGTAACTCTCCAGGAGAATCGTTCAAAATTTTTAAGGAACTTCTTAAAGCCCCGGTCCCGCCAGTCGTGCATTTTAATCCTAAAGAAAAATGTGAAGAACTGGCTAGCTTCTTCCATTCTAAAATAGAGAAGATACTATCCTCCTTGCCCGCTATCCCTCAAATCCCTGAGCTGGCTGTTAGTCCAATAAGATGCCCGATTGAGCTAGCCTCCTTTGGCCCTTTCTCGGAAGAGGAGGTTATAAAAGTCCTGTTAGGGATGAAGAGTGGATCTCCGAGTGATCCAGTGCCTATAAAATACCTTAAGCTTGTGGCAAACACTCTGTCAACTCCGCTGACCGAACTTATTAATCTCTCACTCTCTCATGGTACAGTGCCCCAGAGATGGAAAAAGGCAGTCGTAAAAGCCTTATTGAAAAAACCAGGATTGGATCCATCCAACTTGACCAACTTCAGGCCAATTTCACTTCTGCCTGGGTTCTCAAAAGTTGTAGAGAAGCTGGTCAACCGTCAGCTCTCTTATCATCTAGAGTCCAACCACCTGTTGGGAGACTCCCAGACTGGTTTCCGCCCCGGCCAGGGAACGGACACAGCCTTACTGGCAGTAGTGGAGGAAGCAAGGAGCACTCTTGATACAGGAGGGTCAGTGGCAGTGATCCTCCTGGACTTGAGTGCTGCCTTTGACACCGTGAGTCATCAGGTGCTCCTCCAACGTCTGTCAGAGGTAGGTGTCTCAGGGACGGCCCTGAAATGGTTGGGATCTTTTCTCTCCAACCGTTTCTACCAAGTCTGGGAAGGGGCAGAGCAGTCTACCCTATTCCCTCTTCAATGTGGAGTCCCGCAGGGCTCATCGCTGAGCCCTACCTTATTTAACATATACATGACTTCACTTGAAAGAGTGGTCGCCCCTTCAGGGGTGAAGATCATCAGCTATGCTGATGATACTCAGCTGGTGGTGGGCCTCACTCAGTTGGCAGAACAACCTGAAGTTCTACACGACTGCCTTGCCAATGTCTATCGCTGGATGTCTTACTCTGCCTTAAAGCTTAATGGAGGAAAAACCGAGCTGATGCTCCTGGGTAATTCCAGCCCCTCCATTATTGCTAGTTGCTGGCCCCGGTCTCTTGGTGATCCACCATCTCCCAAGAAGGAGATCAAGTCCTTGGGAGTGTGGTTGGAGGAAGATCTGTCCTTCAGGACCCACGACAGGAAGACCGCGGGGGTTTGCTTTGGTCTGCTGCGATCAGCCCGTAAGGTGTTACCACTGCTTCCTGATTCAGCAAGGAAGCTTTTGATACGTGGTTTAATCCTATCGAGGCTTGACTACAGGAACGCGTTGTTTCTTGGTGCTCCCGAAGCGACCTTTAAAACCCTCCAACAGGTGCAAAATGCAGCTGCGAGAGTCCTTATGGATGTTCCCAGAAGGCAGTCTGCCGCCCCGGCCCTCAAAACGCTTCACTGGCTCCCCGTGAAGGAGCGGGTGAAATTTAAAGCGCTATGCACGGCCCACAAAATTTTGCATGGCAAGGGCCCCCCCATCCTTTTTAACATGGCCCGTCCTTATAAGCCCCCACGTCTTTTGCGCTCGGACCAAAAACATCTTCTGCAGTCAGCGAGAGTAAGGAGAGCTCGTTCTGGGGGCAGGCGTTTCTCTGTGCAGGTGGCGACTCTGTGGAACTCTTTGCCCCTTCAGATTCGCTCAGAGCCCAAGATCCTACTGTTTAGGAAACTTCTCAAGACCTACTTGTTCCCACAGTAGTGATTAGTTTGAGCCTCTCCTTTTTGGTCTGTTTCGCGCCGGGATGCCCCCGGGTAAGCTGAGCGCGCTATAAATTTCATGTAATAATAATAATAATAATGGTATATAGAGGCTGGAAGAGTACTTCCCATGCTTCCGCTGCAATGGTTCTATTGCTGGCTTGCTTTCACTACTGTCCGTGCTAACTATGGACCAGAATTCCTTCATATCTTTGTTAGATAGGGCGGTTTTTAAGGCGTCCCATCTATTCAAATCCCAGGTCTGTTTTGATAGTCAGGTGGTCTCTTTAACACCTTGGTTGCTAGGCGTTTTCCCCCCCCTGTGCTGGAAATTGCCATTTTGCTGGTGTCATGACGAGCTCAGCTCGTCATCAGCACAGCTCAACTGTGCATCATGACAAGCTGAGCTCGTCATGAGCATCGAAAGGGTTAAACAACACCGCATATGTTTGGTTAGTGACTTATCTTTAGCTTTAATGGCCTCTAACAAAGTCTTTCCGTAATTATCGTTAAACCAAGATTGAGGAACCCGTTCTATCACCTTGGAGTGTATCTTTGGGTATAATATATCAGTCAGTTTAGATACGAGACTTGCATGCAAATCTGCAACTTTGTTAATAGATACTGAATTACCTGCCACTGCGGCAGCTTCTACCAATTCTGATACTACTGGAACAATTGCTGTATATAGTGAGGTCAGCTTTTCAGGTGACTGCTGAA